>NW_027669498.1:1092500-1132500 GCF_964194185.1 Rhinolophus hipposideros
TACGCGTAGCACTACCTCTGGTCCTACAACTACCCCTGGCCCTACAGCTCCCCCTACCCATAGGCCCACCCCCAACCCTACCACTAGCCACAGCTCCGACTCCTGGCCCTAGGCCTACTCCGAGGTTTACCTCGACACCGACCCTTTGCCCTATGCCTACCCCAGGGCTACGCCTACCGCTCTCACTAGCCCTAGCTCGGGCCCTAGACCAACGCCCATGGCTCCTTCTAGTCCGAGGCCTAGAACTTGCCCGTCGCTGACCAGTACACCTTGCCCTTGTTAGGGTTACGTTTAGGGTTAGGGTTAGGGTTAGGGTTAGGGTTAGGATTAGGGTTTAGGGTTAGGGTTAGGGTTAGGGTTGGTGTTAGGGTTAGGGTTAGGGTTAGGGTTAGGGTTGGTGTTACGTTTAGGGTTAGGGTTAGGGTTAGGGTTAGGGTTAGGGTTGGTGTTAGGGTTAGGGTTAGGGTTAGGGTTAGGGTCAGGGTTAGGATTAGGGTTAGGTTTGGTGTTAGGGTTAGGGTTAGGGTTAGGGTTAGGGTTAGGGTTGGTGTTAGGTTTAGGCTTAGGGTTAGGGTTAGGGTTGGTGTTAGGCATAGGGTTAGGGTTAGGGTTAGGGTTAGGGTTAGGGTTGGTGTTAGGGTTAGGGTTAGGGTTAGGGTTAGTGTTAGGGTTAGGGTTAGGTTTAGGGTTAGGATTAGGGTTAGGGTTGGTGTTAGGGTTAGGGTTAGGGTTAGGGTTAGGGTTGGTGTTAGGCATAGGGTTAGGGTTAGGGTTAGGGTTAGGGTTAGGGTTGGTGTTAGGGTTAGGGTTAGGGTTAGGGTTAGGGTTGGTATTAGGGTTAGGTTTAGGGTTAGGATTAGGGTTAGGGTTGGTGTTAGGGTTAGAATAAGTGTTAGGGTTAGGGTTGGTGTTAGGGTTAGGGTTAGGGTTAGGGTTAGGGTTAGGTTTAGGGTTGGTGTTATGGTTAGGGTTAGGGTTAGGGTTAGGGTTGGTGTTAGGTTTAGGGTTAGGGTTAGGGTTAGGGTTACGGTTAGGGTTGGTGTTAGGGTTAGGGTTAGGGTTAGGGTTAGGATTAGGGTTAGGGTTGGTGTTAGGTTTAGGGTTAGGGTTAGGGTTAGGGTTACGGTTAGGGTTGGTGTTAGGGTTAGGGTTAGGGTTAGGGTTAGGGTTAGGATTAGGGTTAGGGTTGGTGTTAGGGTTAGGTTTAGGGTCAGGGTTAGGGTTAGGGTTGGTGTTAGGGTTAGGGTTAGGGTTCGTGTTAGGCATAGGGTTAGGGTTAGGTTACCCCGAGCACTACCCCTCGCCCTAGGCCTACGCCTAGCACTACCTCTGGTCCTACCAGTACCCCTGGCCCTACAGCTCCCCCTACCCATAGGCCCACCCCCACCCCTACCCCTAGCCATAGCTCCCACTCCTGGCTTTAGGCCTACTCCGAGGTTTACCTCGACACCCACCCCTTGCCCTATGCCTACCCCAGCGCTACGCCTAACGCTCCCTCTAGCCCTAGCTGTGCCCTAGACCAACGCCCATTGCTCCCTCTAGTCCGAGGTCTAGAACTTGCCCGTCGCTGACTAGTACACATTGCCCTTGTTAGGGTTAGGGTAAGGGTTAGGGTTAGGGTTTAGGGTTAGGGTTAGGGTTAGGGTTGGTGGTAGGTTGAGGGTTAGGATTAGGGTTAGGGTTGGTGTTAGAGTTAGGGTTGGTGTTAGGGTTAGTGTTAGGATTAGGGTTAGGGTTGGTGTTAGGTTTAGGGTTAGGGTTAGGGTTAGGGTTAGGGTTAGGGTTAGGTCACCCCGAGCACTACCCCTCGCCCTAGGCGTACGCCTGGCACTACCTCTTGTCCTACCCCTACCCCTGGCCCTACAGCTCCCCCTACCCATAGGCCCACCCCCAACCCTACCACTAGCCACAGCTCCGACTCCTGGCCCTAGGCCTACTCCGAGGTTTACCTCGACACCGACCCTTTGCCCTATGCCTACCCCAGGGCTACGCCTACCGCTCTCACTACCCCTAGCTCGGGCCCTAGACCAACGCCCATGGCTCCCTCTAGTCCGAGATCTAGAACTTGCCCGTCGCTGACCAGTACACCTTGCCCTTGTTAGGGTTACGTTTAGGGTTAGGGTTAGGGTTAGGGTTAGGGTTAGGATTAGGGTTTAGGGTTAGGGTTAGGGTTAGGGTTGGTGTTAGAGTTAGGGTTAGGGTTAGGGTTAGGGTTGGTGTTACGTTTAGGGTTAGGGTTAGGGTTAGGGTTAGGGTTAGGGTTAGGGTTGGTGTTAGGGTTAGGGTTAGGGTTAGGGTTAGGGTTAGGGTTAGGATTAGGGTTAGGGTTGGTGTTAGGGTTAGGGTTAGGGTTAGGGTTAGGGTTAGGGTTGGTGTTAGGTTTAGGCTTAGGGTTAGGGTTAGGGTTGGTGTTAGGCATAGGGTTAGGTTAGGGTTAGGGTTAGGGTTAGGGTTGGTGTTAGGGTTAGGGTTAGGGTTAGGGTTAGTGTTAGGGTTAGGGTTAGGTTTAGGGTTAGGATTAGGGTTAGGGTTGGTGTTAGGGTTAGGGTTAGGGTTAGGGTTAGGGTTGGTGTTAGGCATAGGGTTAGGATTAGGGTTAGGGTTAGGGTTAGGGTTGGTGTTAGGGTTAGGGTTAGGGTTAGGGTTAGGGTTAGGGTTGGTATTAGGGTTAGGTTTAGGGTTAGGATTAGGGTTAGGGTTGGTGTTAGGGTTAGGGTAATGTTAGAATTAGGGTTGGTGTTAGGGTTAGGGTTAGGGTTAGGGTTAGGGTTAGGGTTAGGGTTGGTGTTATGGTTAGGGTTAGGGTTAGGGTTAGGGTTGGTGTTAGGTTTAGGGTTAGGGTTAGGGTTAGGGTTAGGGTTGGTGTTAGGTTTAGGGTTAGGGTTAGGGTTAGGGTTACGGTTAGGGTTGGTGTTAGGGTTAGGGTTAGGGTTAGGGTTAGGGTTAGGGTTAGGGTTAGGGTTGGTGTTAGGGTTAGGGTTAGGGTTAGGGTTAGGGTTAGGGTTGGTGTTAGGGTTAGGGTTAGGGTTAGGGTTGGTGTTAGGTATAGGGTTAGGGTTAGGGTTAGGGTTGGTGTTAGGGTTAGGGTTAGGGTTAGGGTTAGTGTTAGGGTAAGGGTTAGGGTTAGGGATAGGATTAGGGTTACGGTTGGTGTTAGGGTTAGGGTTACGGTTCGTGTTAGGCATAGGGTTAGGGTTAGGTTACCCCGATCACTACCCCTCGCCCTAGGCCTACGCCTAGCACTACCTCTGGTCCTACCAGTACCCCTGGCCCTACAGCTCCCCCTACCCATAGGCCCACCCCCACCCCTACCCCTAGCCACAGCTCCCACTCCTGGCCCTAGGCCTACTCCGAGGTTTACCTCGACACCTACCCCTTGCCCTATGCCTACCCCAGCGCTACGCCTAACGCTCCCTCTAGCCCTAGCTCGGGCCCTAGACCAACGCCCATGGCTCCCTCTAGTCCGAGGTCTAGAACTTGCCCGTCGCTGACTAGTACACATTGCCCTTGTTAGGGTTAGGGTAAGGGTTAGGGTTAGGATTTAGGGTTAGGGTTAGGGCGAGGGTTGGTGGTAGGTTGAGCGTTAGGATTAGGGTTAGGGTTGGTGTTAGAGTTAGGGTTGGTGTTAGGGTTAGTGTTAGGATTAGGGTTAGGGTTGGTGTTAGGGTTAGGGTTAGGGTTAGGGTTAGGGTTAGGGTTAGGTCACCCCGAGCACTACCCCTCGCCCTAGGCGTACGCCTGGCACTACCTCTGGTCCTACCCCTACCCCTGGCCCTACAGCTCCCCCTACCCATAGGCCCACCCCCATCCCTACCCCTAGACACAGCTCCCACTCCTGGTCCTAGGCCTACTCCGAGGTTTACCCCGACACCCCCCGCTTGCCCTTTGCCTACCATAGCGCTACGTCTACCGCTCCCACTAGCCCTACCTCGGGCCCTAGACCAACGCCCAGTGCTCACTCTAGTCCGAAGCATAGCACTTGCCCGTCACCGACCAATACACCCTGCCCTACCGAAAGCCAGATCACTAACCCTTTTCCTACGAAATCACCCTGGACCCACCATTAGCCACACCCTAATCATGCCCCACATCCGTTCGGAGTCCTAGGGCTACCCGGAGCCCTCCCGTGACACCTAACCTAGCCCTCGGCTATCCCCTACCACTACCACTAGTCCTAGGCCTAACATGAGCCCTAACCCTAACACTGTGCGTGGGCCTCTGCCAACCACTAGCACTTCACCTAACCCTACCCCGAGCACTACCCCTCGCCCTAGGCTTACGCCTAGCACTACCTCTGGTCCTACCCCTACCCCTGGCCCTACAGCTCCCCCTACTAATAGGCCCACCCCCATCCCTACCCCTAGCCACAACTCCAACCTCTGGCCCAAAGCCTACTCCGAGGTTTACCCCGACACCCACCCCTTGCCCTATGCCTACCCCAGCGCTACGCCTATCGCTCCCACAAGCCCTAGCTCGGGCCCTAGACCAAAGCCCAGTGCTCATCTAGTCCGAGGCCTAGCACTTGCCCGACGCCGACCAGTACACCTTGCCCTACCGTTAGCCAGAGCAGTAACCCGTTTCCTACGAAATCACTCTGGACCCACCCTTACCACACCCTAATCCAGCCCTACACCTTTTCTGAGTCATAGGACTACCCAGAGCCCTCCCGTGACAGTTACCCCTAGCCCTCGCCCATCCCCTACCACTACCACTAGTCCTAGGCCTAACATGAGCACTAAACCTAACACTGCCCGTGGGCCTCTGCCAACCACTAGCCCTTCACCTAACCCTACCCCGAGCACTACCCCTCGCCATAGGCTTACGCCTAGCACTACCTCTTGTCCTACCCCTACCCCTGGCCCTACAGCTCCCCCTACTTATAGGCCCACCCCCATCCCTACCCCTAGCCACAACTCCAACCACTGGCCCAAAGCCTACTCCGAGGTTTACCCCGACACCCACCCCTTGCCCTATGCCTACCCCAGTGCTACGCCTACCGATTCCACTAGCCCTAGCTCGGGCCCAAGACCAACGCCCAGTGCTCCCTCTAGTCCGTGGCCTACCACCTGCCCGACGCCGACCAGTACACCTTGCCCTACCGTTAGCCAGAGCACTAACCCGTGTAATACGAAATCACCCTGGACCCACCCTTACCACACCCAAATCCAGCCCTACACCCGTTTTGAGTCCTAGGACTACCCGCAGCCCTCCCGTGACACCTACCCCTAGCCCTCGGCCAACCCCTACCACTACCACTAGTCCTAGGCCTAACATGAGCCCTAAGACTAACACTGCCCGAGGGCATCAGCCAACCATAAGCCCTTCACCTAACCCTACCCAGAGCACTACCCCTCGCCCTAGGCTAACGCCTAGCACTACCTCTGGTCCTACCGCTTCCCCTGGCCATACAACTCCCCCTACTTATAGGCCCACCCCCATCCCTACCCCTAGCCACAGCTCCAACTCCTGGCACTAGGCCTACTCCGAGGTTTACCCCGACACACACCCCTTGCCCTATGCCTACCCCAGCGCTTTGCCTACCGCTCCCACAAGCCCAGGCTCGGGCCCTAGACCAACGCCCATGGCTCCCTCTAGTCCGAGGCCTAGACTTGCCCGTCGCTGACCAGTACACCTTGCCCTTGTTAGGGTTAGGGTTAGTGTTAGGGTTAGGGTTAGGGTTCGTGTTAGGGTTAGGGTTAGGGTTAGGGTTACGGTTGGTGTTAGGTTGAGGGTTAGGGTTAGGGTTAGGGTTAGGGTTAGGTTTAGGGTTTAGGTTTAGGGTTAGGGTTAGGGTTAGGGTTGGTGTTAGGGTTAGGGTTTGGGTTAGGGTTAGGGTTGGTGTTAGGTTTAGGGTTAGGGTTAGGGTTAGGGTTAGGGTTGTTGTTAGGGTTAGGGTTAGTGTTAGGATTAGGGTTAGGTTTACAGTTAGGTTACCCCGAGCACTACCCCTCGCCCTAGGCCTACGCCTAGCACTACCTCTGGTCCTACCCCTACCCCTGGCCCTACAGCTCCTTCTACCCATAGGTTCACCGCCATACCTATCCCTAGCCACAGCTCCCACTCCTGGTCCTAGGCCTACTCCGTGGTTTACCCCGACACCCACCCCTTGCCCTTTGCCTACCCCAGCGCTATGCCTACCGCTCCCACTAGCCCTACCTCGGGTTCTAGAACAACGCCCAGTGCTCACTCTAGTCCGAAGCCTAGCACGTGCCGTCACCGACCAATACACCCTGCCCTACCGAAAGCCAGATCACTAACCCTTGTCCTACGAAATCACTCTGGACCCACCATTAGCCACACACTAATCATGCCCCACATCCGTTCGGAGTCCTAGGACTACCCGGATTCCTCCCGTGACACCTACCCCTAGCCCTCGGCTATCCCCTACCACTACCACTAGTCCTAGGCCTAACATGAGCCTTAACCCTAACACTGTCCGTGGGCCTCTGCCAACCACTAGCCCTTCACCTAACCCTACCCCGAGCACTACCCCTCGCCCTAGGGTTACGCCTAGCACTACCTCTGGTCCTACCCCTACCCCTGGCCCTACAGCTCCCCCTACTAATAGGCCCACACCCATCCCTACCCATAGCCACAACTCCAACCTCTGGCCCAAAGCCTACTCCGAGGTTTACCCCGACACCCACCCCTTGCCCTATGCCTACCCCAGCGCTACGCCTATCGCTCCCACTAGCCCTAGCTCGGGCCCTAGACCAAAGCCCAGTGCTCATCTAATCCGAGGCCTAGCACTTGCCCGTCGCCGACCAGTACACCTTGCCCTACCGTTAGACAGAGCAGTAACCCGTGTCCTACGAAATCACCCTGGACCCACCCTTACCACACCCTAATCCAGCCCTACACCTGTTCTGAGTCCTAGGACTACCCGGAGCCCTCCCGTGACACCTACCCCTAGCCCTCGGCCCACCCCTACCACTACCACTAGTCCTAGGCTTAACATGAGCCCTAACCCTAACACTGCTCGTGGGCCTCTGCCAACCACTAGCCCGTCAACTAACCCTACCCTGAGCACTACCCCTCGCCCTAGGCCTACGCCTAGCACTACCTCTGGTCCTACCCCTACCCCTGGCCCTACAGCTTTCCCTACCCAGGGCCCACCCCCATCCCTACACCTAGCCAAAACTCCAACTCCTGGCCCAAAGCCTACTCCGAAGTTTACCCCGACACCCACCCTTTGCCCTATGCCTATCCCAGCGCTACGCCTACCGCTCCCACTAGCCCTAGCTCGGGCCCTAGACCAACGCCCAGTGCTCTCTCTAGTCAGAGGCCTACTACTTGCCCGAGGCCGACCAGTACACCTTGCCCTACCGTTAGCCAGAGCAGTAACCCGTGTCCTACGAAATAACCCTGGACCCACACTTACCACACCCTAATACAGCCCTACACCTGTTCCGAGTCCTAGGACTACCCGGAGCCATTTCGTGACACCTACCCCTAGCTTTCGGCCAACCCCTACCACTACCACTAGTCCTAGGCTTAACATGAGCCCTAACCCTAACACTGCCCGTGGGCCTCTGACAAACACTAGTTCTTCAACTAACCCTACCTCGAGCACTACGCCTCGCCCTAGGCCTACGCCTAGCACTACCTCTGGTCCTACCACTACCCCTGGCCCTACAGCTCCCCCTACCCATAGGCCCACCCCCACCCCTACCACTAGCCACAGCTCCCACTTTTGGCCCTAGGCCTACTCCGAGGTTTACCTCGACACCCACCCCTTGCCCTATGCCTACCCCAGCGCTACGCCTAACGCTCCCACTAGCCCAAGCTCGAGCCCTAGACCAACGCCCATTGCTCCCTCTAGTCCGAGGCCTAGAACTTGCCCGTCGCTGACTAGTACACATTGCCCTTGTTAGGGTTAGGGTAAGGGTTAGGGTTAGGGTTTAGGGTTAGGGTTAGGGTTAGGGTTGGTGTTAGGTTTAGGGTTAGGATTAGGGTTAGGGTTGGTGTTAGGGTTAGGGTTGGTGTTAGGGTTAGGGTTAGGATTAGGGTTAGGGTTGGTGTTAGGGTTAGGGTTAGGATTAGGGTTAGGGTTAGGGTTAGGTCACCCCGAGCACTACCCCTCGCCCTAGGCGTACGCCTGGCACTACCTCTGGTCCTACCACTACCCCTGGCACTACAGCTCCCCCTACCCATAGGCCCACTCCCATCCCTACCCCTAGACACAGCTCCCACTCCTGGTCCTAGGCCTACTCCGAGGTTTACCCCGACACCCACCCCTTGCCCTTTGCCTACCATAGCGCTACGTGTACCGCTCCCACTAGCCCTACCACGGGCCCTAGACCAACGCCCAGTGCTCACCCTAGTCCGAAGCCTAGCACTTGCCCGTCACCGACCAATACACCCTGCCCTACCGAAAGCCAGATCACTAACCCTTGTCCTACAAAATCACCCTGGACCCACCATTAGCCACACCCTAATCATGCCCCACATCCGTTCGGAGTCCTAGGACTACCCGGAGCTTTCCCGTGACACCTAACCTAGCCCTGGGCTATCCCCTACCACTACCACTAGTCCTAGACCTAACATGAGCCCTAACCCTAACACTGTCCGTGGGCCTCTGCCAACCACTAGCCCTTCACCTAACCCTTCCCCGAGCACTACCCCTTTCCCTAGGCTTACGCCTAGCACTACCTCTGGTCCTACCCCTACCCCTGGCCCTTCAGCTCCCCCTACTAATAGGCCCACCCCCATCCCTACCCCTAGCCACAACTCCAACCTCTGGCCCAAAGCCTACTCCGAGGTTTACCCCGACACCCACCCCTTGCCCTATGCCTACCCCAGCGCTACGCCTATCGCTCCCACTAGCCCTAGCTCGGGCCCTAGACCAAAGCCCAGTGCTCATCTAGTCCGAGGCCTAGCACTTGCTCGTCGCCGACCAGTACACCTTGCCCTACCGTTAGCCAGAGCAGTATCCCGTGTCCTACGAAATCACCCTGGACCCACCCTTACCACACCCTAATCCAGCCCTACACCTTTTCTGAGTCCTAGGACTACCCGGAGCCCTCCCGTGACACCTACCCCTAGCCCTCGGCCAACCCCTACTACTACCACTAGTCCTAGGCTTAACATGAGCCCTAACCCTAACACTGCCCGTGGGCCTCTGCCAACCACTAGCCCTTCACCTAACCCTACCCCGAGCACTACCCCTCGCCCTAGGCCTACGCCTAGCACTACCTCTGGTCCTACCCCTACCCCTGGCCCTACAGCTCCCCCTACTCCTGGGCCAACCCCCATCCCTACCCCTAGCCAAAACTCCAAATCCTGGCCCAAAGCCTACTCCGAAGTTTACCCCGACACCCACCCTTTGCCCTATGCCTATCCCAGCGCTATGCCTACCGCTCCCACTAGCCCTAGCTCGGGCCCTACACAACGCCCAGTGCTCTCTCTAGTCAGAGGCTTACCACTTGCCCGAGGCCGACCAGTACACCTTGCTTTACCGTTAGCCAGAGCAGTAACCCGTGTCCTACGAAATCACCCTGGACCCACCCTTACCACACCCTAATACAGCCCTACACCTGTTCCGAGTCCTAGGACTACCCGGAGCCATTTTGTGACACCTACCCCTAGTCCTCGGCCAACCCCTACCACTACCACTAGTCCTAGGCTTAACATGAGCCCTAACCCTAACACTGCACGTGGGCCTCTGCCAAACACTAGCCCTTCAACAAACCCCACCCCGAGCACTACCCCTCGCCCTAGGCCTACGCCTAGCACTACCTCTGGTCCTACCACTACCCCTGGCCCTACAGCTCTCCCTACCCATGGGCCCACCCCCAACCCTACCACTAGCCACAGCTCCCACTCCTGGCCCTAGGCCTACTCCGAGGTTTACCTCGACACCCACCCCTTGCCCTATGCCTACCCCAGCGGTACGCCTACCGCTTTCACTAGCCCTAGCTCGAGCCCTAGACCAACGCCCATGGCTCCCTCTAGTCCGAGGCCTAGAACTTGCCCGTCGCTGACTAGTACACCCTGCCCTTGTTAGGGTTAGGGTAGGGTTAGGGTTAGGGTTAGGGTTAGGATTAGGGTTTAGGGTTAGGGTTAGGGTTAGGGTTGGTGTTAGGTTTAGGGTTTGGGTTAGGGTTAGGGTTGGTGTTATGTTTAGGGTTAGGGTTAGGGTTAGGGTTAGGGTTGGTGTTAGGGTTAGGGTTAGGGTTAGGGTTAGGCTTAGGATTAGGGTTAGGGTTGGTGTTAGGGTTAGGGTTAGGGTTAGGGTTAGGGTTAGGGTTGGTGTTAGGGTTAGGGTTAGGGTTTGGGTTAGGGTTGGTGTTAGGTATAGAAATAGGGTTAGGGTTACGGTTAGGGTTGGTGTTAGGGTTAGGTTTAGGGTTAGGGTTAGGGTTGGTGTTAGGTATAGGGTTAGGGTTAGGGTTAGGGTTAGGGTTGGTGTTAGGGTTAGGGTTAGGGTTAGGGTTAGTGTTAGGGTTAGGGGTAGGGTTAGGGTTAGGATTAGGGTTAGGGTTGGTGTTAGGGTTAGGGTTAGGGTTAGGGTAGGGTTGGTGTTAGGCATAGGGTTGGGGTTAGGGTTAGGGTTTGGGTTAGGGTTGGTGTTAGGGTTAGGGTTAGGGTTAGGATTAGGGTTAGGGTTGGTGTTAGGTTTAGGGTTAGGGTTAGGGTTAGGGTTGGTGTTAGGGTTAGGGTTAGGGTTAGGGTTAGGGTTAGGGTTGGTGTTAGGGTTAGGGTTAGGGTTAGGGTTAGGGTTGGTGTTAGGGTTGGTGTTAGGGTTAGGGTTAGGGTTAGGGTTAGGGTTGGTGTTAGGTATAGGGTTAGGGTTAGAATTAGAATTAGGTTTAGGGTTGGTGTTAGGGTTAGGGTTAGGGTTAGGGTTAGTGTTAGTGTTAGGGTTAGGGTTAGGTTTAGGTTACCCCGAGCACTACACCTCGCCCTAGGTCTAGGCCTAGCACTACCTCTGGTCCTACACCTACCCCTGTCCCTACAGCTCCCCCTACCCATAGGCCCACCCCCATCCCTACCCCTAGCCACAGCTCCCACTCCTGGTCCTAGGCCTACTCCGAGGTTTACCCCGACACCCACCTCTTGCCCTTTGCCTACCCCAGCGCTACGCCTACCGCTCCCACTAGCCCTACCTCGGGCCCTAGACCAACGCCCAGTGCTCACCCTAGTCCGAAGCCTAGCACTTGCCCGTCACCGACCAATACACCCTGCCCTACCGAAAGCCAGATCACTAACCCTTGTCCTACGAAATAACCCTGGACCCACCATTAGCCACACCCTAATCATGCCCCACATCCGTTCGGAGTCCTAGGACTACCCGGAGCTTTCCCGTGACACCTAACCTAGCCCTGGGCTATCCCCTACCACTACCACTAGTCCTAGACCTAACATGAGCCCTAACCCTAACACAGTCCGTGGGCCTCTGCCAACCACTAGCCCTTCACCTAACTCTTCCCCGAGCACTACCCCTCTCCCTAGGCTTACGCCTAGCACTACCTCTGGTCCTACACCTACCCCTGGCCCTACAGCTCCCCCTACTAATAGGCCCACCCCCATTCCTACCCCTAGCCACAACTCCAACCTGTGGCCCAAAGCCTACTCCGAGGTTTACCCCGACACCCACCCCTTGCCCTATGCCTACCCCAGCGCTACGCCTATCGCTCCCACTAGCCCTAGCTCGGGTTCTAGACCAAAGCCCAGTGCTCATCTAGTCCGAGGCCTAGCACTTGCCCGTCGCCGACCAGTACACCTTGCCCTACCGTTAGCCAGAGCAGTATCCCGTGTCCTACGAAATCACCCTGGACCCACCCTTACCACACCCTAATCCAGCCCTACACCTTTTCTGAGTCCTAGGACTACCCGGAGCCCTCCCGTGACACCTACCCCTAGCCCTCGGCCAACCCCTACCACTACCACTAGTCCTAGGCTTAACATGAGCCCTAACCCTAACACTGCCCCTGGGCCTCTGCCAACCACTAGCCCTTCAACTAACCCTACCCCGAGCACTACCCCTCGCCCTAGGCCTACGCCTAGCACTACATCTGGTCCTACCCCTACCCCTGGCCCTACAGCTCCCCCTACTCCTGGGCAAACCCTTATCCCTACCCCTAGCCAAAACTCCAAATCCTGGCCCAAAGCCTACTCCGAAGTTTACCCCGACACCCACCCTTTGCCCTATGCCTATCCCAGCGCTATGCCTACCGCTCCCACTAGCCCTAGCTCGGGCCCTACACAACGCCCAGTGCTCTCTCTAGTCAGAGGCTTACCACTTGCCCGAGGCCGACCAGTACACCTTGCCCTACCGTTAGCCAGAGCAGTAACCCGTGTCCTACAAAATCACCCTGGACCCACCCTTACCACACCCTAATACAGCCCTACACCTGTTCTGAGTCCTAGGACTTACCGGAGCCATTTCGTGACACCTACCCCTAGTCCTCGGCCAACCCCTACCACTACCACTATTCCTAGGCTTAACATGATCCCTAACCCTAACACTGCCCGTGGGCCTCTGCCAAACACTAGCCCTTCAACTAACTTCACCCCGAGCACTACCCCTCGCCCTAGGCCTACCCCTACCACTACCTCTGGTCCTACCACTACCCCTGGCCCTACAGCTCCCCCTACCCATAGGCCCACCCCCAACTCTACCACTAGCCACAGCTCCCACTCCTGGCCCTAGGCCTACTCCGAGGTTTACCTCGACACCCACCCCTTGCCCTTTGCCTACCCCAGCGCTACGCCTACCGCTTTCACTAGCCCTAGCTCGGGCCCTAGACCAACGCCCATGGCTCCCTCTAGTCCGAGGCCTAGAACTTCCCCGTCGCTGACCAGTACACCTTGCCCTTGTTAGGGTTAGGGTTAGGGTTAGGGTTAGGGTTAGGATTAGGGTTTAGGGTTAGGGTTAGGGTTAGGGTTGGTGTTAGGGTTAGGGTTAGGGTTAGGGTTAGGGTTGGTGTTATGTTTAGGGTTAGGGTTAGGGTTAGGGTTAGGGTTAGGGTTAGGGTTGGTGTTAGGGTTAGGGTTAGGGTTAGGGTTAGGCTTAGGATTAGGGTTAGGGTTGGTGTTAGGGTTAGGGTTAGGGTTAGGGTTAGGGTTAGGGTTAGGGATGGTGTCAGGGTTAGGGTTAGGGTTTGGGTTAGGTATAGGGATAGGGTTAGGTTTAGGGTTAGGGTTGGTGTTAGGGTTAGGGTTAGGGTTAGGGTTTGGGTTGGTGTTAGGTATAGGGTTAGGGTTAGTGTTAGGGTTAGGGTTGGTGTTAGGGTTAGGGTTAGGGTTAGGGTTAGTGTTAGGGTTAGGGGTAGGGTTAGGGTTAGGATTAGGGTTAGGGTTGGTGTTAGGGTTAGGGTTAGGGTTAGCGTTAGGGTTGGTGTTAGGCATAGGGTTGGGGTTAGGGTTAGGGTTTGGGTTAGGGTTGGTGTTAGGGTTAGGGTTAGGGTTAGGATTAGGGTTAGGGTTGGTGTTAGGGTTAGGGTTAGGGTTAGGGTTAGGGTTAATGTTAGGGTTAGGGTTAGGGTTAGGGTTAGGGTTAGGGTTAGGGTTGGTGTTAGGGTTAGGGTTAGGGTTAGGGTTAGGGTTGGTGTTAGGTATAGGGTTAGGGTTAGAATTAGGGTTAGGTTTAGGGTTGGTGTTAGGTTTAGGGTTAGGGTTAGGTTACCCCGAGCACTACCCCTCGCCCTAGGCCTACGCCTAGCACTACCTCTGGTCCTACCCCTACCCCTGTCCCTACAGCTCCCCCTACCCATAGGCACACCCCCATCCCTACCCCTAGCCACAGCTCCCACTCCTGGTCCTAGGCCTACTCCGAGGTTTACCCCGACACCCACCTCTTGCCCTTTGCCTACACCAGCGCTACGCCTACCGCTCCCACTAGCCCTACCTCGGGCCCTAGACCAACGCCCAGTGCTCACTCTAGTCCGAAGCCTAGCACTTGCCCGTCGCCAACCGGTACACCTTGCCCTACCGATAGCCAGAGCACAATCTTGTGTCCTACGAAATCACCCTGGACCCACTATTAGCCACACCCTAATTCAGCCCTACATCCGTTCGGAGTCCTAGGACTACCCGGAGCCCTCCCGTGACAGTTACCTTTAGCCCTCGCCCATCCCCTACCACTACCACTAGTCCTAGGCCTAACATGAGCCCTAAACCTAACACTGCCCGTGGGCCTCTGCCAACCACTAGCCCTTCACCTAACCCTACCCCGAGCACTACTCCTCGCCCTAGGCTTACGCCTAGCACTACCTCTGGTCCTACCACTACCCCTGGCCCTACAGCTACCCCTACTTATAGGCCCACCCCCATCCCTACCCCTAGCCACAACTCCAACCTCTGGCCCAAAGCCTACTCCAAGGTTTACCCCGACACACACCCCTTGCCCTATGCCTACCCCAGTGCTACGCCTACCGCTCTCACTAGCCCTAGCTCGGGCCCTAGACCAACGCCCAGTGCTCCCTCTAGTCCGAGGCCTACCACCTGCCCGACGCCGACCAGTACACCTTGCCCTACCTTTAGCCAGAGCACTAACCCGTGTCCTACGAAATCACCCTGGACCCACACTTACCATACCCTAATACAGCCCTACACCCGTTTTGAGTCCTAGGACTACCCGCAGCCCTCCCGTGACACCTACCCCTAGCCCTCGGCCAACCCCTACCACTACCACTAGTCCTAGGCCTAACATGAGCCCTAAGACTAACACTGCCCGTGGGCATCAGCCAACCACAAGCCCTTCACCTAACCCTACCCAGAGCACTACCCCTCGCCCTAGGCTAACGCCTAGCACTACCTCTGGTCCTACCGCTTCCCCTGGCCCTACATCTCCCCCTACTTATAGGCCCACCTCCATCCCTACCCCTAGCCACAGCTCCAACTCCTGGCACTAGGCCTACTCCGAGGTTTACCCCGACACACACCCCTTGCCCTATGCCTACCACAGCGCTATGCCTACCGCTCCCAATAGCCCAGGCTCGGGCCCTAGACCAACGCCCATGGCTCCCTCTAGTCCGAGGCCTAGACTTGCCCGTCGCTGACCAGTACACCTTGCCCTTGTTAGGGTTAGAGTTAGGGTTAGGGTTAGGGTTGGTGTTAGGGTTAGGGTTAGGGTTCGGTTAGGGTTGGTGTTAGGTTTAGGGTTAGAGTTAGGGTTAGGGTTAGGGTTAGGTTTAGGGTTTAGGGTTAGGGTTAGGGTTAGGGTTGGTGTTAGGGTTAGGGCTTGGGTTAGGGTTAGGGTTGGTGTTAGGTTTAGGGTTAGGGTTAGGGTTAGGGTTAGGGTTGGTGTTAGGGTTAGGGTTAGTGTTAGGATTAGGTTTAGGTTTACGGTTAGGTTACCCTGAGCACTACCCCTAGCCCTAGGACTACGCCTAGCACTACATCTGGTCCTACCCCTACCCCTGTCCCTACAGCTCCCCCTACACATAGGCCCACCCCCATCCCTACCCCTAGCCACAGCTCCCACTCCTGGTCCTCGGTCTACTCCGAGGTTTACCCCGACACCAACCCCTTGCTTTTTGCCTACCCCTGCGCTACGTTTACCGCACCCACTAGCCCTACCTCGGGCCCTAGACCATCGCCCAGTGCTCACTCTAGTCCGAAGCCTAGCACTTGCCCGTCGCCGACCAGTGCACCTTGCCTAGCGATAGCCAGAGCACTAACCCGTGTCCTACGAAATCACCCTGGACCCACCATTAGCCACACCCTAATCCAGCCCTACATCCGTTCGGAGTCCTAGGACTACCCGGAGCCCTCCCGCGACAGTTACCCCTAGCCCTCGCCCATCCCCTACCACTACCACTAGTCCTAGGCCTAACATGAGCCCTAAACCTAACACTGCCCGTGGGCCACTGCCAACCACTAGCCCTTCACCTAACCCTACCCCGAGCACTACCCCTCGCCCTAGGCTTACGCGTAGCACTACCTCTGGTCCTACCCCTACCCGTGGCCCTACAGCTCCCCCTACTTATATGCCCACCCCCATCCCTACCCCTAGCCACAGCTCCCACTCCTGGCCCTAGGCCTACTCTGAGGTTTACCTCGACACCCACCCCTTGCCCTATGCCTACCCCAGCGCTACGCCTACCGCTCCCACTAGCCCTAGCTCGGGCACTAGACCAACGCCCATGGCTCCTTCTAGTCCGAGGCCTAGAACTTGCCCGTCGCTGACCAGTACACTTTGCCCTTGTTACGGTTAGAATTAGGGTTAGGGTTTAGGGTTAGGGTTAGGATTAGGGTTTAGGGTTAGGGTTAGGGTTTAGGGTTGGTGTTAGGGTTAGTGTTAGGGTTAGGTTTAGGGTTGGTGTTAGGTTTAGTGTTAGGGTTAGGGTTAGGGTTAGGGTTAGGGTTGGTGTTAGGGTTAGGGTTAGGGTTAAGGTTAGGGTTAGGATTAGGGTTAGGGTTGGGGTTAGGTTTAGGGTTAAGGTTAGGGTTAGTGTTAGGGTTAGGGTTGATGTTAGGGTTAGGGTTACGGTTAGGGTTAGGGTTAGGGTTAGGTTACCTTGAGCACTACCCCTCGCACTAGGCCTACGCCTGGCACAACCTCTGGTCCTACCCCTACCCCTGGCCCTACAGCTCCCCCTACCCATAGGCCCAACCCCATCCCTACCCCTAGCCACAGCTCCCACTCCTGGTCCTAGGCCTACTCCGAGGTTTACCACGACACACACCCCTTGCCCTTTGCCTACCACAGCGCTACGCCTACCGCTCCCACTAGCCCTACCTCGGGCCCTAGACCAACGCCCAGTGGTCACTCTAGTCCGAAGCCTAGCACTTGCCCGTCACCGACCAGTACACCTTGCTCTACCGATAGCCAGATCACTAACCCTTGTCCTATGAAATCACCCTGGACCCACAATTAGCCACACCCTAATCCAGCCCTACACCTGTTCCGAGTCCTAGGACTACCCGGAGCCATTTCGTGACACCTACCCCTAGCCCTCGGCCAACCCCTACTACTACCACTAGTCCTATGCTTAACATGAGCCCTAACCCTAACACTGCCCGTGGGCCTCTGCCAAACACTAGCCCTTCAACTAACCCTACCCCGAGCACTACCCCTCGCCCTAGGCCTACGCCTAGCACTACCTCTGATCCTACCACTACACCTGGCCCTACAGCTCCCCCTACCCATAGGCCCACCCCCACCCCTACCCCTAGCCACAGCTCCCACTCCTGGCCCTAGGCCTACTCCGAGGTTTACCTCGACACCCACCCCTTGCCCTATGCCTACCACAGCGCTACGCCTACCGCTCCCACTAGCCCTAGCTCGAGCCCTAGACCAAAGCCCATGGCTCCCTCTAGTCCGAGGCCTAGAACTTGCCCGTCGCTGACTAGTACACATTGCCCTTGTTAGGGTTAGGGTAAGGGTTAGGGTTAGGGTTTAGGGTTAGGGTTAGGGTTAGGGTTGGTGTTAGGTTTAGGGTTAAGATTAGGGTTAGGGTTGGTGTTAGGGTTAGGGTTGGTGTTAGGGTTAGGGTTAGGATTAGAGTTAGGGTTGGTGTTAGGGTTAGGGTTAGGGTTAGGGTTAGGGTTAGGTCACCCCGAGCACTACCCCTCGCCCTAGGCGTACGCCTGGCACTACCTCTGGTCCTACTCCTACCCCTGGCCCTACAACTCCCCCTACCCATAGGCCCACCCCCATCCCTACCCCTAGCCACAGCTCCCACTCCTGGTCCTAGGCCTACTCCGAGGTTTACCCCGACACCCACCCCTTGCTCTTTGCCTACCACAGCGCTACGCCTACCGCTCCCTCTAGCCCTACCTCGGGCCCTAGACCAACGCCCAGTGCTCACTCTAGTCCGAAGCCTAGCACTTGCCCGTCACCGACCAATACACCCTGCCCTACCGAAAGCCAGATCACTAACCCTTGTACTACGAAATCACCCTGGACCCACCATTAGCCACACACTAATCATGCCCCACATCCGTTCGGAGTCCTAGGACTATGCGGAGCCCTCCCGTGACACCTACCCCTAGCCCTCGGCTATCCCCTACCACTACCACTAGTATTAGGCCTATCATAAGCCCTAACCCTAACACTGTCCGTGGGCCTCTGACAACCACTAGCCCTTACCTAACCCTACCCCGAGCACTACCCCTCGCCCTAGGCTTACGCCTAGCACTACCTCTGGTCCTGCCCCTACCCCTGGCCCTACAGCTCCCCCTACTAATAGGCCCACCCCCATCCCTACCCCTAGCCACAACTCCAACCTCTGGCCCAAAGCCTACTCCGAGGTTTACCCCGACACCCACCCCTTGCCCTATGCCTACCCCAGCGCTACGCCTATCGCTCCCACTAGCCCTAGCTCGGGCCCTAGACCAAAGCCCAGTGCTCATCTAGTCCGAGGCCTAGCACTTGCCCGTCGCCGAACAGAACACCTTGCCCTACCGTTAGCCAGAGCAGTAACCCGTGTTCTACGAAATCACCCTGGACCCACCCTTACCACACCCTAATCCAGCCCTACACCTGTTCTGAGTCCTAGGATTACACGGAGCCCTCCCGTGACACCTACCCCTAGCCCTCGGCCAACCCCTACCACTACCACTAGTCCTAGGCTTAACATGAGCCCTAACCCTAACACTGCCCGTGGGCCTCTGCCAACCACTAGCCCTTCAACTAACCCTACCCCGAGCACTACCCCTCGCCCTAGGCCTACGCCTAGCACTACCTCTGTTCCTACCCCTACCCCTGGCCCTACAGCTCCTCCTACACCTGGGCCCACCCCCATCCCTACCCCTAGCCAAAACTCCAACTCCTGGCCCAAACCTACTCCGAAGTTTACCCCGACACCCACCCCTTGCACTATGCCTATCCCAGCGCTACGCCTACCGCTCCCACTAGCCCTAGCTCGGGCCCTAGACCAACGCCCAGTGCTCTCTATAGTCAGAGGCCTACCACTTGCCCGAGGCCGACCAGTATACCTTGCCCTACCGTTAGCCAGAGCAGTAACTTGTGTCCTACGAAATCACCCTAAACCCACCCTTACCACACCCTAATACAGCCCTACACCTGTTCCGAGTCCTAGGACTTCCCGGAGCCCTCCCGTGACACCTACCCCTAGCCCTCGGCCAACCCCTACCACTACCACTAGTCCTAGGCTTAACATGAGCCCTAACCCTAACACTGCCCGTGGGCCTCTGCCAAACACTAGCCCTTCAACTAACCCTACCCCGAGCACTACCCCTCGCCCTAGGCCTACGCCTAGCACTACCTCTGGTCCTACCACTACCCCTGGCCCTACAGCTCCCCCTACCCATAGGCCCACCCCCACCCCTACCCCTAGCCACAGCTCCCACTCCTGGCCCTAGGCCTACTCCGAGGTTTACCTCGACACCCACCCCTTGCCCTATGCCTACCCCAGCGCTACGCCTATTGCTCTCACTAGCCCTAGCTCGGGCCTTAGACCAACGCCCATGGCTCCCTCTAGTCCGAGGCCTAGACTTGCCCGTCGCTAACCAGTACACCTTGCCCTTGTTAGGGTTAGTGTTAGGGTTAGGGTTAGGGTTGGATTAGGGTTTAGGGTTAGGGTTAGGGTTAGGGTTGGTGTTAGGGTTATGGTTAGGGTTAGGGTCAGGGTTGGTGTTAGGTTTAGGGTTAGGGTTAGGGTTAGGGTTAGGTTTAGGGTTGGTGTTAGGGTTAGGGTTAGGGTTAGGGTTAGGGTTAGGATTAGGATTAGGGTTGGTGTTAGGGTTAGGGTTAGGGTTAGGGTTAGGGTTAGGGTTGGTGTTAGGGTTAGGGTTAGGGTTAGGGTTAGGGTTGGTGTTAGGTATAGTGTTAGGGTTATGGTTAGAGTTAGGGTTAGGGTTGGTGTTAAGGTTAGGGTTAGGGTTAGGGTTAGTGTTAGGGTTAGGGTTAGGGTTATGGTTAGGGTTAGGGTTAGGGTTAGGATTAGGGTTAGGGTTGGTGTTAGGGTTAGGGTTAGGGTTAGGGTTAGGGTTGGTGTTAGGGTTAGGGTTAGGGTTAGGGTTAGGGTTGGTGTTAGGTATAAAGTTAGGGTTAGCGTTAGGGTTAGGGTTAGGGTTGGTCTTAGGGTTAAAGTTAGGGTTAGTGTTAGGGTTAGAGTTAGGGTTAGGTTACGCCGAGCACTACACCTCGCCCTAGGCCTACGCCTAGCACTACCTCTGGTCCTACCCCTACCCCTGGTTCTACAGCGCCCCCTAATTATAGGCCCACCCCCATCCCTACCCCTAGCCACAGCTCCCACTCCTGGCCCTAGGCCTACTCCGAGGCTTACCTCGACGCCCACCCCTTGCTCTATGCCTACCCCAGCGCTACGCCTACCGCTCTCACTAGCCCTAGCTCGGGCCCTAGACCAACGCCCATGGCTCCCTCTAGTCCGAGGCCTAGAACTTGCTCGGCGCTGACCAGTACACCTTGCCCTTGTTAGGGTTAGGGTTAGGGTTAGGGTTAGGGTTAGGGTTAGGGTTAGGATTAGGGTTTAGGGTTAGGGTTAGGGTTAGGTTTGGTGTTAGAGTTAGGGTTAGGGTTAGGGTAAGGGTTGGTGTTAGGTTTAGGGTTAGGGTTAGGGTTAGGGTTAGGGTTAGGGTTGGTGTTAGGGTTAGGGTTTGTGTTAGGGTTAGGGTTGGTGTTAGGTTTAGGGTTAGCGTTAGGGTTAGGGTTAGGGTTGGTGTTAGGGTTAGGGTTAGGTTTAGGGTTCGTGTTAGGCATAGGGATAGGGTTAGGGTTAGGGTTAGGGTTAGGGTTGGTGTTAGGGTTAGGGTTAGGGTTAGGGTTGGTGTTAGGGTTAGGGTTAGGGTTAGGATTAGGGTTAGAGTTGGTGTTAGGGTTAGGGTTAGGGTTAGGGTTAGGGTTAGGGTTGTTGTAAGGGTTACGGTTAGGGTTAGGGTTAGGGTTAGGGTTAGGGTTAGGGTTAGGGTTGGTGTTAGGGTTAGGGTTAGGGTTAGGGTTTGTGTTAGGTATAGGGTTAGGGTTAGGGTTAGGGTTAGGGTTAGGGTTGGTGTTAGGTTTAGGGTTAGGGTTAGGGTTAGTGTTAGGGTTAGGGTTAGGGTTTGGGTTAGGTTACCCCGAGCACTACCCCTCGCCCTAGGCCTACGCCTAGCACTACCTCTGGTCCTACCCCTACCCCTGTCCCTACAGCTCCCCCTACCCATAGGCCCACCCCCATCCCTACCCCTAGCCACAGCTCCCACTCCTGGTCCTAGGCCTACTCCGAGGTTTACCCCGACACCCACCCCTTGCCCTTTGCCTACCCCAGCGCTATGCCTACCGCTCCCACTAGCCCTACCTCGGGTCCTAGACCAACGCCCAGTGCTCACTCTAGTCCGAACCCTAGCACTTGCCCGTCGCCAACCGGTACACCTTGCCCTACCAATAGCCAGAGCACTAACCCGTGTCCTACGAAATCACCCTGGACCCACCATTAGCCACACCCTAATCCAGCCCTACATCCGTTCGGAGTCCTAGGACTACCCGGAGCCATTTCGTGACACCTACCCCTAGTCCTCTGCCAACCCCTACCACTACCACTAGTCCTAGGCTTAACATGAGCCCTAACCCTAACACTGCCCGTGGGCCTCTGCCAAACACTAGCCCTTCAACTAACCCTACCCCGAGCACTACCCCTCGCCCTAGGCCTACGCCTAGCACTACCTCTGTTCCTACCACTGCCCTGGCCCTACAGCTCTCCCTACCCATAGGACCACCCCCAACCCTACCACTAGCCACAGCTCCCACTCCTGGCTCTAGGCCTACTCCGAGGTTTACCTCGACACCCACCCCTTGCCCTATGCCTACCCCAGCGCTACGCCTACCGCTCTCACTAGCCCTAGCTCGGGCCCTAGACCAACGCCCATGGCTCCTTCTAGTCCGAGACCTAGAACTTGCCCGTCGCTGACCAGTAAACCTTGCCCTTGTTAGGGTTAGGGTTAGGGTTAGGGTTAGGGTTGGTGTTAGGGTTAGGGTTAGGGTTAGGGTTAGGGTTGGTGTTACGTGTAGGGTTAGGGTTAGGGTTAGGGTTAGGGTTAGGGTTAGGGTTGGTGTTAGGGTTAGGGTTAGGGTTAGGATTAGTGTTAGGGTTAGGGTTAGGGTTAGGGTTAGGTTACCCCGAGCACTACCCCTCGCCCTTGGCCTACGCCTAGCACTACCTCTGGTCCTACCCCTACCCCTGTCCCTACAGCTCCCCCTAACCATAGGCCCACCCCCATCCCTACCCCTAGCCACAGCTCCCACTCCTGGTCCTAGGCCTACTCCGAGGTTTACCCCGACACCCACCGCTTGCCCTATGCCTACCCCAGCGCTACGCCTACCGTTTCCACTAGTCCTAGCTCGGCCCTAGACCAACGCCCATGGCTCCCTCTCGTCCGAGGCCTAGAACTTGCCCGTCGCTGACCAGTACACCTTGCCGTTGTTAGGGTTAGGGTTAGGGTTAGGGTTAGGGTTTAGAGTTAGGGTTAGGGTTGGTGTTAGGGTTAGGGTTAGGGTTAGGGTTAGGGTTGGTGTTAGGTATAGGGTTAGGGTTAGGGTTAGGGTTGGTGTTAGGGTTAGGGTTAGGGTTAGGGTTGGTGTTAGGTATAGGGTTATGGTTAGGGTTAGGGTTAGGGTTAGGTTTAGTGTTAGGGTTAGGGTTAGGATTAGGGTTAGGTTTGGTGTTAGGTATAGGGTTAGGGTTAGCATTAGGGTTAGGGTTAGGGTTGGTGTTAGGGTTAGGGTTAGGGTTAGGATTAGTGATAGGGTTAGGGTTAGTGTTAGGTTACCCCGAGCACTACCCCTCGCCCTAGGCCTACGCCTAGCACTACCTCTGGTCTTACCCCTACCCCTGTCCCTACAGCTCCCCCTAACCATAGGCCCACCCCCATCCCTACCCCTAGCCACAGCTCCCACTCCTGGTCCTAGGCCTACTCCGAGGTTTACCCCGACACCCATCCCTTGCCCTTTGCCTACCCCAGCGCTACGCCTACCACTCCCACTAGCCCTACCTCGGGCCCTAGACCAACGCCCAGTGCTCACTCTAGTCCGAAGCCTAGCACTTGCCCGTCGCCAACCGGTACACTTTGCCCTACCGATAGCCAGAGCACTAACCCGTGTCCTACGAAATCACCCTGGACCCACCATTAGCCACACCCTAATCCAGCCCTACATCCGTTCGGAGTCCTAGGACTGCCCGGAGCCCTCTTGTGACAGTTACCCCTAGCCCTCGGCCATCCCCTACCACTACCACTAGTCCTAGGCCTAACATGAGCCCTAACCCTAACACTGCCCGTGGGCCTCTGCCAACCATTAGCCCTTAACCTAACCCTACCCCGAGCACTACCCCTCGCCCTAGGCTTACGCCTAGCACTACATCTGGTCCTACCCCTACCCCTGGTTCTACAGCTCCCCCTACTTATAGGCCCACCCCCATCCCTACCCCTAGCCACAGCTCCCACTCCTGGCCCTAGGCCTACTCTGAGGTTTACCTCGACACCCACGCCTTGCTCTATGCCTACTCTAGCGCTACGCCTACCGCTCTCACTAGCCCTAGCTCGGGCCCTAGACCAACGCCCATGGCTCCCTCTAGTCCGAGGCCTAGAACTTGCCCGTCGCTGACCAGTACACCTTGCCCTTGTTAGGGTTAGGGTTAGGGTTAGGGTTAGGGTTAGGGTTAGGATTAGGGTTTAGGGTTAGGGTTAGGGTTAGGTTTGGTGTTAGGGTTAGGGTTAGGGTTGGTGTTAGGTTTAGGGTTAGGGTTAGGGCTAGGGTTAGGGTTGGTGTTAGGGTTAGGGTTAGGGTTAGGGTTAGGATTAGGGTTAGGGTTGGTGTTAGGGTTAGGGTTAGGTTTAGGATTAGGGTTAGGGTTGGTGTTAGGGTTAGGGTTAGGGTTAGGGTTAGGGTTAGTGTTGGTGTTAGGTATAGGGTTAGGGTTAGGGTTAGGGTTAGGGTTAGGGTTAGGGTTAGGATTAGGGTTAGGGTTGGTGTTCGGGTTAGGGTTGGTGTTAGGGTTAGGGTTAGGGTTAGGGTTAGGGTTGGTGTTAGGGTTAGGGTTAGGGTTAGGTTTGGTGTTAGGGTTAGGGTTAGGGTTAGGATTAGGGTTAGGGTTGGTTTAAGGGTTAGGGTTAGGGTTAGGGTTAGGGTTGATGTTAGGTTTAGGGTTAGGGTTAGAGTTAGGTTTAGGGTTAGGGTTGGTGTTAGGGTTAGGGTTAGGGTTAGGGTTAGGGTTGGTGTTAAGTTTAGGGTTAGGGTTAGGGTTAGGGTTAGGGTTGGTGTTAGGGTTAGGGTTAGGGTTAGAGTTAGGGTTCGTGTTAGGCATAGGTTTAGGGTTAGGGTTAGGGTTAGGGTTAGGGTTGGTGTTAGGGTTAGGGTTAGGGTTAGGGTTAGGGTTGGTGTTAGGTATAGGGTTAGGGTTAGGGTTAGGGTTAGGGTTGGTGTTAGAGTTAGGGTTAGGGTTAGGGTTAGTGTTAGGGTTAGGGTTAGGGTTAGGGTTAGGTTACCCCGAGCACTACCCCTCGCCCTAGGCCTACGCCTAGCACTACCTCTGATCCTACCCCTACCCCAGTCCCTACAGCTCCCCCTACCCATAGGCCCACCCCCATCCCTACCCCTAGCCACAGCTCCCACTCCTGGTCCTAGGCCTACTCCGAGGTTTACCCCGACACCCACCACTTGCCCTTTGCCTACCCCAGCACTACGCCTACCGCTCCCACTAGCCCTACCTCAAGCCCTAGACCAACGCCCAGTGCTCACTCTAGTCCGAAGCCTAGCACTTGCCCGTCGCCAACCGGTACACCTTGCCCTATCAATAGCCAGAGCACTAACCCGTGTCTTACGAAATCACCCTGGACCCACCATTAGCCACACCCTAATCCAGCCCTACATCCGTTCGGAGTTTTAGGACAACCCGGAGCCATTTCGTGACACCAACCCCTAGTCCTCGGCCAACCCCTACCACTACCACTAGTCCTAGGTTTAACATGAGCCCTAACCCTAACACTGCCCGTGGGCCTCTGCCAAACACTAGCCCTTCAACTAACCCTACCCCGAGCACTACCCCTCGCCCTAGGCCTACGCCTAGCACTACCTCTGGTCCTACCACTACCCCTGGCCCTACAGCTCCTCCTACCCATAGGCCCACCTCCACCCCTACCCCTAGCCACAGCTCCCACTCCTGGCCCTAGGCCTACACCGAGGTTTACCTCGACACCCACCCCTTGCCCTATGCCTACCCCAGCGCTACGCCTACCGTTTCCACTAGTCCTAGTTCGGCCCTAGACCAACGCCCATGGCTCCCTCTCGTCCGAGGCCTAGAACTTGCCCGTCGCTGACCAGTACACCTTGCCCTTGTTAGGGTTAGGGTTAGGGTTAGAGTTAGGGTTAGGGTTAGGGTTAGGGTTTAGAGTTAGGGTTAGGGTTGGTGTTAGGGTTAGGGTTAGGGTTAGGGTTGGTGTTAGGTATAGGGTTAGGGTTAGGGTTAGGGTTGGTGTTAGGGTTAGGGTTAGGGTTAGGGTTAGGGTTGGTGTTAGGTATAAAGTTATGGTTAGGGTTAGGGTTAGGGTTAGGGTTGGTGTTAGGGTTAGGGTTAGGATTAGGGTTAGGGTTGGTGTTAGGTATAGGGTTAGGGTTAGCATTAGGGTTAGGGTTAGGGTTGGTGTTAGGGTTAGGGTTAGGGTTAGGATTAGTGATAGAGTTAGGGTTAGTGTTAGGTTACCCCGAGCACTACCCCTCGCCCTAGGCCTACGCCTAGCACTACCTCTGGTCTTACCCCTACCCCTGTCCCTACAGCTCCCCCTAACCATAGGCCCACCCCCATCCCTACCCCTAGCCACAGCTCCCACTCCTGGTCCTAGGCCTATTCCGAGGTTTACCCCGACACCCATCCCTTGCCCTTTGCCTACCCCAGCGCTACGCCTACCGCTCCCACTAGCCCTACCTCGGGCCCTAGACCAACGCCCAGTGCTCACTCTAGTTTGAAGCCTAGCACTTGCCCGTCGCCAACCGGTACACTTTGCCCTACCGATAGCCAGAGCACTAACCCGTGTCCTACAAAATCACGCTGGACCCACCATTAGCCACACCCTAATCCAGCCCTACATCCGTTCGGAGTCCTAGGACTACCCGGAGCCCTCTTGTGACAGTTACCCCTAGCCCTCGGCCATCCCCTACCACTACCACTAGTCCTAGGCCTAACATGAGCCCTAACCCTAACACTGCCCGTGGGCCTCTGCCAACCATTAGCCCTTCACCTAACCCTACCCCGAGCACTACCCCTCGCCCTAGGCTTACGCCTAGCACTACATCTGGTCCTACCCCTACCCCTGGTTCTACAGCTCCCCCTACTTATAGGCCCACCCCCAACCCTACCCCTAGCCACAGCTCCCACTCCTGGCCCTAGGCCTACTCCGAGGTTTACCTCGACACCCACGCCTTGCTCTATGCCTACCCTAGCGCTACGCCTACCGCTCTAACTAGACCTAGCTCGGGCCCTAGACCAACGCCCATGGCTCCCTCTAGTCCGAGGCCTAGAACTTGCCCGTCGCTGACCAGTATACCTTGCCCTTGTTAGGGTTAGGGTTAGGGTTAGGGTTAGGGTTAGGGTTAGGATTAGGGTTTAGGGTTAGGGTTAGGGTTAGGTTTGGTGTTAGGGTTAGGGTTAGGGTTAGGGTTGGTGTTAGGTTTAGGGTTAGGGTTAGGGTTAGGATTAGGGTTAGGGTTGGTGTTAGGGTTAGGGTTAGGGTTAGGGTTAGGATTAGGGTTAGGGTTGGTGATAGGGTTAGGGTTAGGTTTAGGATTAGGGTTAGGGTTGGTGTTAGGGTTAGGGTTAGGGTTAGGGTTAGTGTTGGTGTTAGGTATAGGGTTAGGGTTAGGGTTAGGGTTAGGGTTAGGGTTAGGGTTAGGGTTGGTGTTAGGGTTAGCGTTAGGGTTAGGGTTAGTGTTAGGGTTAGGGTTAGGGTTAGGGTTAGGGTTAGGATTAGGGTTAGGGTTGGTGTTCGGGTTAGGGTTGGTGTTAGGGTTAGGGTTAGGGTTAGGGTTAGGGTTGGTGTTAGGGTTAGGGTTAGGGTTAGGGTTAGGGTTGGTGTTAGGGTTAGGGTTAGGGTTAGGATTAGGTTTAGGGTTGGTTTAAGGGTTAGGGTTAGGGTTAGGGTTAGGGTTGATGTTAGGGTTAGGGTTAGGGTTAGAGTTAGGGTTAGGGTTAGGGTTGGTGTTAGGGTTAGGGTTAGGGTTAGGGTTAGGGTTGGTGTTAAGTTTAGGGTTAGGGTTAGGGTTAGGGTTAGGGTTGGTGTTAGGGTTAGGGTTAGGGTTAGGGTTAGGGTTCGTGTTAGGCATACGTTTAGGGTTAGGGTTAGGGTTAGGGTTAGGGTTGGTGTTAGGGATAGGGTTAGGGTTAGGGTTAGGGTTGGTGTTAGGTTTAGGGTTAGGGTTAGGGTTAGGGTAGGTGTTAGGGTTAGGGTTAGTGTTAGGGTTAGGGTTGGTGTTAGGAATAGGGTTAGGGTTAGGGTTAGGGTTAGGGTTAGGGTTAGGGTTAGGATTAGGGTTAGGGTTGGTGTTAGGGTTAGGGTTAGGTTTAGGATTAGGGTTAGGGTTGGTGTTAGGGTTAGGGTTAGGGTTAGGGTTAGGGTTAGTGTTGGTGTTAGGTATAGGGTTAGGGTTAGGGTTAGGGTTAGGGTTAGGGTTAGGGTTAGGATTAGGGTTAGGGTTGGTGTTCGGGTTAGGGTTGGTGTTAGGGTTAGGGTTAGGGTTAGGGTTAGGGTTGGTGTTAGGGTTAGGGTTAGGGTTAGGTTTGGTGTTAGGGTTAGGGTTAGGGTTAGGATTAGGGTTAGGGTTGGTTTAAGGGTTAGGGTTAGGGTTAGGGTTAGGGTTGATGTTAGGTTTAGGGTTAGGGTTAGAGTTAGGTTTAGGGTTAGGGTTGGTGTTAGGGTTAGGGTTAGGGTTAGGGTTAGGGTTGGTGTTAAGTTTAGGGTTAGGGTTAGGGTTAGGGTTAGGGTTGGTGTTAGGGTTAGGGTTAGGGTTAGAGTTAGGGTTCGTGTTAGGCATAGGTTTAGGGTTAGGGTTAGGGTTAGGGTTAGGGTTGGTGTTAGGGTTAGGGTTAGGGTTAGGGTTAGGGTTGGTGTTAGGTATAGGGTTAGGGTTAGGGTTAGGGTTAGGGTTGGTGTTAGAGTTAGGGTTAGGGTTAGGGTTAGTGTTAGGGTTAGGGTTAGGGTTAGGGTTAGGTTACCCCGAGCACTACCCCTCGCCCTAGGCCTACGCCTAGCACTACCTCTGATCCTACCCCTACCCCAGTCCCTACAGCTCCCCCTACCCATAGGCCCACCCCCATCCCTACCCCTAGCCACAGCTCCCACTCCTGGTCCTAGGCCTACTCCGAGGTTTACCCCGACACCCACCACTTGCCCTTTGCCTACCCCAGCACTACGCCTACCGCTCCCACTAGCCCTACCTCAAGCCCTAGACCAACGCCCAGTGCTCACTCTAGTCCGAAGCCTAGCACTTGCCCGTCGCCAACCGGTACACCTTGCCCTATCAATAGCCAGAGCACTAACCCGTGTCTTACGAAATCACCCTGGACCCACCATTAGCCACACCCTAATCCAGCCCTACATCCGTTCGGAGTTTTAGGACAACCCGGAGCCATTTCGTGACACCAACCCCTAGTCCTCGGCCAACCCCTACCACTACCACTAGTCCTAGGTTTAACATGAGCCCTAACCCTAACACTGCCCGTGGGCCTCTGCCAAACACTAGCCCTTCAACTAACCCTACCCCGAGCACTACCCCTCGCCCTAGGCCTACGCCTAGCACTACCTCTGGTCCTACCACTACCCCTGGCCCTACAGCTCCTCCTACCCATAGGCCCACCTCCACCCCTACCCCTAGCCACAGCTCCCACTCCTGGCCCTAGGCCTACACCGAGGTTTACCTCGACACCCACCCCTTGCCCTATGCCTACCCCAGCGCTACGCCTACCGTTTCCACTAGTCCTAGTTCGGCCCTAGACCAACGCCCATGGCTCCCTCTCGTCCGAGGCCTAGAACTTGCCCGTCGCTGACCAGTACACCTTGCCCTTGTTAGGGTTAGGGTTAGGGTTAGAGTTAGGGTTAGGGTTAGGGTTAGGGTTTAGAGTTAGGGTTAGGGTTGGTGTTAGGGTTAGGGTTAGGGTTAGGGTTGGTGTTAGGTATAGGGTTAGGGTTAGGGTTAGGGTTGGTGTTAGGGTTAGGGTTAGGGTTAGGGTTAGGGTTGGTGTTAGGTATAAAGTTATGGTTAGGGTTAGGGTTAGGGTTAGGGTTGGTGTTAGGGTTAGGGTTAGGATTAGGGTTAGGGTTGGTGTTAGGTATAGGGTTAGGGTTAGCATTAGGGTTAGGGTTAGGGTTGGTGTTAGGGTTAGGGTTAGGGTTAGGATTAGTGATAGAGTTAGGGTTAGTGTTAGGTTACCCCGAGCACTACCCCTCGCCCTAGGCCTACGCCTAGCACTACCTCTGGTCTTACCCCTACCCCTGTCCCTACAGCTCCCCCTAACCATAGGCCCACCCCCATCCCTACCCCTAGCCACAGCTCCCACTCCTGGTCCTAGGCCTATTCCGAGGTTTACCCCGACACCCATCCCTTGCCCTTTGCCTACCCCAGCGCTACGCCTACCGCTCCCACTAGCCCTACCTCGGGCCCTAGACCAACGCCCAGTGCTCACTCTAGTTTGAAGCCTAGCACTTGCCCGTCGCCAACCGGTACACTTTGCCCTACCGATAGCCAGAGCACTAACCCGTGTCCTACAAAATCACGCTGGACCCACCATTAGCCACACCCTAATCCAGCCCTACATCCGTTCGGAGTCCTAGGACTACCCGGAGCCCTCTTGTGACAGTTACCCCTAGCCCTCGGCCATCCCCTACCACTACCACTAGTCCTAGGCCTAACATGAGCCCTAACCCTAACACTGCCCGTGGGCCTCTGCCAACCATTAGCCCTTCACCTAACCCTACCCCGAGCACTACCCCTCGCCCTAGGCTTACGCCTAGCACTACATCTGGTCCTACCCCTACCCCTGGTTCTACAGCTCCCCCTACTTATAGGCCCACCCCCAACCCTACCCCTAGCCACAGCTCCCACTCCTGGCCCTAGGCCTACTCCGAGGTTTACCTCGACACCCACGCCTTGCTCTATGCCTACCCTAGCGCTACGCCTACCGCTCTAACTAGACCTAGCTCGGGCCCTAGACCAACGCCCATGGCTCCCTCTAGTCCGAGGCCTAGAACTTGCCCGTCGCTGACCAGTATACCTTGCCCTTGTTAGGGTTAGGGTTAGGGTTAGGGTTAGGGTTAGGGTTAGGATTAGGGTTTAGGGTTAGGGTTAGGGTTAGGTTTGGTGTTAGGGTTAGGGTTAGGGTTAGGGTTGGTGTTAGGTTTAGGGTTAGGGTTAGGGTTAGGATTAGGGTTAGGGTTGGTGTTAGGGTTAGGGTTAGGGTTAGGGTTAGGATTAGGGTTAGGGTTGGTGATAGGGTTAGGGTTAGGTTTAGGATTAGGGTTAGGGTTGGTGTTAGGGTTAGGGTTAGGGTTAGGGTTAGTGTTGGTGTTAGGTATAGGGTTAGGGTTAGGGTTAGGGTTAGGGTTAGGGTTAGGGTTAGGGTTGGTGTTAGGGTTAGCGTTAGGGTTAGGGTTAGTGTTAGGGTTAGGGTTAGGGTTAGGGTTAGGGTTAGGATTAGGGTTAGGGTTGGTGTTCGGGTTAGGGTTGGTGTTAGGGTTAGGGTTAGGGTTAGGGTTAGGGTTGGTGTTAGGGTTAGGGTTAGGGTTAGGGTTAGGGTTGGTGTTAGGGTTAGGGTTAGGGTTAGGATTAGGTTTAGGGTTGGTTTAAGGGTTAGGGTTAGGGTTAGGGTTAGGGTTGATGTTAGGGTTAGGGTTAGGGTTAGAGTTAGGGTTAGGGTTAGGGTTGGTGTTAGGGTTAGGGTTAGGGTTAGGGTTAGGGTTGGTGTTAAGTTTAGGGTTAGGGTTAGGGTTAGGGTTAGGGTTGGTGTTAGGGTTAGGGTTAGGGTTAGGGTTAGGGTTCGTGTTAGGCATACGTTTAGGGTTAGGGTTAGGGTTAGGGTTAGGGTTGGTGTTAGGGATAGGGTTAGGGTTAGGGTTAGGGTTGGTGTTAGGTTTAGGGTTAGGGTTAGGGTTAGGGTAGGTGTTAGGGTTAGGGTTAGTGTTAGGGTTAGGGTTGGTGTTAGGAATAGGGTTAGGGTTAGGGTTAGGGTTAGGGTTAGGGTTGGTGTTAGAGTTAGGGTTAGGGTTAGGGTTAGTGTTAGGGTTAGGGTTAGGGTTAGGTTACCCCGAGCACTACCCCTCGCCCTAGGCCTACGCCTAGCACTACCTCTGATCCTACCCCTACCCCAGTCCCTACAGCTCCACCTACCCATAGGCCCACCCCCATCCCTACCCCTAGCCACAGCTCCCACTCCTGGTCCTAGGCCTACTCCGAGGTTTACCCCGACACCCACCCCTTGCCCTTTGCCTACCCCAGCACTACGCCTACCGCTCCCACTAGCCCTACCTCGGGCCCTAGACCAACGCCCAGTGCTCACTCTAGTCCGAAGCCTAGCACTTGCCCGTCGCCAACCGGTACACCTTGCCCTACCAATAGCCAGAGCACTAACCCGTGTCCTACGAAATCACCCTGGACCCACCATTAGCCACACCCTAATCCAGCCCTACATCCGTTCGGAGTCCTAGGACAACCCGGAGCCATTTCGTGACACCAACCCCTAGTCCTCGGCCAACCCCTACCACTACCACTAGTCCTAGGTTTAACATTTGCCCTAACCCTAACACTGCCCGTGGGCCTCTGCCAAACACTAGCCCTTCAACTAACCCTACCCCGAGCACTACCCCTCGCCCTAGGCCTACACCTAGCACTACCTCTGGTCCGACCACTACCCCTGGCTCTACAGCTCCACCTACCCATAGGCCCACCTCCACCCCTACCCCTAGCCACAGCTCCCACTCCTGGCCCTAGGCCTACACCGAGGTTTACCTCGACACCCACCCCTTGCCCTATGTCTACCCAGGCGCTACGCCTACCGTTTCCACTAGTCCTAGCTCGGCCCTAGACCAACGCCCATGGCTCCCTCTCGTCCGAGGCCTAGAACTTGCCCGTCGCTGACCAGTACACCTTGCCCTTGTTAGGGTTAGGGTTAGGGTTAGGGTTAGGGTTAGGGTTTAGAGTTAGGGTTAGGGTTGGTGTTAGGATTAGGGTTAGGGTTGGTTTTAGGTATAGGGTTATGGTTAGGGTTAGGGTTGGTGTTAGGGTTAGGGTTAGGGTTAGGGTTGGTGTTAGGTATAGGGTTATTTTTAGGGTTAGGGTTAGGGTTAGGGTTGGTGTTAGGGTTAGGGTTAGGATTAGGGTTAGGGTTGGTGTTAGGTATAGGGTTAGGGTTAGCATTAGGGTTACGGTTAGGGTTGGTGTTAGGGTTAGGGTTAGGGTTAGGATTAGTGATAGGGTTAGGGTTAGTGTTAGGTTACCCCGAGCACTACCCCTCGCCCTAGGCCTACGCCTAGCACTACCTCTGGTCTTACCCCTACCCCTGTCCCTACAGCTCCCCCTAACCATAGGCCCACCCCCATCCCTACCCCTAGCCACAGCTCCCACTCCTGGTCCTAGGCCTATTCCGAGGTTTACCCCGACACCCATCCCTTGCCCTTTGCCTACCCCAGCGCTACGCCTACCGCTCCCACTAGCCCTACCTCGGGCCCTAGACCAACGCCCAGTGCTCACTCTAGTCCGAAGCCTAGCACTTGCCCGTCGCCAACCGGTACACTTTGCCCTACCGATAACCAGACACTAACCCGTGTCCTATGAAATCACCCTGGACCCACCATTAGCCACACCCTAATCCAGCCCTACATCCGTTAGGAGTCCTAGGACTACCCGGAGCCCTCTTGTGACAGTTACCCCTAGCCCTCGGCCATCCCCTATTACTACCACTAGTCCTAGGCCTAACATGAGCCCTAACCCTAACACTACCCGTGGGCCTCTGCCAACCATTAGCCCTTCACCTAACCCTACCCCGAGCACTACCCCTCGCCCTAGGCTTACGCCTAGCACTACATCTGGTCCTACCCCTACCCCTGGTTCTACAGCTCCCCCTACTTATAGGCCCACCCCCATCCCTACCCCTAGCCACAGCTCCCACTCCTGGCCCTAGGCCTACTCCGAGGTTTACTTCGACACCCACGCCTTGCTCTATGCCTACCCTAGCGCTACGCCTACCGCTCTCACTAGCCCTAGCTCGGGCCCTAGACCAACGTCCATGGCTCCCTCTAGTCCGAGGCCTAGAACTTGCCCGTCGCTGACCAGTACACCTTGCCCTTGTTAGGGTTAGGGTTAGGGTTAGGGTTAGGGTTAGGGTTAGGATTAGGGTTTAGGGTTAGGGTTAGGGTTAGGTTTGGTGTTAGGGTTAGGGTTAGGGTTAGGGTTGGTGTTAGGTTTAGGGTTAGGGTTAGGGTTAGGGTTAGGGTTAGGGTTGGTGTTAGGGTTAGGGTTAGGGTTAGGGTTAGGGTTAGGATTAGGGTTAGGGTTGGTGTTAGGGTTAGGGTTAGGTTTAGGATTAGGGTTAGGGTTGGTGTTAGGGTTTGGGTTAGGGTTAGGGTTAGTGTTGGTGTTAGGTATAGGGTTAGGGTTAGGGTTAGGGTTAGGGTTAAGGTTAGGGTTAGGGTTGGTGTTAGGGTTAGGGTTAGTGTTAGGGTTAGGGTTAGGGTTAGGGTTAGGATTAGGGTTAGGATTGGTGTTCGGGTTAGGGTTGGTGTTAGGGTTAGGATTAGGGTTAGGGTTAGGGTTGGTGTTAGGGTTAGGGTTAGGGTTAGGGTTAGGGTTGGTGTTAGGGTTAGGGTTAGGGTTAGGATTAGGGTTAGGGTTGGTTTAAGGGTTAGGGTTAGGGTTAGGGTTAGGGTTGATGTTAGGGTTAGGGTTAGGGTTAGAGTTAGGGTTAGGGTTAGGGTTAGGGTTAGGGTTGGTGTTAGGGTTAGGGTTAGGGTTAGGGTTAGGGTTGGTGTTAAGTTTAGGGTTAGGGTTAGGGTTAGGGTTAGGGTTGGTGTTAGGGTTAGGGTTAGGGTTAGGGTTAGGGTTCGTGTTAGGCATAGGTTTAGGGTTAGGGTTAGGGTTAGGGTTAGGGTTGGTGTTAGGTTTAGGGTTAGGGTTAGGGTTAGGGTTGGTGTTAGGTTTAGGGTTAGGGTTAGGGTTAGGGTTGGTGTTAGGGTTAGGGTTAGTGTTAGGGTTAGGGTTGGTGTTAGGTATAGGGTTAGGGTTAGGGTTAGGGTTAGGGTTAGGGTTAGGGTTGGTGTTACAGTTAGGGTTAGGGTTAGGGTTAGTGTTAGGGTTAGGGTTAGGGTTAGGGGTAGGTTATCCCGAGCACTACCCCTCGCCCTAGGCCTACGCCTAGCACTACCTCTGATCCTACCCCTACCCCAGTACCTACAGCTCCCCCTACCCATAGGCCCACCCCCATCCCTACCCCTAGCCACAGCTCCCACTCCTGGTCCTAGGCCTACTCCGAGGTTTACCCCGACACCCACCCCTTGCCCTTTGCCTACCCCAGCGCTACGCCTACCGCTCCCACTAGCCCTACCTCGGGCCCTAGACCAACGCCCAGTGCTCACTCTAGTCCGAAGCCTAGCACTTGCCCGTCGCCAACCGGTACACCTTGCCCTACCAATAGCCAGAGCACTAACCCGTGTCCTACGAAATCACCCTGGACCCACAATTAGCCACACCCAATCCAGCCCTACATCCATTCGGAGTCCTAGGACAACCCGGAGCCATTTCGTGACACCAACCCCTAGTCCTCGGCCAAACCCTACCACTACCACTAGTCCTAGGTTTAACATGAGCCCTAACCCTAACACTGCCCCTGGGCCTCTGCCAAACACTAGCCCTTCAACTAACCCTACCCCAAGCACTACCCCTCGCCCTAGGCCTACGCCAAGCACTACCTCTGTTCCTACCACTACCCTGGCCCTACAGCTCCCCTACCCATAGGCCCACCCCCAACCCTACCACTAGCCACAGCTCCCACTCCTGGCTCTAGGCCTGCTCGAGGTTTACCTCGACACCCACCCCTTGCCCTATGCCTACCCCAGCGCTACGCATACCGCTCTCACTAGCCCTAGCTCGGGCCCTAGACCAACGCCCATGCCTCTTTCTAGTCCGAGGCCTAGAACTTGCCCGTCGCTGACCAGTAAATCTTGCCCTTGTTAGGGTTAGGGTTAGGGTTAGGGTTAGGGTTTAGGGTTTAGGGTTAGGGTTAGGGTTGGTGTTAGGGTTAGGTTTAGGGTTAGGGTTAGGGTTGGTGTTAGGTTTAGGGTTAGGGTTAGTGTTAGGGTTAGGGTTACGGTTAGGGTTGGTGTTAGGGTTAGGGTTAGGGTTAGGGTTAGGATTAGGGTTAGTGTTGGTGTTGGGGTTAGGGTTAGGGTTAGGGTTAGGGTTGGTGTTAGGTATAGAATTAGGGTTAGGGTTAGGGTTAGGGTTAGGGTTGGTGTTAGGGTTAGGGTTAGGGTTAGTGTTAGGGTTAGGGTTAGGTTTAGGGTTAGGGTTAGGATTAGGGTTAGGGTTGGTGTTAGGGTTAGGGTTAGGTTTAGGGTTAGGGTTCGTGTTAGGCATAGGGTTAGGGTTAGGGTTAGGGTTAGGTTTAGGGTTAGGGTTGGTGTTAGGGTTAGGGTTAGGGTTAGGGTTGGTATTAGGGTTAGGGTTAGGGTTAGCATTAGGGTTAGGGTTAGGGTTGGTGTTAGGGTTAGGGTTAGGGTTAGGATTAGTGATAGGGTTAGGGTTAGTGTTAGGTTACCCCGAGCACTACCCCTCGCCTTAGGCCTACGCCTAGCACTACCTCTGGTCCCACCCCTACCCCTGTCCCTACAGCTCCCCCTAACCATAGGCCCACCCCCATCCCTACCCCTAGCCACAGCTCCCACTCCTGGTCCTAGGCCTACTCCGAGGTTTACCCCGACACCCACCCCTTGCCCTTTGCCTACCCCAGCGCTACGCCTACAGCTCCCACTAGCCCTACCTTGGGCCCTAGACCAACGCACAGTGCTCACTCTAGTCCGAAGCCTAGCACTTGCCCGTCGCCAACCGGTATACTTTGCCCTACCAATAGCCAGAGCACTAACCCGTGTCCTACGAAATCACCCTGGACCCACCATTAGCCACACCCTAATCCAGCCCTACATCCGTTCGGTGTCCTAGGACTACCCGGAGCCATTTCGTGACACCTACCCCTAGTCCTCGGCCAACCCCTACCACTACCACTAGTCCTATGCTTAACATGAGCCCTAACCCTAACACTGCCCGTGGGCCTCTGCCAAACACTAGCCCTTCAACTAACCCTACCCCGAGCACTACCCCTCGCCCTAGGCCTACGCCTAGCACTACCTCTGTTCCTACCACTACCCTGGCCCTACAGCTCCCCCTACCCATAGGCCCACCCCCAACTTTACCACTAGCCACAGCTCCCACTCCTGGCTCTAGGCCTACTCGAGGTTTACCTCGACACCCACCCCTTGCCCTATGCCTGCCCCAGCGCTACGCCTACCGCTCTCACTAGCCCTAGCTCGGTCCCTAGACGAACGCCCATGCTTCCTTCTAGTCCGAGGCCTAGAACTTGCCCGTCACTGACCAGTAAACCTTGCCCTTGTTAGAGTTAGGGTTAGGGTTAGGGTTAGGGTTAGGGTTAGGATTAGGGTTTAGGCTTAGGGTTAGGGTTAGGGTTGGTGTTAGGGTTAGGGTTAGGGTTAGGGTTAGGATTGGTGTCAGGGTTAGGGTTAGGGTTAGTGTTAGGGTTACGGTTAGCGTTGGTGTTAGGGTTAGGGTTAAGGTTAGGGTTAGGATTAGGGTTAGGGTTGGTGTTAGGGTTAGGGTTAGGGTTGGTGTTAGGGTTAGGGTTAGGGTTAGGGTTAGGGTTGGTGTTAGGTATAGGTTTAGGGTTAGGGTTAGGCTTAGGGTTAGGGTTGGTGTTAGGGTTAGGGTTACGGTTAGGGTTAGTGTTAGGGTTAGGGTTAGGGTTAGGATTAGGATTAGGGTTAGGGTTGGTGTTAGGGTTAGGGTTAGGTTTAGGGTTAGGGTTAGGGTTAGGGTTCGTGTTAGGCATAGGGTTAGGGTTAGGGTTAGGGTTAGGGTTGGTGTTAGGGTTAGCGTTAGGGTTTTGGTTAGGGTTGGTGTTAGGGTTAGGGTTAGGGTTAGGATTAGGGTTAGAGTTGGTGTTAAGGTTAGGGTTAGGGTTAGGGTTAGGGTTGGTGTTAGGGTTAGGGTTAGGGTTACGGTTAGGGTTGGTGTTAGGGTTAGGGTTAGGGTTAGGGTTAGGATTAGGGTTAGGGTTGGTGTTAGGGTTAGGGTTAGGGTTAGGGTTGGTGTTAGGGTTAGGGTTAGGGTTAGGGTTAGGGTTGGTGTTAGGTATAGGGTTAGGGTTAGGGTTAGGGTTAGGGTTAGGGTTAGGGTTAGGGTTAGGGTTAGGGTTAGGGTTAGGATTAGGATTAGGGTTAGGGTTGGTTTTAGGGTTAGGGTTAGGGTTAGGGTTAGGGTTGGTGTTAGGGTTAGGGTTGGTGTTACGGTTAGGGTTAGAGTTAGGGTTAGGGTTGGTGTTAGGGTTAGGGTTAAGGTTAGGGTTAGGGTTGGTGTTAGGTATAGGGTTAGGGTTAGGGTTAGGGTTAGGGTTGGTGTTAGGGTTAGGGTTAGGGTTAGGGTTAGGATTAGGGTTAGGGTTGGTGTTAGGTTTAGGGTTAGGGTTAGGGTTGGTGTTAGGGTTAGGGTTAGGGTTAGGGTTAGGGTTGGTGTTAGGTATAGGGTTAGGGTTAGGGTTAGGGTTAGGGTGAGGGTTGGTGTTAGGGTTAGGGTTAGGGTTAGGGTTAGTGTTAGGGTTAGGGTTAGGGTTAGGATTAGGATTAGGGTTAGGGTTGGTGTTAGGGTTAGGGTTAGGTTTAAGGTTAGGGTTAGGGTTAGGGTTCGTGTTAGGCATAGGGTTAGGGTTAGGGTTAGGGTTAGGGTTAGGGTTGGTGTTAGGGTTAGGGTTAGGGTTTTGGTTAGGGTTGGTGTTAGGGTTTGGGTTAGGGTTAGGATTAGGGTTAGAGTTGGTGTTAAGGTTAGGGTTAGGGTTAGGGTTGGTGTTAGGGTTAGGGTTAGGGTTAGGGTTAGGGTTAGGGTTAGGGTTGGTGTTAGGGTTAGGGTTAGGGTTCGTGTTAGGCATAGGGTTAGGGATAGGGTTAGGGTTAGGGTTAGGGTTGGTGTTAGGGTTAGGGTTAGGGTTTTGGTTAGGGTTGGTGTTAGGGTTAGGGTTAGGGTTAGGATTAGGGTTAGAGTTGGTGTTAAGGTTAGGGTTAGGGTTAGGGTTAGGGTTGGTGTTAGGGTTAGGGTTAGGGTTAGGGTTAGGGTTGGTGTTAGGGTTAGGGTTAGGGTTAGGGTTAGGGTTGGTTTTAGGTATAGGGTTAGGGTTAGGGTTAGGGTTAGGGTTAGGGTTGGTGTTAGAGTTAGGGTTAGGTTTAGGGTTAGTGTTAGGGTTAGGGTTAGGGTTAGGGTTAGGTTACCCCGAGCACTACCCCTCGCCTTAGGCCTACGCCTGCACTACCTCTGGTCCTACCCCTACCCCAGTCCCTACAGCTCCCCCTACCCATAGGCCCACCCCCATCCCTACCCCTTGCCACAGCTCCCAATCCTGGTCCTAGGCCTACTTCGAGGTTTACCCCGACACCCACCCCTTGCCCTTTGCCTACCCCAGCGCTACGCCTACCGCTCCCACTAGCCTTACCTCGGGCCCTAGACCAACGCCCAGTGCTCACTATAGTCCGAAACCTAGCACTTGCCCGTCGCCAACCGGTACACCTTGCCCTACCAATAGCCAGAGCACTAACCCGTGTCCTACGAAATCACCCTGGACCCACCATTAGCCACACCCTAATCCAACCCTACATCCGTTCGGAGTCCTAGGACTACCCGGAGCCATTTCGTGACACCTACCCCTAGTCCTCGGCAGACCCCTACCACTACCACTAGTCCTAGGCTTAACATGAGCCCTAACCCTAACACTGCCCGTGGGCCTCTGCCAAACACTAGCCCTTCAACTAACCCTACCCCGAGCACTACCCCTCGCCTTAGGCCTACGCCTATCACTACCTCTGTTCCTACCACTACCCTGGCCCTACAGCTCCCCCTACCCATAGGCCCACCCCCAACCCTACCACTAGCCAGAGCTCCCACTCCTGGCTCTAGGCCTACTCGAGGTTTACCTCGACACCCACCCCTTGCCCTATGCCTACCCCAGCGCTACGCCTACCGCTCTCACTAGCCCTAGCTCGGCCCTAGACCAACGTCCATGCCTCCTTTTAGTCCGAGGCCTAGAACTTTCCCGTCGCTGACCAGTAAACCTTGCCCTTGTTAGGGTTAGGGTTAGGGTTAGGGTTAGGGTTAGGATTAGGGTTTAGGGTTAGGGTTAGGGTTAGGTTTGGTGTTAGGGTTAGGGTTAGGGTTAGGGTTAGGGTTGGTGTTAGGGTTAGGGTTAGGGTTAGGTTTAGGGTTACGGTTAGGGTTGGTGTTAGGGTTAGGGTTAGGGTTAGGGTTAGGATTAGGGTTAGGGTTGGTGTTAGGGTTAGGGTTAGGGTTAGGGTTGGTGTTAGGGTTAGGGTTAGGGTTAGGGTTAGGGTTGGTGTTAGGTATAGGTTTAGGGTTAGGGTTAGGGTTAGGGTTAGGGTTGGTGTTAGGGTTCGGGTTAGGGTTAGGGTTAGGGTTAGTGTTAGGGTTAGGGTTAGGGTTAGGATTAGGATTAGGGTTAGGGTTGGTGTTAGGGTTAGGGTTACTTTTAGGGTTAGGGTTAGGGTTAGGTTTCGTGTTAGGCATAGGGTTAGGGTTAGGGTTAGGGTTAGGGTTAGGGTTGGTGTTAGGGTTAGGGTTAGGGTTTTGGTTAGGGTTGGTGTTAGGGTTAGGGTTAGGTTTACGGTTAGGGTTGGTGTTAGGGTTAGGGTTAGGGTTAGAGTTAGGATTAGGGTTAGGGTTGGTGTTAGGGTTAGGGTTAGGTTTAGGGTTAGGGTTAGGGTTAGGTTTCGTGTTAGGCATAGGTTTAGGGTTAGGGTTAGGGTTAGGGTTAGGGTTGGTGTTAGGGTT
>NW_027669498.1:1150000-1152500 GCF_964194185.1 Rhinolophus hipposideros
GAGTTGGTGTTAGGGTTAGGGTTAGGGTTAGGGTTAGGGTTGGTGTTAGGGTTAGGGTTTGGGTTAGGGTTACGGTTGGTGTTACGTTTAGGGTTAGGGTTAGGGTTAGGGTTAGGGTTGGTGTTAGGGTTAGGGTTAGGGTTAGGGTTAGGGTTCGTGTTAGGCATAGGGTTAGGGTTAGGGTTAGGGTTAGGGTTAGGGTTGGTGTTAGGGTTAGGGTTAGGGTTAGGGTTGTTGTTAGGGTTAGGGTTAGGGTTAGGATTAGGGTTAGGGTTGGTGTTAGGGTTAGGGTTAGGGTTAGGGTTAGGGTTAGGGTTGGTGTTAGGTATAGGGTTAGGGTTAGTGTTAGGGTTAGTGTTAGGGTTAAGGTTAGGGTTAGGATTAGGATTAGGGTTAGGGTTGGTGTTAGGGTTAGGGTTAGGTTTAGGGTTAGGGTTCGTGTTAGGCATAGGGTTAGGGTTAGGGTTAGGGTTAGGGTTAGGGTTAGGGTTGGTGTTAGGGTTAGGGTTAGGGTTCGTGTTAGGCATAGGGTTAGGGTTAGGGTTAGGGTTAGGGTTAGGGTTAGGGTTGGTGTTAGGGTTAGGGTTAGGGTTAGGGTTGGTGTTAGGGTTAGGGTTAGGGTTAGGGTTAGGGTTAGGGTTAGGGTTAGGGTTGGTGTTAGGGTTAGGGTTAGGGTTAGGGTTAGGGTTGGTGTTAGGGTTAGGGTTAGGGTTACAGTTAGGGTTAGGGTTAGGGTTAGGGTCGGTGTTAGGGTTAGGGTTAGGGTTAGGGTTAGGGTTAGGGTTAGGGTTGGTGTTAGGGTTAGGGTTAGGGTTACAGTTAGGGTTAGGGTTAGGGTTAGGGTCGGTGTTAGGGTTAGGGTTAGGGTTGGTGTTAGGGTTAGGGTTTGGGTTAGGGTTAGGGTTGGTGTTACGTTTAGGGTTAGGGTTAGGGTTAGGGTTAGGGTTGGTGTTAGGGTTAGGGTTAGGGTTAGGGTTAGGGTTGGTGTTAGGGTTAGGGTTAGGGTTAGGGTTAGGGTTACGGTTAGGGTTGGTGTTAGCGTTAGGGTTAGGGTTGGTGTTAGGGTTAGGGTTAGGGTAAGGGTTAGGGTTGGTGTTAGGTATAGGGTTAGGGTTAGGGTTAGGGTTAGGGTTGATGTTAGGTTTAGGGTTAGGGTTAGGGTTAGTGTTAGGGTTAGGGTTAGGGTTAGGATTAGGATTAGGGTTAGGGTTGGTGTTAGGGTTAGGGTTAGGTTTAGGGTTAGTGTTCGTGTTAGGCATAGGGTTAGGGTTAGGGTTAGGGTTAGGGTTAGGGTTGGCGTTAGGGTTAGGGTTAGGGTTAGGGTTAGGGTTGATGTCAGGTTTAGGGTTAGGTTTAGGATTAGGGTTAGGGTGGTGTTAGGGTTATGGTTAGAATTAGGGTTAGGGTTGGTGTTATGGTTAGGGTTAGGGTTAGGGTTAGGGTTAGGGTTAGGGTTGGTTTTAGGGTTAGGGTTAGGGTTAGGGTTGGTGTTAGGGTTAGGGTTAGGATTAGAGTTAGGGTTAGGGTTAGGGTTAGAGTTGGTGTTAGGGTTAGGGTTAGGGTTAGGGTTAGGGTTGGTGTTAGGGTTAGGGTTTGGGTTAGGGTTACGGTTGGTGTTACGTTTAGGGTTAGGGTTAGGGTTAGGGTTAGGGTTGGTGTTAGGGTTAGGGTTAGGGTTAGGGTTAGGGTTCGTGTTAGGCATAGGGTTAGGGTTAGGGTTAGGGTTAGGGTTAGGGTTGGTGTTAGGGTTAGGGTTAGGGTTAGGGTTGTTGTTAGGGTTAGGGTTAGGGTTAGGATTAGGGTTAGGGTTGGTGTTAGGGTTAGGGTTAGGGTTAGGGTTAGGGTTAGGGTTGGTGTTAGGTATAGGGTTAGGGTTAGTGTTAGGGTTAGTGTTAGGGTTAAGGTTAGGGTTAGGATTAGGATTAGGGTTAGGGTTGGTGTTAGGGTTAGGGTTAGGTTTAGGGTTAGGGTTCGTGTTAGGCATAGGGTTAGGGTTAGGGTTAGGGTTAGGGTTAGGGTTAGGGTTGGTGTTAGGGTTAGGGTTAGGGTTAAAGTTAGGGTTAGGGTTGATGTTAGCTTTAGGTTTAGGGTTAGGATTAGGGTTAGGGTTGGTGTTAGGGTTAGGGTTAGGGTTAGGGTTGGTGTTAGGGTTAGGGTTAGGGTTAGGGTTAGGGTTAGGGTTAGGGTTAGGGTTGGTGTTAGGGTTAGGGTTAGGGTTAGGGTTAGGGTTGGTGTTAGGGTTAGGGTTAGGGTTACAGTTAGGGTTAGGGTTAGGGTTAGGGTCGGTGTTAGGGTTAGGGTTAGGGTTAGGGTTAGGGTTAGGGTTAGGGTTGGTGTTAGGGTTAGGGTTAGGGTTACAGTTAGGGTTAGGGTTAGGGTTAGGGTCGGTGTTAGGGGTTAGGGTTAGGGTTGGTGTTAGGGTTAGGGTTTGGGTTAGGGTTAGGGTTGGTGTTACGTTTAGGGTTAGGGTTAGGGTTAGGGTTAGGGTTGGTGTTAGGGT
>NC_138055.1:600000-920000 GCF_964194185.1 Rhinolophus hipposideros
GGACTGAAGGTGACAGTGTGTGGGGACAGGGTGCTAGGAAGGGCTGGACCTCTGAGTCCCCCAGTATCTCCCTGTTAAGAGCACTCATTCGCCTTGATCTCTCTTTCTCTTTTGCAGAATTAAAACCAGGAATTTCCCAAGACTTGACTTCTTCGCCCAAATTAGACAGATACAAAATAGCAAGGCAGCTGGCGGAAAGGGCAATCAAGGTACATGCTCATTGGGCTGGGGGGCACTTGTTAAAGATGGGAATGGATTTGGGGAGTGAGTTGCAGCCTGTGGAGCCCCCTCAGCCAGTCTGGCCTCCATACCGAGGCTATGCCTGGGGTACTTTTTCTTTCCGCTGTTCGTTGGAAATAGGTAACACTTTCAAAGTTGGGGAGGTGCAGACACACACACAGTGGAATCCTCTCCCAGGGTCCCACCGTGTGACTCAGGCTGTGGGCACATCGGGACGAGGTTTCTGGATCATGGACAATTCTCAGTGACTCATGGAGCCCCTTGTAGCAGTCCCCCATGCTTCAGGCCCCTGGGGGTGACACAGTGAGAACAGATGCCACCTGTGTGTACAGAGGGAATTGTGCCTCAGCAGAGGAACCCCAACTTATGACTCTGGGAGCTCGGGGCAGCTGGCACCCCTCCCTAGGGAGAGAGCCTTACATTTCAGTGGAATGTGAGTGATTGGGTCTGGGGGACATAAGGAAGCAGCTAGTATTCTTTAAGTGGAGGCAGATGTCTGCACACCGGCCACTCTGAGCACACAGAGTTTTTTCTGGGGAAAAGGCTGTATTCTCTGCTCCTCTGTGCATCAATGACCGTTGCGCAGAAGGTGGGAACCACGGGAGCCCCATGAAATCTATTGCACATTAATACAGAAACATGTGCACAGTCCTTAACTTTCTTCCAAAGCACAACACAACACACGCACACACATACACACACCACAAAGTGCAGAGTTTGGCAATGCACTTGGAGAGAGAAGCACAACACATGGAACGCACGTCGTCGGCCAGCACGTCCATCTCCCTCAGAAGGTGCCGCCCACCCTGTTATTCCCCTACCCCCACACCACATCCTGGCAACCGTCGGGGGTGCCTTCTGTGATCTCTGCCACTGCCTTTTGTGGGATTTCATATAAATATAGCCGTAACAGCCCAGTACTTTGCAGATTTTCTTCTGAAACCTGAAAACATACAAACATTTCGGACTACAGACGCGTCTCTAAGTAGCCTTAGCTGCGTTACAAGCTGCCACTTGGTAGTGTTTCTGCTGCGATTCAGTTGAAAGTGTTTTATGATTCACGTTATTCTTCATTGATCATGGATCACGTACAAGCAGCGTTTTTAATTTCTGCACTTGCGCATCTTTCTAGTTTTCATTGATTTGTGGCCGTGATTGCGTTGTGGCCGAGAACGTGCTCTGCATGTCACTCTGCTGAGATGTGCTCAGACTTGCTTTACGTCCAGCGTCCTGGTAGTGTATGTGAAAGTTGGTGTCGAGTGCGGTCCTCCTAGCCACCAGTGTAGGCTTTGTTGTTTGTGGTGTTCAAGTCTTCTGGTTTTATTGACTCTTCTGTGTGTTCAGCATTTACTGAGAGAAGCATCTTATATATACTGTCATAGTGGGGGTTTCTCCGCTGTGTAGTTCTGTATATAACTTACAGCCTCTTAATAGGAACGAATGTATCTTTATGGTGAATTGACTATTTTCTTTAAATGATGAGATGATTTTTCTTTTTTTCCTTTTTTTAAATTAGTTTCAGGTGTACATGAAATAATTTTCTTTTCTTTAGTGATGTTAACTTGTCCCAAAGTCTGTTTTATCTCAGATTTAGATCCTTTATTTTATACGTCGTCGGCTTGTGTTCTTGATTTTCTCTTATGAAGAACATAAGAGTTGGATGTAACAAAATCTTTTAACTGGTGCGTTTAGTGTGTTATCTAGTGAAACTGCTGGCACGTGCAAATGTTCCCATCGACTTTCCTGTCTGCTCCATTTTCCTCTCCTTTCATGCCTCCTTGTGGACTGATTACTTTTTAAAGTTACATTTGCCCTCTCTCATGCATTAGAAGTCTCATACTATGTTTTTATTCTTTCTGTAGTTCCCTTAGGTATTGTGTTCTGCTAACTTATAAAATCAATCAATCTTTCTAACATTGTTGCATTTGCTAGTTACGGGAGTGCCCAGGCTGCAGGGCGCTGATATTCACAGGCCATCCCACTCCCACCCGCTCACTGCAGCGACCCTGCTATGAATCAGCCCTGTCCAGCTCCCTCTGCCCTGGAGGGCGGCCCCGCTGGGCTGCAAGGGCAGGCCTTGGATCCATTTCCGAGCAGAAGGAGGCTCGGAGGTCCTGTGGCCAGCCAGGTCTTTCCTGGGTGCTGGAACTTGAGCTCACAGCTCCTAGCCACAGGCGCCAAGCTCTGAGGAGGCACGAGGGCTGGCTGTGGGTGCAGATTCCCCCAGAGCTGCTGGCACTGCATAACTGACCAGGGTGGGCTTGCTTGCCTCACAGTCTCTGGGGCTGGGAGTCCAGGCCAGACCCTGTGTCCAGGTTCTCTCAGGGCTGAAGTCCAGCATCAGCCACGCTGGGGCCCTGGGCTCACCTGGGGCAGCTCCCATGGCCAGGACCCTCACCTGTTGGCAGAATTAACTTCCTGGTGGCCTAGGAAGCTGTGGCATTTCGTCACAAACAGCAGCGGGGAGAGAAGCTCTGCTTCTTTGAGTCCCTAATTCCAGCGAAGCCCTGGACACTCTTTTAAGGGGCTTGCCTGATTAGGCCTGGCCCACCCCAGGAGAATCTGTCTTTTTTATTAATTCAAAGTCAACTCATTAAGGACCCCTTGAGTCTGAGCCACTCCCTCTCCTTTCCTCACCTCCTGGCTGCTCCCCCAAGCTCCTGAGGCCCTAAGCTCACTGCTGACCATGCACCTGTGTACTGCCCAGGTGAGCATGTCCAGGCTGCGTCCTCAGCACTGTGGGCCCCAGGGGCTCAGCATGGCTGTCACTCTCCAGTCTTGTCCCTCAGCTGGGGAGGCCTAGCACATTTCACTAGCGACCATCTCTCTGCCTTGTCTCCAGGCACCTGACACAGCAGTGGGCAGAGTCCCCCGCTCCCCTTGATGCTGGCCCTGTGCCCTCACCACCACAGACCCTCTGGCCCTTCCTGGTCAGTGGGATGGCTCCTTCCTCTCCCTCCTCAAACCTTGGGCACCCATGCCCCCCACAGCATGAGGGACAGTGCCTTTGTGGACAAAGGAAGGTCATAGAGCACACGTCCTCAGGCCCTGTCACCATGTCTCGGGAAGCGCACTGCTGTGTGTTCTGTGTGTGTGATGGTGAGTGTGTAATGCGAGTGTGTACAAAGCCCCACGAGGAAGCGGGCGCACAGTGGGTGGGCTGGGCCACACCTGCATCTGCGGAGTTCCTGGTGTTTCTCGTGGAGCAGGACACGGGACTTCCTGCAGGTACAGCCCATCTAAGTCTGCTTTGAAAACTCCTCTTACAGACAGACAGTTAACTTCCAGTTCTTTCATTGAAAATCCTCTCTTCCGTTTGAGGAGAAGAAGATTTTCTCTATCTATGGACACTACCCGGTGGTGCGGGCCGCCCTGCGGAGGAGGGGATGGGTGGAGAAGAAGTTCCACTTCCTGCCCAAGGGCATTGCCAGTGTCCAGGATGGAAGTGACGGGGTGGCTGGTAGAGTATCAGAGCTTTTGTCTCTCGGTGTGCGACATTTGTGTGTGTCTGTCTCAAGGACCTGGAAGTAAGCCACCACTGCCGGGGGCTGTGACAGCCCCGCTGGCCCCATGACTTGGGCCACGCCCAGCATGTGTTGGGGTCCCTGTCGGCAGGCACAGGAGCCCATGCCAGAGGTCACCCCCCAGTCTCCCCCACCCCAGGCGTCCACACAGTGGGCACGTGCTTTCAAACCCTGGTACTGGTCACTTGTCAGTGTCCCCACTGTCCATGCCCTGACTGTCCCTGCTCCAGCCCCAGTCCTCCGCTGGTCACTGCTTGGCCTCCCACAGTGCTGACCCCCGCCTCCCTGGTTCCGGGATCTGCACAGGCCCAGCTCCCACACAGTCATGACGCGCAGCAAACCCCACTGCCCGCCGTCCCCGTGCCCCTCTCCGCCACCTCGCCCCCAGGGACCGTAAGCCTGGCACAGTGCCAGCTCCCTCAGCTACATGGATGTGGCTTGAGCCTGACTGCGCCCTGCCCCATCTCAGGACCCGCAAAGGCACATGGAGGCGAGGTTGCCGTTCTGGCCGTGGTGCCAGCGGCACTGGAGTGTGTGTCTGTGGTTAGGCACAGAGGCCGCGACACGCTGACATCTGTCCATGTGTCGTGTTTACAGAAAGTACACGTGCTGAAGGCAAAGAAAACCAAGGAGAGCCTTCGGGGAAAATGGAGGACATCCACGACGCGATGGTAGGTTGCCACGCGCGAGTCCCTGAGCCGCGACTTTGGCACGGTCTCTCACACCCATGCTGTGTCCTGGGGGATGGGTGGCAAAGCCAGAGCCACACCGGCGTCTTGATTGGCCCCCTTAGAGCCAGGCGAGGGGGTCGGCTGCCCAGGCGACACACTGCAGGGCGCTGTGTGTGTGACCCTGTGTGCCCATGTCTAAGCTGACAAACTGTGTCTGTGACTGGAACTCCGTGGGAATTCCGGAGCAGCCCCAAGGTGCGTGGGGAGCAGGCAGAACAACATGCCTCTCACTTTGTGAGGCCCTGACAGACAGTGGGGACAGTATCGTGTGGCTACACACGTGGACCACAGAGCACAATTGAGCCACAGTGGGCCAAGCTCCTGTGACCATGATGCTGGCCAGGTGGCAGGTCAACTGGCAAAGACGACGGTAGAGCTGGTGCCGAGACCGAGGCGTCTGCACAGGGGAGAAGCGGCCCCTCTGTCTGGGGCTCACACAGGACATGACCGCAAAGCTCCGAGAGATCCACGGCCCAGCTGGTGCGTTGGGACGGGGAGCTCGACACAGTTGCCGGCATTGCCACGGCCAGTGCCTGCTCCTCAGGCAACACTGTGAAAGGGCAGGAAGACAGGGCAGAGTGATGGCCACGCTTGCAGTGTGAGCAGCTTAAGAGGTCCAATGCCCAGTGTGCGTGAAGAAGTCACTGACCAGCCACAATGTGACAGAAAAACGGGGAAATTCTTTGATGCGTTTCTCTAAAAGTTGACCCTGGGGACACTGGTGGCCCGGCCCCGCCCCAACATGGGACAGAGGTGCACTGGTCCCGGTTGCTGACAGTCTGGTGTGTCTTCAAATGTGGGTCTGCAGAAAATGGCTCCGCAGGGTCTTTACCAAGGTCAGCGGTCATCTCTGGGGGCAGGATCTTGCAGAATGTTTTCCTGTTCTTGTATCTCTTTGGCTATAATTTTTGACCAAGCAGGTGCCATTGTTTGTAAGCACAAAAGTACAGACACCAAGGACACCCCCCGTCCAGCTTCAGCCCCACGCCCCAGGCCCCTCACTCTGGTGGGCCTGGGTTTCCTGCACATAGGAGCAGGGAGCAAGGGAGGAGTCGCCCCCCAGGGGTCTGCAGGGGGTTCTCCCAGGTCGGGGTGCATGGCATTTGCCCTGAGTGCCCTCAACGGCAGGCAGCTCGTACCCCACTCGCAGCCCCATGTCTGGGGCTCCTCTCGGTGCACCTGCAGCCCAGGGCCTGACGCCCCCTGCACTCGGTTCTTGAGAGCAGAAACCCGTCTGGTCACAGCTGCTCCCAGACAGCACACGGTGGTCCCCCAGGATCACGCGTGGCAGCCATGAGATGAGAGATGCACAATTAGAATTTGCACAGTGCATGTCATTTAAAAATCTGATTTCCTTTACTCTTGGTGACACCCCAGCTGTCAAAGGATACGAACCTTGAATGCTGGGTATTTACTGATAAAAGTTTTTGTCTTGCCAGGCAAGGTTGGTAAAAAACGAAATGCCGTACTTCCTGTGGACCATCAAAAGGGACATCATTGACTGTCACAGCTTGCACTGTGACCAGATGCTGAATCACTACGGGAAGACGACTTCCTTCACCACCAAGGTGAGTGGGGGCTGGGCAGGGGCAGCGTGGCCATGCCTCGGCCCCTAAAATGCCAGTGCCCTGTGGCAGCACAGCCACACGTGGACTCATCACTCTGGGGCTCCTCCCCAGGACAACAACTGCCACTACCCAGCGTCAGTGTCCAGAGTCACTGCGTCCTCACCCCACCCACCAACCCCCAGAGGCCCCTGTGCCCCTCACTGTGTCCCTGGGTGGCCCTGAAGCTACAGCAGTGCCCTCCTGTGGGCACATGGGGGCTGCCACTGCAGCTCAGCCCAGACTGTGGGCCTTAAAGGAGCTCTGGTCCCGAGCTGGGGCGGCCCACCCTCACCTACACCCTGACTCCCTGTGGCAGGCGCAGTGACACAGCCTGTGCCACGCTGGCGCTTTCCACCTCACCTTCTTTCAGTCCCACAGCCCCTCCTCGAGACGCTGTCCCACGTTTACCCCGGGGATTCAGGTTCAGGGTGGGGCCAGCCCAGGACGATGGGCCTACGCGTGCCCACTTGGGAGACGTTGGGCAGAGGGGCTGCCCCGTCAACTAGGGGAGCATCCCCTCAACAGGCAAGGGTGACATGGGGGTCGGGAGGGGCTCACTGCTGCCCCCAGGGCTCCCTGTGGGGGTCTGGTCCCCCAGTGTGTCCTCAGAAAGCTTCGCTGCTGGCGTCCTTCCCAGGATGGGCGGTCAGGCCAGGCTACCCATGGAGACCCTGTGTAGAGTGGTTGCCAGGGCACTCAGCTTCTTTCCAAGTGGGGTGATGGGCTGGGCCCTGGGGTGCAGGACTTCGCGCCAGGCCGCTTTAACACTCAGGGCACATCCACGGGGCCAGAGTGGTGGGCGTGTGACTGCTGTAGACCCTCCAGCTGCCCCCGCCTCTCCTGGACCTGAGTCTGGGCACCATTTAGGGACCTGGGATGGCAACACAGTACCCAGCACCCTGGCGCCCTCTGACAGCCTCCTGGTTCTCCCTGGGACCTGTCACCGACCAGAGGATAAGCCCAAGGCCCTGGCAGCACAGTGGGTCGCATAGCCACTGGGACCAGCTGGCCAGGGCATGGGGAGGAGTCTGGTCCTGGGGGCCTGGGGGCTGGTCCAAGATGGGCCAGCGCAGCCTGTGGGGCCTGACGTGCCGCTGTCTCTGGAGATCGGGCTGTGCTGGAACTTGAGGAGCCTGCCATGGTACGTTCAAGCCAACCCTGACACCTTCTTCCCACGCTGCTACAGCCTCTGCACAGAGAGCGAGAAGCAGGCGTTCCTGGGTAAGTGCTGGCGGCCTGTGCGACAGGAAACCTGCAGGACCTTGGTCCACCCCTGCTGACCCTGCAGGGGCCTTGGAAGGGAGATGGGATGGGCCTTGGCCACTGGGCTGGGGACTGGCGCAGGGGTGATGGTGGTGCCTGGTCCCATCCCAAGACCTGGGGGCTCAGCTCTGTGGATGTGCTGAGGGCCAGTCCAGAAATGCTCACGGGCAGCACGGGCAAGTCAGGAGGAGAGGCACTGGATTCTGACGGAAGCGCAGAGCTGGGTGTGCCGATGGGTCGCTGGGAGAGACCGGCGGGAGTGGTGCTGGGGCGGGTCTGAGCATCCATGAGGCTGGGACCCCAGGTTCTGATCTGGGACAAAGGAAGATTCTGCCGAGAGGTGACAGGAGAGAGAAGGCCAAGGTCAGGGCAGGTGCAGAGGGTCCATTTAGGGGTGACCCGTGTTTCCTGAGCACCAGATGTGGGGCCCATGGAGATGTGGTGTTTGCTCAGCACCCTTGTCCTGTGTCCTGACCCCACCCTGGGGGTCACACAACAAGGCAGTGCCGTGGGGGCTGGAGGTGAGGCGTGCAGTGAAGAGAAGGATGGGAGCAGGGGCCTGCTGAAGAGGGGGCGCTGGGCAGAGGCCTGGAGGTGAGGGAGGGCTGCAGGGGCCAGGCTGGGGAGCAGCCAGGCCAGCTGGTGTGGGCAGTGTGCCTGAGTGTCCACAGGAAGGGGGGCAGAAGGTTAGTGTGTGAGCTCAAAGGCTTTTGTTTCTATGGAAGGAGGGGCCTCCCATGGGAGGCTCCATGGCCATGGGAGAGGTGGCGAGGGGACCTCAGCTTGTGGGTGTTTCCAGGCTGGCCATGCCTGCTGGGCGGGAGGCCTCAGCTGAGGTGAGGAAGGAACAGATTTGGACGAGAAGGTGCTAGAATCTCCTGCAGACCTCCTTGGGGACACAGGCTAGAGTCTGGGTGGGCTGGGGAGCGGCCTTGTGGCATGGGCTTGCTCTCAGGGGTACTCGGAGCCAGCTGGGTGCCAAGCCCAGGTCTGCAGGACCCAGAGCTGCCTTCTGTGCTGGGTAGGCACTCAGGACCCCAGGCCATCTGCACTGAAGGCTGTGGAAGCCACTGAGTCCAGGGAGGCTCCATGATGGGGAAGGTCCCAGTGCTGTCAGCAGAGGTCCTTCTAGGAGGCATGGCTGAGGACTTGGGGGCGCAGGGGGTGCGGGTGCCCATGGGTGGTGGTCTGGGGGCAGGAGGGGTGTGTGAGTTCTGCCTCTGGGCCTGTCCCAGGGCGTATTAGACTCCCGTCTGCAGGGGTGGAGATTGGGGTGAGTGGGGCAGTGTGGGGAGCACCAGCCCCACAAAGGGAAGGCTGTGAGGGTGGGGAGGCTGAGGGACACTTGGGCTGAAGTCGCTGGCACTGGCTGAGGTGCCCAGTCCCCAGCGCGGGCAGAGGGGCGAAGCCTGTGTGTCCTTTTAGACGACTTCCGGCTCACCATGGCTTCCAGCATCCTCAAGTGGGTGGTCAGCCACCAGAACTGCAGCAGAAGCACAGCCAGGAGCGGGAGGGAGGGGGCTGGCGACAGTGACCTCAACCACAAGACAGGTGAGTGTGGCCCGAGGCCCAACCTCGCTGGGCAGACAGTGGCAGGAGGGTCAGTGGGGCTGCGTGTGGCTAGCAATGGACTGTGGCTCCACCCCGACCCCCACTCTGCTCCAAGGGGTCCCATGGAAGAGGGTGACAGGGAATGGTGTCCTGTGTGCTGTGGGGAGACTGGGCCTCATGGTCTCAGGCCTACAAGCCCCAAATAAGGTCTTTGTCGCTGTTTTTGTTGTTTTGTTGACTTTACTAAAGCAGCTTCAGGGAACCCATCCGGGCCTGGTGCTCTGTGTTTGGGAGGTTATTGATTATCGATTCAATTTGTTTAACTAATACAGGCCTATTCAGTCTGTTTCTTCCTGTGTGAGTTTTGGCAGATTGTGTCTTGCAAGGAATTGGACCATTTCACCCAGGTTATCAAATTTGTGGCCGCAGAGTTGTTCATATTCCTTTTGTTATTCTTTTGATGTCTGTGGGATCTGTAGTGATGTCGCCTCTTTTATTTCTGATGTTAGTAATTTGTGTCCTCTCCTTTTTCCTAGTCAGCCTGGCTAAAGGCTTATTGATTTTATTGATCTTTTCAAAGAACCAACTTCTGGTTTTGTTCATTTTTTTCTATTGATGTCCTCTTTTCAATTTCATTGATTTCTGCTCGATTTTTATTATTTTTCTTCTACTTATTTTGGATTTGCTTTGCTCTTCTTTTTCTTAGTTTCCTAAGCTTAGATGATTGGTTTTCAGCATTTCTTATTTATTAACATTTGCATTCATGCTGTAAATTCTTCTGTAATGACTGCTTTTATTGTACCCCACACATTTTTAAGTTGTGTTTTCATTTTCATTTATTTCAAGATATTTTAAAGTTTCTCTTGAGATTTCTTTGACCCACGTATTATTTAGAAGTCTCTATTTTAATCTCCAAGTGTCTGGGGTTTTCCAGCCATCTTTCTCTTGTGGACTTCTAGCTTGGTTCCATTGTGTTCTGAGAACACACACTGCGTAATTTCTATTTTCTTAAATGCCTTAGGAGTGTTTATGGCCCAGAATGTGGTCTGTCTGGGTGAATGTACCACGTGACCTTGTGAAGAATGTGGGTTCCGCTGTGGCTGGATGAAGCCGTCTACACATGTCCATTCTATCCAGTTGATTGACGGTGCTGTTGAGTTCAACCAAGTCCATTCTGGTTCTCCGTCCACTGGATCTGACCATTTCTGATAAGGTTGTTGAAGCCTCCAGCTGTGGCAGTGGCTTCATCTGCTTCTCACAGTTCTGTCAGCTTTTGCCTCATGTATTTTCGTTGCTCTGTTGTGAGACGCCTATACATTAAGGACCGTTGGTTCTGTCTTTTTGGAGAATTGACCTGTTGTTTTTAATCCCTCATAGTTTTCCTTGCTCTGAAGTCTGCTGTCTGAAATTACCAGCGTTTCTCCAGCTTTCTTCTGATTCCTGTTAGCATGGCATCTCTCTCTCCACCCCGTCACTTTTAATCTGTGTGTGTCTTTCCAAGTGGTTGGTTGTAGAACACAGTGGATCTGTTTTTGGATCACTGCATAGTCTCTGTCTTCGAGGTGGTGTTTAGGCCATTGCTGTTTAGAGGATTGTTGACACAGCTGGATTGATACCTACCACATTTTGGCCGTTTTCTTTCACCTTTCCTGCCTTTTGTGGTGTTACTTGAGCATTTCCTATGATTTGCTCTCCTTTCTTAGCATAGCAGGTATCTGTATTGCTGCTTGGTGGTGGCCTATGCCTGGAACATACACTTACAGTGAATCCATGTCCACTTTCCAGTGAATCCATGTGCTGCAGCACTCACAGCCCCTGAGGCTCTTCATAGCAGTCAGTGTTTGTCCTCCTCTGCCTCTTGTATCGTTGCTCTCATTCATCTCACTTCTGCGTGCACGTTGTTGCTACTAACTTTAATAGTACTCCTTAAATTGTTATGTCAGGTCAATTCAGAATAAGAAAAGCAAGCTTTTATATCCCTTCATTTGTCTCTAATGCCCTTTCTTCACGTGGATTCAAGTTTCTGACCTTTGTTATTTCCCTTCTCGCTGAAGAACTTCTTTAACGTTTAGTGCAAGGTAGGGCTACTGGCAAAACTTCCCTCAGTTTTGTTTTTGTTTTTGCCTGAGCAAGAATTTCTCTTTTGCTTTTGAAAGATGATTTCCCAAGATGCAGAATGGAAAGCTGGTGTTTTTTTCTCTCAACGCCTTAAAGATCTCTCTTCACTTTCCTTTTGCTGGCACGGCTTCTGAGGAGAGATCGAATGTAATTCTTATCTTTGCTCCTCTGTAAGTGAGGTGTTTTGGCCTCTGGCTTCTTTCAAGATTTTTTCTTTATCTTTGATTTTTTTGTACTTTGAACATGATAAGCTGAGGTATAGATTTTCACCTGTTGTCCTTGGAGTCCTGGATCTATTGTTTGTCTGAGCTTAACTTGAGAAAACTGTCAGTTATTATTGCTTCAAATTTTACTTCTCTTCCTTTCTCTCTCTCTTCTCCTCCTGGTATTCCCATCACACACACGTCATGCCTTTTGCAGTTCTCCCCCAGTTCTTGGATATTCTGTTCAATGTTTTCCAGTCTTATTCACTTTGCTTTTCAGTTTTCGAGGAGTCTATTGATATACCCCCAGCTCAGAGATTCTTTCCTCAGCCTTGTCCAGTCCATGAGCCCATCGGAGGTGTTCTCCATTTCCATTTCAGAGTATTTGATCCCTCGCTTCTCTTTTGGTTCTTTCTTAGAATTTCCGTCCCTCTGATGGCGTTGCTCATGTGTCCTAGTGTGCCACCTGCTTCGTCCATTAGAGCCCTAGCACGAGAGTCACAGTTGCTTTAAATTCCCAAGGGATACTTCCAGCACCCCTGCCGTGTCTTATTCTGATGCTGCTCTGTCTCCCCCAACGGCGTTTTTGCCTTTGAGTGTGCCTTGTCATTTACTGTTGAAAGGCGGACATGTCCTTGGTAACAGGGAGTACAGTAAATGGGCCTTCATGACGTGGTATCAGGTGTGGGAGGCAGTGTTCTGTGGTTCCACGATTCGGGTCAGTCTATAGTGAGCCTGCGCCCTGCACTGTGCTCCCCGTGTGTGTCTCCAATTCTCCCCTTTGGTGGGACAGATGGCTGGAGGGGCTGGAGCTGACTATTTCTCTTCTCCTAGGTTGGTCAGGCTCTGGTGAACTATTTCTCCCGAGGGCAGGCCTGGTTAAGAACAGAGTGGTCTGGCACATCTCAGGATGGCTATTTCCCCCTCCCCGTGCCAGAAGCACAGGGGGTTTTTCTCAGATACTCACTGTGGGAACCTGGTCAATCTCTCAGAGGTGAAACTCACAGATATGTGGGGCCCCTTAAGACTGCAGAGCTTTCAACACTCAGACTTGTCCGCTCTGGGCCTCCGTCATTTGTCAGCTGTCTCACCAGCTCTGGTCCCCATGGGGTTCCTGCTCTCAGCCTCTGGTCCCCTCAGGGTGGCTTTCCGTGCCCACCTGTCGGTCTCTCCACCTTTAGGGCAGTGGTTTGCCCTGTGGCCTCACTTCTCTCATGGATCTAACAAGAGTTGGTGCTTTCTAAGTTTGTTCCACTTTTAACTTGTTAAGACAGGAAGGCACCTTCTAAGCTCCTTACGTGCCAGACCAGAACCTAGAAGTGCCATTTTTCGCTTTTAAATGGTTATTTATATTCTTTTCACTTCAATACATCTTTAGGAGCATATTGTAATTTCTGCAGCAGCTGCACAAACCTGAGGGATTTGTCCCACGGCAGCGCCTGGGAGGGTGGGGGGACTCATTATGGGGGTTCTGTGTCAGCCTCCACCACCTCCCGCCATAGCTGTCCCCACAGTTTGTGCAAGTGTTTCCAGGCACCAGCCAAGCAGCCCTGTCTTCACATGGACAGTTGCTGGTTCTGAGCCGCCCGGTCCCCGCATCCTTACCTGGGGCCAGATGCTTTGTGTGGGAGTCAGGCCACCGGATAAGGGGACGTCCCTGTATTCAGTGCTTCCTGAGACCCCTCAGCGATCTTGACCCATGGTCCCTTGACACTTCCAGAAGGACAGTGAGATGCCGGGTAGGAGGTCGGACGCTCAGAGTGCCATGCCCACTTATGCCAGCGCTGGTGCCCACGTGGGGCTGGCCTGTAGCACTGTTCACAAAACATTTCCCGAATGTCCATGTGGGCTCGGAAAAGGGCAGCTTTGCGGCGGGTTCGTAAGAAGTGCAGTCTCGTCCCAGCCTGAGGAGCTGAGTCTAGGTGGAGGACACGCTGGGAGGTGGTGGCATCAGGTGGCTGCCCAGAGAAGCGTCCCCTGAGAAGCCTTAGAGCACAGAGGGGTTGGTGGCCTTTGTGGTGCCACTCCACAGGGTGGGACCACACTCCACAAGCCCACGCTTGCGTTTCAGATCCTGAGAATGCCAACTCGAAGCTCACGGGTCTCTCAGGGCAGCTCGTGGACCTGGCGTGCAAGGTGTGCCAGGACTACCTGGGGCAGCTGGAGCACGAGGACATCGACGTCTCTGAGGACGCTGCCAAGGGCCTGACGGAGGACGAGTGGAGGGACCTGACCGAGCAGTACTACTCCCTCATTCGGTGAGCGCCTGGCTCAGAGCCCTGGGCAGTGAGGCCCCGGCAAGACGGGGAGCACACACCCCGTGCTTACACCAATCAGGGGATGTGGGGTAGCTTCAGGGGTTGTCTAGGGAAGTCCAGCCTCTGGGACGTCGGGGACCTGTATGGGCATGTGAGGTGCCATGTGGGTGTTGGGTCACCATCTGGGCATTGGGAAGCCTGTCTGGGTGTTGGAGGGGTGCTGTGTGGGTGTTGGAGCCCCTGCCTGTCCCACCAAGCCCCTGGTGGCTGATAAAAGGGTGACACCCCCATTGGGGACATCTGTAGGTAACATTGCCTTAAGCACCTCTCACACCCCTTCATGTCATTTACCTGGTTTGAACCCTACAACAGGCAGGCCAGCCTCTGGCTGGCCCCCGGTGCTCGGTGCTGGCACAGCTGTTGCTTGGCCCAGGCCTCCTGGGTCCTCCTGACTTTCGTTATCCCTCGCTGCCCCGGGGGCCCAAAGGCTGACCCTGGATTTTCTCCCCTCTTCTGAGGGCCGAGTCCTTCCCAGGGCCAGGGGCCCAGCACCCCATTCAAAGCGGCCAACAGAGAGGAGCTGGGTAGAGGTGACCCAGGAACCCCCTGTGTGAGCAGCTGTTGGCCGAGGGAGCAAGTCAGGGAGGTCAGTGACGGTTTTGCAGGGTCTAACCTGCAGCCCACATGCACCATTCAGGGTCATTTCTGTCCCTTTGTTCCTTGTTTCCTTCTTTTCTGTGTATGGAGATAAGCACAGCGGAGGCCATGCAGACCCCTGGACGAGGGGACATCCATATTGGTCCGGGTGGATGAGACTTGGCATATGTGCCACCTGGGTGACTACTGCCAGATCAAGATACAGAGCATTTTGGGCCCCGTCAGGCCCCTGGGAGCCCTTCCCGGCAGAACCCAGGCCAGGCCTGCCTGGCTCCGCCCCCGCCAGCCTCCTGTGCACTTCTGACTCGTGCAGTCACTCAGGCTGTGCCCCGCATGCGGGAGGCCCGTCCAGGCCGCGCACACACGAGCGCCTCCTTGCCTGCAGCGGTGTAGCTCCCGTCCTGTCAACAGACCACACAGGACTCACCCATTCTGATATGGGGCAAATGGGTGACCCAGTTTTGAGCACCTTCCAGAGCCGTCCTACAGGGTCACTCACACGCCCACGGCAGGGCGGGTGGGCTGCCTTCCTGCACGTCCAGACAGCCCCTGGCAGCTGGGCTGGCTGGCTCTCTCGGCCACTCCGGTGGTGAGTGTGGGTGTCTCTGGTGGTGTCACGTGTGTGTTGGTCGCCTAACGATGCTCTTGGGAAGAGCTTGTTCACGTCTTTTGCCCATTTCAAGGTCGGGTTGGTTGTCGCCCTTTTGATTGCTTCCTTGGTGTCCTCCGTCTATGCTTGCCCAGATGCCCTGCTGGGTATACTCGCAGGCATCAAGGGTGCCTCCTCCCAGGGCGTGACTTGTCTTTTTACCTCTTAAAGGTATTTTTGATGAAACCCAGTGTTTTGGTTATTCTCCAGGGCAGGGCGTTCCGGGTCCTGTTTCAGGAACCTTTGTCTGTCTAAGGTCATGAAGGTGTTCTACGACGCATCAACCTGTAATTAGTTTCTGTGTGTAATGGATGGGGTCACACCTCTTTTCCGTATGTGATGCCCACTGTGGATAGAGAACAAACATGAATCTGTGCAAACCCACTTTGCACGTGACCTGTTGTGTGAATGTTGTGCTCCTGCCCAAGTGCCCCCACGCTGGCTGAGGTGTCCTTCTAGCCGGGAACTCTGATGCCCGGTGGAGAGACATGGGGTTCCTTCCCATAGGAAGGCCAGCCTCTTGTCTTCTGTGTGAGCCAAAACTGAGGTGGCATTCATGTCACATGACTTGGTTGGTCTCCTGGGCAGCTGTGATCTTTACCAGGACGGCAGATACTCTTGGCGACCTGGCTTATTTCACCACGGTTTCTGGGGCCAGTCTGCTGCCAGCCAGGGCTGTTAGGCGCCCAATGCCACCACATCCTGTTGTCATGCCAGGGTCAGATAACACATTCTTACTACAAAGGAGGGCCCGGTGGCTCTGGGCTCCCCTCAGCACGTCCAGTTAGAAGCAGGGGATGTGGCCCTGTGTGACACATCCCCACATTCCCTGCACACAGGGAAGGGCCTGTACCACCGGTGGTTCCTGCTTTCTCGTGCCCCAACTCAGCTCTACATAGGCGGGGACCTCTTCCACATCCTCAGGGACACCCCCACACTTCACTGTGCCTCCCATGTTGCCCTGCCATCCCCAGGAGGTGTGAATAGAGCTGTGTCCCAAAAGGCTTCATTCCCACGGTTCTCTGCTGCAGTCCATCCTGTGTGGGGGCCTGATGTGGCCCTGGGGCAGGTCTCCTTTCCCAGGCTTTCGTGCTGCACCACCAAGCTCTACACCACTCAAAGAGGTCTACCATTCTCCCTGCCTTTGTCCCCTTAAACTTTGGTGGCTTCTTGGGCCAGCCCCATTGTTGCCATGACTGTGCAGCCACCAGCCAGTCTGATGGACAGTCCAGCCTGTGGGACATGAAGCTGGTACCAGCTCACGTTCGCTGCAGGACACAGGTGCAGCCAGCGTGGTCTGCTGGGCTTTCCCATCAGGTGAAGTGCCGCCCCAGCCACCACTGACCACCGGACACACAGACATGGAGGGCTCATGGACGTGGGGCACACAGGGACCCCACCGTTGTCTCTCTGTAGCCGTTACTCAGCCCAGGCACAGCGCTCATGGGGTGTACATGCAGTCGGGTTCACAGATCGGATCCCCAGTCTCCACACGGCCCAGCCAGGGGCAGCCTTGCACGGTCGTGTGCCAGCGGCCCCTCGGCCAGCAGAAGCTCTAGGCCTGCCCCACTCGGCCCTGGTCAGTGGAGTCCGAGTGCTGCCCTCAGAGCCTCACGTGTCTTCTGGGTTTTGCTTTGTAGTGGTGACGTTTACATCTCCAATTCAAGAAATCACTTCTCACAGTGCCAGGCTCTACTGAATAAAATCTCATGCGTGAACCCTCAGACGGAGATTGACGGGCTTCAAAACATCTGGATTGTCAAGCCTGCAGCCAAGTCCCGGGGCCGAGGTGAGTCCCGAGGCCGGGCAGCCAGGTCCCCTGCCAGGACCAGTGGGGACAGCCGCCGTGGAAGCAGAGTGGACTGGATGCTAGGGTCTGTGGGGACTCAGGGTTTGCAGGCACCCCGTGGCCCTGGTCCCAGGAATGGGCACCTGAACAGGACTGGTCTCTGGGCGTATATTCTGAGCTCCGCTAGTGAATTGGGTTGTCCCCATTATATTCCTAAGTGAAACAGGTCTACAGTTTTTTGGATCTTGGCAACAGGCTCTTGCTAGTCTGAGTGGATGGGGACTTTTGTCTCTAGCAACAGAGGACTTTCTATTCCTCGGGTTTATCACAAACTCACCGTGAGCCCGGGAGCTCTCAGAGGTGCTTCACACCGTGTCAGCTTTGCTTGTGGTGTCCACATGGGCAGCTTTCGTGCTTCATCTTCTATTGTGGCCATGACCATATTCTCTTTTTTATTCCTAGTGGTGAATGCTGTGTTCTTTTTTAAAAACAAGATTTCAAGGGGGTTTTGTAATCTTATTCATGCTTCCAAAGAATCAACTTTTGGTTGCATTTTATGTTCCTGAGAGGCATTCTTCTCCACTTGGCTCTGACTTAAATGCTAAGCTTATTTATTTCCAATCTTTCTTGTGCAACAATACAGCTTCATGGCTATGCAATTTCCTCTGCATGGGGCCTTAGCTGCATCTCTTGTTTATGTTATATGATGTTTTCACTTTCCTGAGAATATAAATAGACTTATTTTTTCATTTGGATATTCTATTAGCCCCTCGAGTTATTTGAAGAATTTGTTGTGTTGTTGTTTAAAATTCACAAGTGGTTAATTTTTATGTGATTTAAAAAAAATCTATTAATTCGATATTATTGCATTTGGTGCTACACATCTTTCCTCAAACATTCTCTCCCCTGGGCCTCCGACTGCTGGCCAGGGCAGTCCTGCTCCCCAGGCTCTGTCCTGAGTTGGCTTCTCCTGAGAGCAGCTCTGTCTGCTGGCAGCTCCCTCTAGGCCTTCCTCCCACTCAGGTTCCCGCATCCCCAGGGATGCGCCACAGATGCCTCCCACCCACCTGTGCAAAACCGAATGCACCAGTCTCCACCCAGTCACTGACTCTGCCTCCGCCTCCGTGCCCGTCTCTGCTCTTGGCTCAGGATAACTTCGGTGGTTTGTTGCTTTGTCCTAAACTTTTGTTTCAGGGTGACAGGGTCTAAACTTACTATAACTGAAGAAACTGGTAGTGTATTTTGTGAGGAAAGCGAACCCTGATGCTCGTGTCGTTGGTGCCTCTGGGCCTCTGCAGAGCGTTCTCTTCTCCACCCTTGTATCGGTCAGAATAGGCCAGATTGGGCCAAGTAACAAACAGTCCCCAAACCTCAGCGGCCCTCACTGAGACCATGAGCAACTCTCGCCAAGTTCATTTCATGCATGTTGTCCATGGCAGGTTGGCGTGGGGGGATGACATGGGGGGACTCGGCCCTTCTCAGCCCCTCCACCATCTTGTGACATTGCTTCAGGGTTGTCAAAGAGGGCTGGAGGATCTGTAGGTGACATTAAATGCTGTAGCCCAGAGAGATGCATAGCATTTCTGCTCAGATGTCACTGGTCACCACTAGTCATTTGGCCTAACGTTGGGGGGTGAGCGTGAGAAATTGTAAACCCTCCAGCAAAGTTGCCGAGTGCCACATGTGGGTGAACATCAGTGCCCCCCCTGCTGCCCCTCCCCAGCTCCCCATTCCTCCAGTCACTCTTGGGTGTGAAGCCTCCCTGGACCCTCTCAGCTGGCAGAGCACCCCCCCACCCTGCCTGTTGGTTTCTCTGAGGCCCACAGAGCCGGCCTTACTCCTTTGTTCAGCCACACCCCGTACTCTCTAGCCATCTTTTAAAAGTGCCTCTGTCCCCACCCCGTCCCTCCCCATCCTGTTGTCTCTGGAGTCGTGGGGGCTGCACAGGCTGCAGCCTTGACCTGAGGGCAAAGCCTTCCCCACCTGCACCACCCAGCCGTGCTGCCCCCTGTGGGACCACAGCCCACAGCCCCTGGCCTCTCGCAGACATAGTGTGCATGAACCACGTGGAGGAGATCCTGGAGCTGGTGGCCCCAGACCATCTCTCTGCCAAGGACAATAAATGGGTGGTGCAGAAATACATCGAGACACCACTGCTCATCTATGACACCAAGTTCGACATCAGGCAGTGGTTCCTGGTCACCGACTGGAACCCCCTGACCATCTGGTTCTACAAGGACAGCTACCTGCGGTTTTCCACGCAGCGCTTCTCCCTGGACAATCTGGACAGGTCAGTAGGGGTGTCAGCTCGGCACCATTGGGGGCGAGGGCACATGGTGCTTCCCCCAGTACCTGGAATGTGAGGCCCGGTTCCACATGTATGGGGGGTGCCCAGGCCATGTCTGCTGTCACCCACCACCATGCGAGGCACAGATGGGGACTCTGAGGTTCTGGGAGGTTAAATGACCTGCTCCCCGCGGGACGGGCACAGAGTCAGCACTCTGCACTCCCACGAAGCGCGGATCTTCAGAAAACCCAGAAAGCACCTCCCTTACGCTGCCTGAGTCCCGCGTCTCCATCTGGGACACCCTCACAGGCTGATGGGAGAATCCCTAAGATTGCTCCTGAATGGGTGTCGCCCAGCCTGGCACGTCCCGACAAAAAGCCGAGGACACATATACGTCCACTCCCCAACCCCACTCTTCTGGTTTCCAGGCTCTTCTATGTACCTGCCTCTTGTTTCTTCTTTCATATGTTACCGAGTGTAAGTTACCCACAGTCATAGGGCTGTTCTTGCCACCTAGAACCAGCTGGAAGACCCCGGACTCATTTAAATGAAAATGGCCGTGACAGGACCCAGTGCTTTATAACCTCCGAGATGTTACTCTTTATATCCTGCTTAGAACAAGGCCAGAGTATAAACGAATTAATTGAAAAGTTCACAGTTCTGAACTTTTCCCAGAAGACTAGCTCGGTTGGCATAAACCAGTGTGGAAACTGAGGCTCCCAGAGGTGGTCCCTTGCCAGAGGCTCCTAGTTGGTGGCCTGTGCGCTGGGCTTCTGCTGTCCCCCTGGCACAGTGCGTGGGTCCCCCAAGCAGGACGGAGGGCTGGCAGGAGGGGAGCCGTCAGAGCACGGCCTCATGCCAGGGGTGGGGGCCAGGCCCTGGGGCGGCTGCCCTGACCTGGCTTCACCTTGCAGTGCCATCCACCTGTGCAACAACTCCATTCAGAAGCACCTGAAGAACGACAAAGGCCGTAGCCCGCTGCTGCCGCAGCACAACATGTGGACCAGCAGCCGGTTCCAGGAGTACCTGCAGCAGAGGGGCCAGGGGTCCGTGTGGGGCAGCGTCATCTACCCGTCCATGAAGCGGGTGGTGGCCGACACTATGCAGGTGGCCCAGGGCTGCATGGAGCCGCGCAGGAACAGCTTCGAGCTGTACGGCGCAGACTTCGTGCTTGGGCGCGACTTCAGGCCCTGGCTCATTGAGATCAACTCCAGCCCCACCATGCATCCATCCACGCCTGTCACCGCCCAGCTCTGCCCACAGGTACAGGAGGACATCATCAGCGTGGTGGTGGGTCGCAGGGACGACCACGGCTGTGACATCGGCAACTTCGAGCTCCTGTGGAGACAGGTAGGGGTGCTGGTGTGTATGGGGAGTGTATGGGGGTGCTGGGGGATGTGGGGGGTGTGGGGAGTGCTGGGGGTTGTATGTGGGGGTGCTGGGGTGTGTGGGGGGTGCTGGGGGTGCTGGTGTGTGTGTGTGGGCATGCTGGTGTGTGTGTGGGGTGTGTATGGGGGTGCTGGGATGTGTGGGGTGTGTGTGGGGTGCTGGGGGTGTATGTGGGGGTGCTGGGGGTATGTGTGTGGGTGTGTGTGGGGGTGCTGGGGTGCTGGAGTGGTGCTGGGGGTGTGCAGGGGTGTGCTAGGGGGCACTGAGCTTGGGGGGAGTCGGGGACACTTGTGCCTCCTGCCCAGGGAAGTGGCACAAACCCCAGCCCTGCCCGGCAGGGAGGACCACCATCCTGTCCTCAGGCCCCACGTCCAGAGGGTCTGGTGCCTCCGAGTGGCCACCTCTTGTGAACAGAGTGAAGGGGTCACTCCAGATTCCCCAGGGCCGCCCCGCGTTCCTCCCTCTTCTGCCCAGCCCCCAAGTCTGTGGCCACCAGGCAGGGGGCCCCCTGACCTGGGCTGGCAGGGTGACCATGGCTTCCAGGTCCTTGCAGGCTATTCCTCTGTGGATCTGTAGCACCCTCCCTCTTCTCCTCAGTGAAAACTGAGCCTTCTTTCAAGGGTCTTTCCAGGTGTCTGCTCCCCGCATGCAGCCTTCCTGCAAGGCCGGGGGCCAGGCTGGGTGACCTGGGCTCTGTGGGTGGCACCCAGGCTGCCATGGAAGAGCGACCCGGTGGGCAGCCCAGCTGTCAGGAAGGGTGGCTGATGCTGGTCTTTGAGGCCTTAGCCTGGCTGCCAGGCCGGGACAGGGGAACGCTGGGCCCTGCGAGGGGCCGGTCCTGTGCCCCTAACCTCGCCCACCCCTCCTCAGCCTGCTGTGGGGCTGCCACCATCCCATGGGCCCAACCTGTGTGTGGAAGGCCTCCGTGTGAGGAAAGCCAGGGAGCACATGCCTCCCATTTCCAGCTTTAAGTTTCCATCTTCGGTCTTGGACATTCAGCCACCAAAAGTGAGGTGTCCCTTGGCCTCACCAGGCCCAACGCCAGAACCCCCACAGACGGCTGCCCAGCAAGGTATGAAACTGAAAGACGCTAAGGTCCTCTCGTGCTCCTTGCCCAAGCCCTTGAAGAGGCCAGCTGTGAGAGGCTGCAAAGTCAAGTCCATCCACCCCGAGTCTGGCGGGAGGGTAGAGCTCCCCGCTTGTGATTTTCAACATGTGGACAATAAGGCCGTGAAAACGGGTCTCACCAAAGCCAGGTGCGACAGACACTCAGATGCAAGCGGATTAAAGGAGCACTCACTGCTGTCCATGCTTCCGAGCATTGGGACAATGGAGGGCACACTCTGTCAGCCAGCCCGGCCATCAGGTAACTGGGGTACTGGGCCTGTCCCCTGCCCTGTCTGCTTGGGCTCATCCTGCAGGGCCAGGCAGGGCCTTTGGCGGTGCAGGGAGCTGGTGGGAGTGGGTCACCCTGGGCCTGGCCTGGACCCGGCCAGGTTGTCAGGATAGTGGGGGTTCTGCCACCCCAGTTCCAGGGGCTGGCTGAGCACCAAGGTCCCCTCTGCAGGAGCAGGTGGGTGGAGGCCTTTGTCTTGCTGTCTCATGGGATGTAGTGTGAGTGGAAGGGGTTGAAATCGAGATTTGTATAGCGCCAAGTGCCATGGACAGGCAGGCCAGCGATCACTGGGCTGTTGTGTTTGGTTTCCTGAGGTCTGATGGAGCTGACCACGTGTGGCCTGGGGGCCTGGCCTGGGCCTGGGCCTGGGCCAGGAGCACAGGGAGACGGGGTGGGGCAGCCTGAGTCCTGGGGGTGGCCGGGCGCTGTCTGCACCCCACTGCTTCCAGCAGTGGCCCAGAGAGTACGTGTGATGGAAAGTCACGGGTCAGGCCCACATCCCGCCTTGCTCGGCCCCGCAGCCCTCGCCTCCCCAGACATACCTGGACCTGCCGTTCCCACCGCTTGCCCGGGTCTGGGTCTCTCTGCCTCTCTCGGGCCCCAGCACCAGCAGTGCCTTTGCCCATCTGTCCATCTGTCTGCTGGGTATCTGTCTCCCCCAGCTCGTAAGCTTCTGAGGGCTGTGCTGGCACAGAGCGTGTGCTCAGCAAATGTCTGTAGGACAAACACACGTGTGGATCGCTGCCCAGGCCTGCCAGTGCTGCCCGCCCTCCTCTCCCCACGCCCCTCTGTCACCAAGGCCCGTCAGCCCCACCCCTTAGCTACTCGCCTCTGGATATCTGGGTGATTTCCAGATCTTTCACTATTTTGAGGAAGTGTCTCCTCTTCCATGGTACACGGTGCTGCTCTCAACCGGCAGACGCCTTCCCGGAGGGACCTGCCCACCGGCCAGATGCTCACAGCTCATTAGCTGCTCTAACAAAGCTCCAGACTTGGCGGCTTGTCCCGTCCCGCGTGACAAAAGTTGTGGGGAGCGAGGAGGGCTGCGCAGGGTTAAGAAAAGACAGTAGTCATGAATAGAGTTTAAGCAGGCCAAGGGACCCCCAATCTCAAGGACTAGAAGCCCCGAATAGAGCCTTGCATCAGCTTTTATTAGTTGGGTGGGGAAGTAAAGGAGATAAAGCTGGTCAGTCTCAAGATCTGTGAATCCCACACATCATAATAGGAAACCAATTTAAGTCAGTCACCCTTGCCTGCAGGCAGCTGGACCTTAAGTCTCAACTTCCCCAAGGGACAAAACCCTTATGCATGTGAATAGATGGGGAGCACCTCATTGAATCTCTTCCCCTGCAGGTTGTGGGAAGGAATGCAGCCACAGAGGCTGAGGCTCTCCTTAGCCTGAGGAAGGTGGGGGCTGTGCCCACCTCTGTGAACCCCGTGGGTTGTCCTGTTGGTCCCCACGCGACTGCGTCTGGCTTGAGTTGTTCCTTCCGTGAGGAACCTTACTCCTCATTGGCTGACCAGTTATTTTTCTGGGACAAAACAGGGAGGCATAGGGTGCAAACACAAAGGTTTAGCAAAGTCCCTGAAAGGATCCGTCTTACAGACTGTCCTTTCTTTGGGGGCAGATACAAGGAAACAAACGGTTAGGCTGCTGCGTGGCGACAGCGGCTGAAACAACAGAACCAGCTCCCTCCCAGTGCCAGCGGCCAGCATTCCAGGGGGGTAGGACCTGCTCTGCCACAGGCTGTGGGGAGCAGTCTTCTTCTCTTCCTGCTTCTGCTGGCAACCCCTGGCGCCCCTTGGCTTACAGACACACCCCCAACCTGTCTGTGTCCCAGTCTCCCTCTTGTAAGGCCACCGTTGTTGGATCAGCCCCCCCCCCAGGTGCCCTCTTCTTAACTTGATTACATCCTCAGAGACCCTATTTCACAGATTCCTAGTGGACTTGAATTTGGCGGAGGTGGTGGGACGGTTACACCAGTGCCCTGGGCATTGTAAGTGTGGCCAGAGGGATGGCTCAGGTGACTGGCCTAGCTCCATCACCAGCAGGTGGCGTCCATGGACGTCCGATGTTTGCTTCCGGAGAGAGTGCGACGGCGCTCACCTACATGATTGTATTTGCCAGTAAAATGGCCCATTTTCAGACGTGTGATGACCACTTAGGTGTCCTGTCCTGGAAAGTACCCTCTCAAGTCTTTTGTCCAGTTGTCCTTAGAATCATGGCTCTCTTTCTTGTTGATTTGTAAGAGTTCCGTGTGTTCGGGATTCTCTTTCAGTTGATTTGTATCGCAAATGCTGTCTCCCACTTTATGATTTGTTTTTTCGTTCCTTTACGGTGTCTTTTGATGTACAGCAACCTTAATTTTAATAAACTCAATTTGGGCAGCCTTTGCCTCTGTGGTTGGTGATTTCTGTGGCTGGTGTCGTTACCTGAAGTTGTGAAGATCATCTCCAGCGGTGTCTTCTAGAAGCACTGCTCATACATTTTGGTCTTGAATGCTCCAAGAATTGATCTGGCAAGTGCTGTGAGACATGGCTGCCCAACAGGCCCCCATCGGGAAGCCCCTCCCCCACTCTGCTGGCCACCGCTGCCGCCTGTCAGTGTCTCTGCCCTTCCTGGTCAGCTCCCTTGTCTGTCCATCTGCTCTGGGCCAGTGCCACATGTTTCCATTTCTGTCACTTTGCAGGGTGTCTTGGCACTGCTCAGGGAAGCCCCGCAAGCTTGTTTTTCTTGTTTGGAAACGACTTGGCCATTCTTGACCCCCCTGTACTTCCATAAAGTTGTAGGATCAGACTGTCAAGAGCCACCAAAAAATAAGTAAATAAAAATTAAAAGATTTTTATTGAGATCGAGTTAAATTCATGTATCAGTTTGGGGAGAACGGATTTATGTATATTATTGAGTCTTACAATCTATGAACATGATATATCTCTTCATTTCCTTATCCTATAATGTCTTTCAATAAACTAGAATTTTCTTTGTAATTGTCTTGTACTTTTTTCTTTAGATCGAAGTGTGTGTGTTTTTTATTCTGTTATAAATAATATCAACTTTTTAGTTTTTTTTTTTCCTACAAATTGTGGCTGGATGATAGAAATGAAATTGATTTTGTGAAAATATTTTTTAATCCAACCATCCAGCTACCATTTCTATCGATTCTAATAACATATTCGAAGATTCTTTCGGGTTTTTCACATACACAATTTTATCATCTGGTGAGCTTTCTTTTTCCTGGCATTCATAATATCTTTTATTCATTTTATTTGTTTCATTTCATTTCACTGTTCAGGGCCTTCTTTTATTCCATTCCTTTTTCTCATCTCATTGGGTCTCACGTATATATACTCTGATTAATCATAATCCTTGATTCATGACAGTTTCATTGTTTGTCCTTGCATGGCCCACTTTTATTTAGTTTTAATAATGTACTTAGAACCTGCAAACAGTGGCCTGTATGCACCCTCCCATCAGGCCACTCCATCTCCTTGCATCTCCCCCTGAAGTAACTGTTACCCTTTCTTACTTTTTAACCATTATCCTTAATCCCATATTTGTCATACCCTTGCTTTCCTTTTTGATGAGTTTTCTTGCACCCATGTGTATTCTTTAAAAGATTTTTAATTTTAGCCATTTTTTAAAAAGAAGGCCATCATACATTTTCACTAAATATCAAATTGCTAAAATCTATCTATATTGCTACAAGTCACTGTAGCTCGCTTCTTTGTGTGAGACTTTCACAATTATTGATCCACTTTCCTGTGGTGGTGCATTTAGATTGCTTCCGGGGTTTGCTTTGTGAGCAGCACCTCTAAGAATGTTCTCACACGTGTCTCTTGTGTCCACGTAGAAACATTTCCTGTGAGTATAAGCCTAGGGATGGGATTGCAAGCTCCCGGCACATGTGAATGCTCAGTTTCAGATGACGACAACCAACTGCTTTCCAAAGTGCTGGAAACAATTTCTGCTCTCACCGCACAGGTGTGAGGGATTGGGCAGATCCACAAAATTACCAACACTTTGAGTCATCAGACTTTCCAATTTTCACCAAATGAATTTAAGAATGTATCTTGTAGTGATCTTGATTTGCATTTCTCTGATTATGTGAAACATCTCAGTATGTGTTTGTTGGTTACGTAAATTACCTCTTCTGGAAATGTCTTTTCATGTTTTTTGCCTGTTTTTTCATGGGGTTATTTGTGTTCAGAGTTATTGTGAATAGTTACTCCCAGTTTGTGATTTGTGTTTTCCATTTTTAAAAGGCATATTTTGATGAAGAAATTAAAAAAGTGAATTTTAATGTGACCAAAATTATCAAACTGTTTTAGTCGGTGCTATTTTTGTCTTAAGAAAATTTTCCTTCCCTGAAGTTTAAAAGATTATCTGCCTACATTTATTGTTAAGAGTTTCAAATTTTGCTTTTGGCATGTGAGTCCTATCCATTTTTTTGCATACGGTGTGAGGTCAGATTCAAATGTTATCCTTGTCCATTTGGAGAGCAATTGTTTTCAGTTATAGATGGCAAAGTCCCTTTCTCCCCATCCCATGAACTGGTATCCCACTTGTGTACACGTGGAGGCCTGTTTCTGCACCGTCTGTTCTGTCCCACTGGTCTGGTTTCATCTCCTGCACCAGCGCCAAGCCGTCCTAACATTGGGTGGGGTACGTTGCCTCTCTCTGCTCATCTTCCCCGTGGTCCTGGTCCTTCTCGGCCTCATTCCTGTCTGTACAAATGTCATCATTGTTTTTATCAAGTTCCACAGAAATTCCTGCTGAGATTTTGGTTGGATTTCCATTGAATCCACAGATCCATTTTGGGGAAATTAACTAATGAAATCATATCTTCCTACCTATGAGCATGGTATATTTCTCCATTTATTTAAATCTTTAAATTTTATAATTTTCACTTTCTTTATCTGAAAAATTTTTTTTTATAATTTTCCCAATAGAGTTGCTATACGTCTTTAATTAGATTTATTCTTAGTTACTTGATGTTCTGATACTACTGTCCATGTTGTCGTCTCTGAATTTTCTCATTGTTGCTGCTGGTGTGTAAAGTGCAGCTGACTCTTACATGTCAATCTTCTGTACCACCATATTTCTAAACTCTCTCATTATTCCTAAATATTTGTATATTCTTTTGAGTTTTCTACAAACAGCCTTCTGCCTTCCACTCCAGCCTGGTTGCCTCTAATGTCTTTGTCTTGTTTTATTGTCCTGGCTGGAACTGCTATGCAATGTCGGGCACCATTGTTGAGCTCCCAATTTTTTTAAATTTTTTTTTAAAGATTTTATTGGGGAAGAGGAACAGGACTTTATTGGGGAACAGTGTGTACTTCCAGGACTTTATTTTTCCAAGTCAAGTTGTTGTCCTTTCAATCTTAGTTGTGGAGGACGCAGCTCAGCTCCAGGTCGTTGCCGTTTTCTAGTTGCGGGGGGTGCTGCCCACTATCCCTTGCGGGAGTCGAACCGGCAACCTTGTGGTTGAGAGGATGCATTCCAACAAACTGAGCCATCCGGGAGCTCAGCTGCAGCTCAGCTCAAGGTGCCGTGTTCAATCTTAGTTGCAGGGGGCGGAGCCCACCATCCCTTGTGGGACTCGAGGAATCGAACTGGCAACCTTGTGGTTGAGAGCCCACCGGCCCATGTGGGAATCAAACCGGCTGCCTCCGGAGTTAGGAGCATGGAGCTCTAACCGCCTGAGCCACCGGACCGTGAGCTCCCAATTTTAAAGGGACTGTTTCTAACCTTTCCTCATTGAGAATGTCATTTGTTCTAGGTCTTTCTAAAGGTATAGATATGATATGAATATAGATATAAATGTATAGACTCTCTAGCATGTTAAGTTTCTTTTAATCCTTACCAAGGATTCTTATTATGAATGTGTACTAAATTTTCTCAAGAACTTTTTTGCATCTGAGGCTACCATCACCTTTTATTCATTTGTACTATTAAAGTGGTGAATAATATGAGTCAATTTTTGATTGTTAAACCAACCTTGCCTTCCAGGATTGAATCCAACTTGATGTTGGGTTTGATATATGGCTGGATTTGGTTTCTTGGATGTCATTGACTCATTCATTCTCCTGTTGGTAAACATTTATGTTGTTTCTAGTTCAGACTATAACAAACAGTGCTGCTATGAACATTCTTGACTTTGGTAAATATGTGTACACCTTTCTCTCACAATGCAGTTGCTGGGTCATGCACTCAGCTTTGGTAGACACTCCCAAGGAATTCCCACGGTGACTGTGCCAGTGTCCCTCCCACTACAGTGTGCAAGTGTCCCCATTACTCCATACTCTTGTCAACACTAGATATTCTCTGTATTTTATTTTAGCCATTCTAGTAGGGACTTGGAGTAGTTCTGGATACAAGTCCTTCGGTGGGTATGGGTATTAAAAGTGTCTCTTCGTTCTATGATTTGCCTTTCACTCTCTTAATCACATCTTTTGATACACATAAATTATTAATTTCAGTATATTTCAATATTAATTTTTCTTTTATGATTAGCACTTTTGTTTTCCATTTGAGAAATTTTTTGTCCATCTCAAAGTCCTAAAAATAGCACTTCCGTTTTCTTCTAAACATATTTTTCTAAACTTACCCATATTAGTTGTAGTGTTTGACCTTCACATGTACATCTGTATTGCGTCAGGAATTGTTTTAGTGTCTGGTGTGATGTCAAGAGTCATTATGTTTCTATATTGAAGACACTGTGTTTCCCTCACTGTGCTGTACCATTGTCATAAAACAGGTGACTACATATATGATGTTCGCTGTTTGGACTCGACTCTGTTCCAGTTGTCTGTCTGCCTTTATTTTTCATGTTTCTGCAGCAATAATGCTACAAAATAGCCCCTTTGCCAACCTCAGTGGTACTTCTTCAACAAGTGTTTATGTCTCACATGTCTTCTGGTCAGCTGCAGCACTGTTGGGTGCTCCTGGGAAATGATGAGCTGGGCTCCAGGCTGCAGGTTGGGTTCAGATCTGCCCCATGTGTGTCCTCCTTCTGGGACCAGTGGACCCCCAGGGTGTCTTCTTCACGTGGCAGATGGTGTAAAGACAAGAGACAAGCCAAGCCATGCCCGTGCATGAAGGCTTCTACTCCCATGACATCTGCACACATCCCACTGGCCAAATTCAAGTCAGTGGGTGACACACTGCAGCCAGAGGGGAAAGGAGGAATGTGTTCTGAACAATAATCAACTATGTGACAATCCAATCTGTTGGTCACCAGTATTCACTTACCTGCGACAAACAAAATACACTTACGGCCCCAGCTCCAAAAGCTTGCTCAGTCCCAGCACAGGCTCCAGGATTCCACACCATTCCTCTTCAGCTGAATAACTACAAGCCAGAAAGACGGTTGTCCAGTCTGGGGCCCTTCCTTAGAAAGTATTAACTTAGCCTGTGGACGCTGGCAGAAGACACGAGACTCCTGGAGCAGAGACGAAGGATTGTATCACTGATGGCCAAGCATAAGCACCAGCATGTGTGTGTCAGCTCCACAGAGGTGACACACGGTGGCCCAGGTGAACTGTACACATACACTGAGCTCAGGGAACTCACTGCTTCTTCAGTAAGCAGTGTCCTGGAGGGAGACATTACCTGGCTCAGGTGAAGGGTGTACCTGGAAAGACTGAAGGAGCACATGAGACCTGAGGAGGACTTCCTCTCCCGTGTGATCCACCTGAATGCTCACACACATGCTCTCACACGCACACAATGCTCACATGCTCACACGTGCACACACAGGCACACACCGCAGTGGTAGAATAGGATGGGAGCTGGTCCACGGCACTCTGCAATCCCACAGGCAAACCCTCAGCCCCTCTCAGGGGCAGGCGCTGTGCTGCTGTTATTGGAGAGTGGACTCTTCTCAGCGTGGTGTCTAGGCTCTTGGCATCTGAAGCAAAGAATTGAACAAGCCACAGAAATAAAGTGGTGAAAAAGGAGTTTATTAAAAGAGATAGTACACTCCAAAGAAATAGGAGAGGATCCGAGCAGAGAGAATGGCTCAAGGCCATTATCAAAAGAAAAAGTACACTCCAAAGGGTTTGGAGGGGGCCCCTGAGCAAAAGCAAGGTTCAAAAGGTGCTGACTGGCGAGGACTTGGAGTTTGTATCCCTTTTTTTTCTAGAATGGGCTGTTCCTTTCCGGGTGTCAGACCACCTGATTGACACTTGTGATTGACAAGAGGGTATTACCTCCTCTTTTTATACCGTGCATGTTCCTTCCCAGAATTCAGTCTGTTAAAATGATAGTAATGAACTTCCGGGCATATGGATGGTATTGTAATGATGGTATAATGAGGCCCAGGTGAAATGAAGGTAGTTGTGGACTTTACTGCACAGGTTTCAGTGGCTGGTTTAATCTAGTTGGGCATTTTGTACCCATTTGTTCCTCATAGGGTGTCATGCAGGGTGTCATGTGGGGTCTCAGCTCCTGCACCCCACACAAGAACACAGGACATGGTGAGGCCTAAAAGGCACACCCACGGAGCCATAGATGGGGGAGTCACACCACTGTAGTCTCGCTGGTGACTGGGCTGGAGACACAGGAAGCAGGAGCCACATGATCTGCAGCCTACCGTCCGCTTCTGTACCAACCAACCTCACTTGCCAACTGCAATCCGCGCTTGCTAGTGTAGCCATGGCAGTTATATTAGTGGCTAATGGCTAACTGGTTACAGCTGATGGCCAACTAGTCACAGCTGATGGCCATTTACTACCTGAACCAGCACCTTCCCACGTGAGGCCAAGAGCCTGGAAACAGCTCTCTGGGGCTCTGTCCCCATATAGGAGTAGATAATTGCAATAAAAGGGGAAGTTTTGGGCAGAGAGAGGAGGTTTTTGGGGTGGTTGGTCACATTCTGTGGATTATGCAGGAATGCAGAGACCCAATACCTATCTCTAACTGCCTGCCTTGTTTTCCCCTTGAGAGACGTGATCTCCATAAAATCTCTAGGGGAAGTTAAGGGACAGAAGACCTGTTCTGCTGGGTAGGGGCGTAGAGCTGTCCCCACCTATTGTGACATATTGGGGGATTCATGGAACTCTCGCCCTATCTGATCTTAGATGAGAGGAAGGGGTCCCGAGATCCTCCTGGAAGACCGTGCTGGCTTCTTTGGTTGGGACTGGCAATCTTGCTGGGGTATCCTCTGTATCCCAAGGCCCCTGAATAAGGAAAAATAGACTTTAATTAATAAATCCATTAGCTCTATAGACCCTGTGGCCACTCAACCAGTCATTCAGGTGGCATCAATTGTGCAGGAAATGGGCCCAGAACTGGTAGGAGAGAACATTAGGCTTTAATGGTTACAATTAAGTATGAATCACAAGTTTTAGGGTAATCATCTAAAGCAGGGGTAGGAGCTAAAAAAACTGGGGGAAAGGAAACTTAAGGGGAAGGAAACTTAAAATTTCTTCAGGAAAGAAAACTTAAAAGTTTTTCGGAGGGGCGGGCTACTCATTGGCCCGTATCACTGTGATTACACTCCTGACTCCATTTCTTCAGCAAATCTCGGCTCTGCCCTCTGAGAGGTCCAAAACATCGTCCTCCGTGGCCTTCCGTGAAGGAGGACACGAAAGCACATTGTGCGTGAGGGGGCATTTTCTTCTGGCCTTAGGAAGCTGGGTGCTGTCAGGTCTGCACAGGGCAGGAGCGCCGCCCCTATTGCTGGCTGTCAGTCCTTTTGCAGTACCACTTTTCCAAAAGCACATTTTTTTCACGTGTGTATTCCCGCTAACTCTGTGTTCCCAAATCCACACGCACTCTACATGCAGTCCTAGGTTCTTCGGACGTATCGGGCTTCTCTGGGCTCAAATCCACAACCTTTCTAGGAGCCCCTTGTCTGGCTGAAGGCACCACATGTTGTGTCTGCTCGCAGGCCGTGAAAGATTTCATGAGTCAGGTAGAAATACAGAAGGAAGATTCATTGAAGTCAGAGGAGGGTCAGCTGGGCAGAGTCTGCTGGGAACTACTGCAAACTACTGGGTGAAGACTTTGTTTGGTCTCAAGTTTTATATTTTCTAACCAGGATGTAAATTGCTTCTGCCATAGTGGAATTTTCTGTTGAGTTGGGCTTTGTCGTTGGGGTAGGGGAAGGTGCAGTTAAACCAGTTACTGGCAACCTTTGCACATGATAATGTGGATTTAAGTTGGAACCAGGTGTGGATCCCACAGATGTAAAACCTCTCCCAAGTCACAGGGCCAGCACTGGGCTGGAAGCAAATAGACACATTGAAACTGGCGTGCACAGCAAGCAGAAGCACTAAGGCCCAGCGGGAAGGAAGCAGAAAAAGAAAAGCTTTCAAAAAGCCCCAAGCCAAACCACACCCGTCAAATCAAACCACACCAGAGATCCAAATCTCAAACTGAAGATATATAGGTAGTGCCACTGTAACCCGAGGCGTGCTGCCTTCGCCACTCAGCTAATAGACCAACTGCGGAGAACAAGCAGAATAAGACCAACGGGGTCATAGAATAAGCGTTTATTATCGGAGCACAGGTGGTCTGAGAACGCAGCGGGTTAACACCTCCAAAAACTGCCTTCCCAATCTCAGACCCGCTGTGGGTATTTAAGGGAAAATCAGGGCGTTCTCCCAGAGGCTGCAGGACATCCTGGGGTCTGTTCTCATTTCATGACGCCCTTTTCCCTCTCCCCCCTCCCTTCGTCATATCTTGTGGCGCAACGGTGGGGGAGTAACCTGGGAAAAGGTGGGGGAGTAACCTGGGAAAAGGTGGGGGAGTAATCTGGGAAAATGCTAAGCGATAGAGTTTGTAATCAGCAAGCATCACAAGGTGATCTAAGATAAGGAGCAGGAACCGGGACAGGGCATCCCTGAGCATTCTGAGTACAGGGGGCCCAGCTGGGCCCTGCTTCACCATCTACAATCTCTCTGTCCCAACTCCACGTGGGTCCTTCCTGAGCTCACACAGGGCGAGGCGCCCAGGCCTGGGCCTGGGCGGGAGGCTGAGCCCTCCTAGGCCTTTCCAGCTGGAGGTGTTTCTCGCTGCGTCTATTCCTGGGCTTGGGTGCCTCTGACCCTGTAGGAGCTAATTCAGCCACAGGTCCCCTAGAGGTGCTCGCCCAGCTTCAAGGGCTCCTCAAAGAAGGCCCACGGGATGGCTCCCCACCCCCCTTTTTTCTTTTTCTGGTTTGGAGGTTATACACTCTGTTTCTGGTCTTTTAGAGGCTGCCTCGAAATCACTAATCGTGTGCTTAAGCTATCAAAGTCTAAAGTTAAGAAAATCGTACTTTTACCCCACCCAGACAACACGATGACCCCCAAGCCTCGGGAAACTTGAAGCCCCCACTCCCTCTGACTCTTGCTGTTGTCCTGCCGTTTGTGGGTTTTTAACCCCACTAGCCATTTTAATTTCCATTGCTGGTACATCAGTGATGTTTAGGTTTACCCACGTGCATTCTGCTGCAGACACATTCTCTAAATGTCCCTTAGGCAGCGCCTGGTGGGGGCACACTCAGACTAGTTGTTGGCCTACAAATGTATTTTTCATGCTATTTTTGAGAAGAGATAGTTTCTCTGCAGGAGGAGTCCAGGTTGGTGGCATTTGTCTCAGCACTTGAGGGCAATGTCCTCCGATTTTGGCTTTCTCTGCTGCTCTCGGAAAATCAGCAGGTCTCGCTCTCCTAAGTGAGCCATGCCTCATTTGCCTGCTGTTAAGCCTGTTTCAATGCTGCGTCTGGGTGTGTGGCTTCATTTTTATTTACTGTAATGGGGTTCCGTGGTCTCCTCTAACGTGCCACGAGTGTCATTCGTCAGTTAGGAGACATTTTCAGCCATTATCTCTTTAAATCGCCCACATCTCCTGCCCTCCCTTCCTCCTTCCCACCAGAACTCAGACGGATGTTTGCTAAACCTGAGTCTCTCCCTGAATCTCCCTTTCATTTGTTCACTTTGTTTCCTGTGCTGCATTCTGAAAGTCTCCTGATCTGTTTCCAGTTCATTCTGTCTTCATTGGTGTCTGGCACACTATTAATCCATTGTTAAAATTTTAAGTTTAGTTATAATAGTTTCATTGTTTTAGAAGTTTTACTTACAGGTATTGGGTCATTTTTGGAGTCTCTTTCCCTTGCCTATCATTTCTAAATAGTATTTGAAGGTATACAGTCAGGGTTATTCGGCGTCTGATGAGGTCTGATGATTCTAATCTGTTCATGCTTGTGCCACCGCCTGTTCTGCTGGCAAGCTCTCACATTTTATGATAAACAGCTCATTTTCTTTAAACAATCAATTGTGGGGATTCTTTGCATTCCTTCAGAACGCAGGTCTTTGCCCTGCCAAACTACCACAGAAGGTGCTCAGGCATCGCTTGAAATCCACAGTGGGAAGCGGGAAGCATTGGTGCCCACCCCGCCCCCACTCCAGGATTTCTCAAGAATTTCTCGTATGGATGGTTTGGGGGCTGACAGGCTCTGCGTTCTCTGGGACATCTCCGCATAGCTCAGCACCTGGGAGCTCCCCCGCCTGCAGTCCCCAGGGCAGGGAAGGCATAGCCCTCAGGGTTGCTGCTTCAGTGAGGTGTGAGTGTCTATCCTGCCTCTTAAGGGTGGTCTTCTGCTCCCCACACCCTAGAGGCCAGCAGCCCGAGCTGGCAAAGCCTCAGAAGGAAGCTCTCAGGGCCTTGGGGGGCTTCCTCCCTGGCCTTGACCTAATCATTCCTTGCTACCTTGCCAGCTTTGTGTTGCTTTTAAGAAGATGCGTTTTGTATTTTATGCCCGGGTTTCGTGGTTTTCCCCAGAAGGGATGGTCTGGGCCCCAGAGCGAGAGTTCCTGCACACACCCCTGTCCCCTCCACCAGCCTCCCTCCTCCCTCTTTCACCCCAGACCTCTCAGCTCCTCTCCCAGGGCCCAGGGCTCCTGCTTCTCCTTCCTCCATCGTACACACCACGGGAAGCCCGAGTTCATGGCCTGGCGGCCTGGCGGCCTGGCATGTTAGCCCCCAGACACCGGGGCCCGGCCTCGTCCTTGGCTTGGAGCTGGCGCAGGCTCGTCCCTTCTGGCTCCATGGTGGGCCCTGTGTAGCCCCGGTTTTCATCGGTGGGCAAAGAACTGCCCCACACAGCTGCCACCCTTGGCCGCTGTGCCTGCTCACCCCTGAGACCCGGCCTCCCCACCCTGCGCCCAGCATCCATGCCCCCACCTCCTGCCTCCCACACTTTCATGGGCCTGCCACGCATGCCCTGGCGTGTCCTGTGGGCCAGGCGGCCCCAGCCCCTTGGGGAAGCTTGTTTCCGGGCTCTGGCTCAGCATTGGCTCCAGGCTCCAGGAAGCTGTAGACTGCTTTGCATAGGCACTGGCTGGCCCCACCACCACTCACTCCACCCAGACCCCACCAGGACTCCGGGGAGGAATGACTCAGCCAGGCCATTGGCCGTGGGTGGCTCCAGCAAGCGGGTGTCCTGGCAGGGCCTGAGGTGCTCCTGGGTGGCCTTGCTGCTGGGAAGTACCCTGAGGCCATGATCGCCTGGGGAGCGCCCATCCTTCCCCATCTTTCCCCCCTCTTCCCCCTTCCCCACCCCACTAAGGGCCAACACACAGCCCCAGCGAAGACAGGAGAGGAGGGGGTCTTGGGACCAACGTACTCCCTGAGGAGGGCTGGCTAGAGACCTGGGAAATGGCCTCAGCGAGGGCAGTGGCTGGGGCCCAGAGGATATGGGTGGAGGCCACAGGAGTCTGGCCAAGGGCCCGGCCTCTTGGGGTATCTTAAGAGCTCACCTGCCTGCTGGCCTCACCCGCCCTGGGGTGTTGGAGGAACTGCAAAAACCCCTGTGAAGCAGCAGCTCCCATCTGTCCCCACGGGGAGTGGGGGGTGTGTGTGGAGCGGGGTGGAGTGGCCTCTAGGGGCCTGCCTGTGACAGCCTCTGCTGGGCCACCCAGCTGCATGGCCACACACAGAGCCCCCTGCCCATGAAGTAGTTCCTGCCACAGCCACTAGAGCACCCCAGGCAGTTAGTGGGCAGAGAGTAGCCTCACGCTGGGAGCAGGGGCCCATCGATCAGCGTTTGGTGAACCTGGGGCCCTGACATACCAATCTCCCTTCGGAGCCCCTCCAGCCACTGACCTGCCTGAAGCTCTGGGTCCCAGTCCAGCGTGCCGGCAGTGGACATGGGCAGCTGCCAACTGGCCCTCGTCTCCTGGCATCCAGCCCCAACTGTGCCCCCCATCTTGGTCCAGCTCCAGGGGTCTGAGCTCAGGAATGCCAGGGCAGAAGGGCTGGGTCTCTCTGGCCCTGGCCTGTCTTGAGGAGGGCCAGGGGCAGTTCAGGCCGGAAGAGGGCTGGGGAAAGTGGCCCCCCTCAGGCACAGTGGGAGGGCCCACGAGAGGAGGCAGGATGGGGGTCAGAGGGCCAGGGCCCCTGCAGTGCCCACCCGCGCCCATGTGAGCTCTGGAGCCACCTCCCCGTGGGTCTGCAGGCACCCTCCGCACAGCACAGGCCCCTGAACAGTCCAGGGGCCCTGGCTGGGCACCAGTGGCTCCTGCACTGAAGGTGGACGCCCCAGCTGGCTCTGGGGGAGGCTCAGGGTGGTGATGGGGCTATTGGCTCCAGGGCACTTGAACTTGCTCATGATTTCCTGCAGCAAGCCCTCCGCCTGCCTCCCCACACGCAGAGGACCAGCAGGACCAGGAGGCTGCCCTGGGCCCACCTACTGCACCTGGCTAGGACCATCCATGCTTCCAGGGTGGGGAATGAGAGCACATGAGCAGGGCAAGGTGGACCTCCCCACATCTACTGCCATCAGACCAGAGACCCTACGCCCTCAGGACCCCACTCCTTGCCTTGAGTGGAGGTCTCTGGTTATCTGAGGGGGGGAACAGAGTGGGGTCTGTGTGGGAGTAGGTAGGCTTGGGAGTTACCTAGCTGGGACTGGACTTCCCGCGGATGGGGGCGGCCTTGCGGGGCGGGGTACTACAGGTGGCCTCTCTGGGGCCAATGGGCATGGTCTGGGTGGTGTTGTGACTTCATGCACTGATGGACCCCTCCAGGGGGCTGGCACGTGGCCTCCGGGGCCGGGTTTGGACTGGTGGGAGTCGGCTGGCCGGTGCACGCAGTCCTGGCAGGTGGGCTGGGCACGTTCCAGGCAGGTGTGCACGGCCTCAGGACCTCTCTCTCTCCCCAAGGGCTGCCGGGGGACCTCCCCACGCCGCCGTGTCTAGTGTGCTGTGGCTCGTTGGCGCCCGCCCGGTCTTGCAAGCGCTGCCGCTCCTTCTGCACCGCGGTCCTGCACGGTGCCTCCTTCGTGCCGCTCGGCGGGCCCGGCGGCCCAGGAACTCCATGACACGGAGGACAGGACCCGTCGGACGCGTCCAAGCCTCCAGAGCGCGGCTTGTTTCTTTGGAATCTACACATAGACGAGGGGTCTTGTACACAGAGCTATTTTAGCGAAATTGTGCAATCTTAACTGTGGTATTTCTTATGGAGCCCCCACCCCATACCAATGCCTGCACCCCATGCCCACATCCATACCCTGTGTGCCCCAAACCCAACTTGTGCCCCACCCCACAACCCACATCCCTCACCTTGCCCCTGCCCCAGCGCAGGCAGAGGAGAATGAGACGCCCCTCTCCAAGGTGCTGGTCCTATGGAGCCCCTTCCTGCTAGAAGCTCCCCATCTCCAGCCAGAGCTCTCAGAAAGCTACTTATTCATTCATTTATTCAACAAGTCTTGCTCTGCTGGTCCAGGCTTTTTGCACTGGACCCTTCCAGCATGGCCCTGGATGAGGGGGTGCAAGTGGTGCCCGCCCTGGGCCAGACCCTCACATCCCACCACAGTTGGACTTCTGGGCCCTCTGGCTGTCAGTGAGCCTCGCAGACTTTGGAACCCCAGGGTGGGCTATGGACTCTGTGGGCTCAGGCTGGGTGTTCCAGGCCCCCAAGTCCACACAAGACTGGGGGTGGGCTGTGAGGAGTTGCCAGGGCCAGCTGTTTGTGGACAGTGGGAGGGTCCGTAGCTCCCAGGCCTCAGAGACAAGACAGGAGCCCTGCGGGAGAGGGGCCCGTCCCCACCATGCTTCTCCCCCCACTGGCCTGCCCCCAATGAAGTCACGTAGTTGGATCTGCTGTCCATTTCTGATCACCTGTGGTCCCTTGGTACTCAGATGGCACATTCAGTGAGCCAGGTATGTCACCATCCTGGGGCACGAGGGGCCCACTGGGGTGTCTCTCGGGCTACATGGGCTTCCTGGCTCTAAGGACAGACTGTGCCATGGAATCATCTGGCATAGCAGTGGCGGCGCCACCCATCGTGGAGGCTGGCATAGGGAGTGCTCTCTCTCTCTCTCTCTTTCTCTCTCACTGTAGCCACAGGTGAACACTGCTGGAGGTGGGGGCCTCATCCGCATTTGCTTCACCTTTCCGACCGTGCAGGACAGGGTGCCCAAGCCCTGCGGTGACCACAGAGCAGGCGGGAGCAGGGCTGAGATGCTAGCCCAGGAGGGAGGGCGGCTGGGCATAGGGCTCTGGCACCCAGGCCAGTGGCAGGGAGCTGAGCACCATGGCCTTGGGTGGTGTCTGCTGCCCCCAGGTCCCACACTCTGCGCTAACATGCACTCAGTGTCCTTCCCAGCTCGTTCCTGCCTGGGACCTGAGTCCACTTCATGGAACACCTTGCCCAGTGCTGCTGGTCTGCACTGACAGCCGCCCCAGGGACCTGCCTGCCTGGGCTGCCAGGCCTGGGGATGGTGCCACTCTGGGTCAGCTCCCCTCCACACTTGCTGCCTTGTTGGGATTCCAGGCAGATCCCCAGCCACCGTGGGCCCAGCACACCTAAGAGCTCCCAGCCATACATCCCTTCACATGCCCCTCACTCATGGGACAGGGCCCTCGTGGGGCCAGAGGTACTCACACCTGCCTGGCAGGTGCAGGCAGAGGGCTGGCCGTGGACTCAGGGCCTGCCTGGGGAGGGAAGGGACCGAGGGGCCCAGAGTGGTTCTCTCTTGCTCATTGCCCTGCATGTGGCTGGCGGGGCTGAAGGCAGATGGGATGCAGTGAGCCTCTGCCTAGAAATTTCTCCCTAGCAGGAAGATTCAAATGAGAAAAGGACTGTGGAGTGATCCCCCAAACAGAAGCCAGGCCCCAGAATTACAGGCCCTGGGACACTGTCCTCCAGTGAAGGAGTGACATGAGGGCTCAGCAAAGGGGGTCAGCCTTTCACATCCGGAGGGTGACGGGGCCACTCGGGACTTGGGGTGGAGTCCCAGGTCCCATTCCAGGAGAGAGCTATCCCATGGGGGTTAGGGCTGGAGGTGGCAGCTCTGGGGTGCAGGCACCCAGGATGGCTCCTGCTCCCGCGCCTGGCACAGTCGAGCTAGTCGACAAGGGTCATGGGCCACTGTCCATCCCCTGCCATCAGGACGGCTGCCTGAGAAATAGGGGTGTACTTAGGAACCGTGAGGTGTGTGGGATGCCTCCCAGATCCTACGGGCCCACAGCCAGCCCTGATCCAGCCACTAGCCCCATGGGGAACCCAGTTACCTGGGGCCCCAAAAACTCAAGTTTCCAAGAGTCTTTGGCAGCTTAGAAAGGCCCCAGGCATCTGGCCAGAGTCTGGGGCCCCAAGGCGAGCTGGGACAGGCGGGAAGTTGTGGGGCTGTGGCTTCAGCCGGCCCACTTGGGCTGTGTTCCACTAGGAACGGAAGTGTCTGTTCCAGAGGCTTTCTTTTTGTCTCTGGGGCTGGAGCCGCAGACTGGGGAGGCAGGAGCAGCTGTCACAGCCTCCTGCAAGCTCACCCTCTCCACGCGCATGCATACGCACATGCCACGCAGTGGCTGCCACCGGGCAATGCTGGCCAGGTGGGCAGTCACACTCCTCTCCCTGACCTGGAGCACCTACCACATCCTGGCCATCCCCCGGGTCACAGAATGTGGTCTCTCCTGTTCCCAGGTGAGCCCCCACTCCCTCCTAAGCGCTGGTTCCTCCGATGGTGAGCACTAACCTGGCACCTTCGGTATGGGGGGCCCTGGAGGTGGTGGGTGACAGGAGGCTGAGGGGAACTGGGGTCTGGGGACCCTGCAGTGCTGCTCTGGGAAATGTTTGCTGAGAGCCAGGGGGTTGGGGAAGCTGGCACACCTGTGATCCTCCCTCTCCGAGGGGCCGAGTTAGGGGCAGCCTGAGCCCTCCTGTTTCACTGAGCCACGTTGTGTCATCTGGGCACCTGGGCTTGTGTGGACATCCACTAAGGAAATGCTTCGGGGAACACGCTCATCCTGGGCGGGAAGGGACTGCAGGGCGAGGACACAGCTCAGAATCGGTGGTGTTCCGGGACTTTTCAGGGCAGAGCAGGCTGACTCAGCGTCACCTGAGGGAGGGTTCCCGCAGCACCTGCCATGAAAAGTGGGCCTGCGTCCCAGGAGGTGCCTCGGCACAGCGGGATAGGCCTAGAAGGTGTCCTGTGGACAGTGGAGGACATGGCATGGAGAGAGCACGGGTGTCACGGCAATGGGGAGGGGTCCTCACTGAGCACCCTCTGTGTGCACTGTTCTGGGTGCGGGAAAGCAGGGAGCCAGACACAGCGCCTGCCCTCGGGAACTGTGTTCTACTTGGGGAAAACACACAATAAAACTAGACTGAGGTGGTGACGAAAGCTCAGGAGAAGAGGGGAAAGGGCAGAGGGGAGAGGCGGCCTGGGGTGAAGGCTCATCATGTGTGCCTCTGGGCGGTGGCCAGGCCCCCAGGGACACTTGGGAACACTTGGTCCTCTTTCAGGAAGAAAGGCAGCTCCAAGAAGCCTACGAGTGTGTCCAGCGGAAGGCCCCCAGGAGCTCAGTGAAGGATAGAGTGGGGTGGCTGGAGAGCAGGGGTAAGGGTCAGGCAGGGCCTCAGAGGCTGGGGGCTGAGCTCAGATCAGAGGTGCAGGGACCCATGGGGGTGGGGCTGGGAGAGGTGCTCTCAGGCTGCTGGTGGGTGTGGAGGAAACAGGTGGGTCCAGCTGGGGGATAGCAGCCCAGACCTGCCCCACAGTGGAGATGGGGAGGTTAAGGGCCTGCTCGGGGGTGGAGATGGCAGGACAGGGCCTGGGCCCCCCGATGCACAGGGAGGGACAAAAAAGTTGGCCTTACGTAGCCTTGAGCCTCAGGATTAAAGGAGGAGACAGTCCTGAGATGGGAGCCTGGGGGCAAGTGGTCGGGAAAGAAACTCATTTGGGAAATGCAGGGTTTGAGAGCCCATCAGACACAGAGAGCTGATGCTTGGGGGCAGCCTGGTGTGGGAGTGGGCCAGGGCGGGGTCATCCCACATTGGGAAGGGACAGGATGGTCAGAGGCTGAGGACTGAGACCAGCCCTCCCCCCAGGCTGTGAGGAGTGAAAGAATCTTCCAAGAAAAGGGAGGAGAAGGAGGGGGAGAGGGACTAGGAAGTGTAGGGAGAAGAGGGCTTCACTGCGCTTGCTCCCTGCTGCCCCCACAGGTGCCCCGCTGGGCCAGTGGGGTTCAGGGCGGAGGGGGTGCTGCTGCAGATTTAGAAGGAGGGGTTAGGACAGGAGAGGGAGCAGGAAAGCTCAGTGGGGGCCAGGCCCAGTGAGGGCAGCACGAGGGTCCCAGACCCCACCTCAAAGACATACAGCTCAGGGGTCCCTCTCCACAAACACCCTCAATGTCTGGCTGGGAAGCCCCAAGAAGCCCAACAGAAAACCCAGGACTTCTCCACCCCTGTGCTGCCCCACCCCTCGCAAGGCCCAGGGCCCCGAGCCAGCCCTTTCCCTAGTCGCCACCAAGCAGCCCACATCTCCCCGCCTGCATGGGTCTCCCCAGCCTGCTCTGCTGTCTGCTGCCCACACTGGGCTAGCTGCCCACGCCTGCCTTCCCGTCCCCCACACCCTGCTCAGTCACAAGTTGGAGGGGGTGCCCAGGTGGGCTGGCCAGCCTGGATGAGCCCCTGGGGTCTGTGCCTCTGGCGGGTGGGCAGGGCTGCAGGGAGAAGGTGTCCAAGGCAGTCTGTTCCTCTGACCGCAGTAGGTTTTGTGGCAGCTGGAGATAGAGGAGCACGCGAGCAGTCTCTAGGGAGCCGTCGTGGTCAGAAATGGGGTGTGACAGCGGGGTGAAGACCAGACATTCGCGACATGGAGCAGAGCACAGACACTAGTGGGGGAGTGGGGGAGGTGCAAGACCGGCCTGGAGTTCCGCCAAGAGCAACGCGCGCGGCAAACGCGCCTGCCTCACCAGCTGGTACCGTCGGGTGCCGGGAAACGCTCCTGCCCCAAAGGAAAACGTGTTTAGAAACGGGGTGGGTGGGGCATTTCGCCGGTGGCAGTGCTCCCCAAATACAAAGAAGACCCGGCCCCGACTTTGATCCTTCCACTGTCCCACCTGTGCCACCAGCAGGAAGTCAGGGTCTCCATCTGGAGCCCCCAGCCTACTGTCCCAGCTTCCTGGGCCCGAGAGGGTCAATTCTCTCCGAGGAAGGGAGCGGAGGTCACCGCTGCGGTTGCTTCTTGCTGCCACTGTGTGTCGCGGTCGAGCACGGCCCGTGCCCTGCGGAGCCCCAGGCAGCTCCTGCCCTGCTGGTCTGCACGTAGCCAGGGGCAGTGAGGCCTAACGGTCCCCGGGTCCAAGTCGCACCACTTACTGAGTGACCACTGTGTGCCGGCCTCGGGCTGGATTCTCACAGGACCGGTGCCCCCAGATACCGAGGAGGGACCAAGGACTGTGGCCCCTCACACCCCACTGGGTAAGGGTCTGAGTGACTCTTTGGCCCATCCAGGCTGCGTTCAGGAGCTGGGGCAGGAGGGGGCCGAGCTCACCTCTTACCACCTCTCATTGTTTGGTCTCCAGGGCTTCACCTGCAGGAACCACATGAACCGTGAGTACATCCTTCCCAGTCATCAGGTCACCCAGGCCACCAGGGTCCCCTTATCCCCCCTGGGGTTGGGCCTGTCCCTGTCCACAGCCAGGTGGTCGTGCCCAGCGGTGGGCTTGCAGGATGTAGCGGTCACGCAGTCATTCCTGATTTACTAGACGACGTCATGCGGCTTTCCGCAGTGGTCAAGCCAGGCCATGTCCCCACCAGCAACACACAGAAAGCCCGCCTTCTTCTTATCAGACTTCCTCATGTTTGCCCAGTGTAAAATGACACCCCACTTCAAAACAGCTTTGTTGTCCTTGTAACACTGTTTACTAAAAGGAATATAAGTGACTTGGGATGTATCGTATAAGGAGGAAAGTTAAATCTCGCTCCAAGGCCCCCATACAGAATTAAGTATTATTTGCACGAGGAAACCATTGTTAAGACATTTTTGTAGGCAAATATAAGTTAATAGGATAAGTAGACTAAAATATTCTATAAAAATGAAATTACCTTATGCCATTTAAAATAAGAAAAAATAAAGAAATGGCTAAACTTTAATGAAATGCTTCTTCACCTCAAGAGGTGCTGTTTCCTCAGACCCCCTCCGAAGTTGCGGAGATGGTAAAGCAGGCGCCGTGGAAGGGGCAGCGTGGCCCATGTGGAGCCACGGCACAGGCCCTGTCCCAGGCCGTTTCCACAGTACCACCTTCGCGTGACCAGCTGTGGGTTTAGTGGTTGTTGGGCATTTACTGGTGTCACCTCACGTCGGTGGTCGTTCTGCTTCAGGACCCTCCGAGCGGAGGGCCAAAGCCACCGCTTTCCCATGCAAGCTGCTGTGGCCCGAGATCCAGGGCTCTCTCTGCCATGGACGCTGTCCACACACGTCTCCTGCAGGCTGTGCTGGGGAGGTGTCTGATGAGGGCCTGCAGAATTCTCTCTGTCCTGAATGCAGTCACTCACCTGAGCCACCGGGTCACCTTGTGGGGTCCCACTGCGCTTTCTCAGCCTGCAGCTGTGTCGTTCTCTGCCATCACTGGGGCCCATCGACTGTCCCCCTCCCTGGTTACTACCACTCCAAGTCACTCCGAGCCAGTCGTTTCATTGTCAGCCAAATCTGCCCATGAGCACATTTCTCCTGCATTTATTGCCTCTGAAATCGAGCTGTTGGGTCCTCCCCTTGTTCCTCGGTTGGTGGGTGTGACCCCTCTGATTGTCCCGCTGTTTGGTCGTCTGCCTTTGATTCCTTGTTTTACTGAGCCTGGGTCCTTATTCAGACATTCTGTCCATGGAGGCGCCCGAGGAATGTACCTCCAACCCTTGGTTACATTTTCTTCTACCCCTGTTCTTTGCCATCTTTTGAATTCTGTGTTCCTTTCTCCCTCCAACTTCCCTTCCTTCCCTTCATTCTTATTAAAATTTTTCTATCCTGTGTTAGTGCCATTCTTTCCGATTTGGTCCCACTTCGCAGCTCTCTACAGACTTTGCTAGATGTTGGAATTCCACCGGTCACATCTGAGCAAGGCCATGCTGTCTCTGTCATTGTCCCTCCCCACTTGCTGACCCATGCTGTCTCTGGTAGAGTGAGTCCCCTCTCTGCCCCTTTCTTTCCTCCATTGTTCCAGGAGATGGTGGTGGCAGTGTGGGGTGGCATCCCTGAATGCTCAGATGCCAACAGAGCAATGACAGTTGAAACAAGGGGTGACAACGCTGACAACAGCGTGAGGTGCAGGCTCCCAGCCCCGGAGGTGAGGCCGACGCCGCAGGTGTGTGGGATTTTGGCATCTATGAGCAGGCAGCAGACCAAGTGCAGGAGAACCCCAAAGAGACAGCAAAGAGTCCCTGGAAAGCATGCGGCCAACTTGGGAAAAGCAGCGGAAGCCACTGCCCCAGTCCAGTGGCTGCTGGGGCCGGAGGAACGGTCAGCCCCACCACCCCACTGGGCTATGTGAGACGGCCCCACACAGAGAAGTCTGCAGTGGCAGCAAAGATGAGCAGAATGAGGATGGCAGAGTCAAGAAGCACAGGGTACAGAGAGATGCAGATGAAGGGAAAGAGCAATCCTGAAAGAGCAAAACTGAAAAAGCAAGCCACCATATTTTTCAACACTACACAAAATCAATGGACAGGGAGCTTTGTGACATGAGAAAAGCCACCAGAACAAAGCCTCCTGCTGAAAGCTCAGGGAAGCAAAATTCCCATAAATGTAAGGAATGAAATGATATCAAGGACACATTCCAGACAAGCAATGATAATAAAAAGAGAATAAAGAATAGAATGGCATCCCGACAGACAGTGGGAGTGCACCAAGAAGGTGAAAAAAATCCCCAAACTGTAACATTTCACTTCAAAATGGGTTAGCATGCTCAAGAAAAGGGCGTAAGAATGACATGAACAAAAATTAAAAATATTCAGAAATGAGGTAACAACACTCAGAATTAAAAATAAAAGAAAAACATTTTAGAAAGACTACATTAGAAGAGCACAAGAGTGAATACACCCAATACTGAGTGCCTTGAGTGAAAAAGAAGAAATAAATTATTTAAAAATCAAAAAGAAATGAAAAAGTGATTAAAATGACATGCGCATAAAGGGTAAATGTTGCAGAGAGTCAGAGAATGTCCAAACTACAGATGACATCTGAAGAAGACCAAAGCAACACAACAAACACTAAGAACTACAGTTCAGGAGATTAAAAAGAATTGTTTTCTTGAAACTAGATATTGAAAGGGCAAGCCACACACCGAAGAATGTCAATTCTGAATACCCAACACCAACATGTATTTTAGTAAAACCACTGGATTTTAAAGAGGACAAGTCTTATGGGCCTCTTGGCAGAAAGGGCATAGAATTTATAATGAAAAGAAAGGATATTGTATCAGATTTTTCAATAGCAGCATTTTACGCTAGAAGAAAAGGGACAGCAAAGCTATAACGCACAGTATAGTGATTATAGGCAATAATATTGTATTATAATCAGCAAACTTGCCAAGACCCTAGGTCTTAATTATTCCAATCCCACAAAACGAAATGATAATTATGTGACGTGACTGAGTTGGTAACTATGGTTATAGTAGCCATCTCATTGCAGTACATAAATACCAAATCAACGTATCGTATGCCTCCCATTTACACAGTGTTATAAGAAAAACTGAAAACTTCAGGTATAAAGGTGCAACCAGCAGGGACTCATGGGATATTGTCCCCATGACCCTCTACTAAGCAGCGCAGCCCGTCAGAAACGCGGGTGAGAACTAAATACATGGCCGTTTGCGAAACTGAGATTTCATGCTGCATGGAGAGATGGATGGCATGGAACACATTCTGACGACATGGACCTTTCATTGACTTTTTTATTGCTTTTCTGTTTCGTATTTCATTGGCTGCCACTCTGTTCTTTATTATTTCCTTTCTTCTGATTACTTTGAGTTTCTTATTCTTTTTCTTTCCTTCAGTCTGAGATATAATTGACTTAAAACAGTGTATTACTTTAGGGTATGCATTTCTTCTTCTTCTCTAGTTCCTTAAGGTGAAAGCTGAGATCACTGGTTTGAGATCTTTTCTTTTCTAATATAGGAGTTTAGTGCTACAAATTTCCCATAAAGTACTGCTTTAGCAGCATTCTATTTTTAAATATGTTGTCTTTTCATGATCATTTAGTTCAAAGTCATTTTTAATTTCCCTTTTCATTTCTTCTTTGGCCTATGGGTTCTTTAGAAGTGTGTTGATTACTTTACAAATATTTGGGGATCTTTCCAGAAATATTTTGTTGATGTCTAAATTAATTACATTTTGGTCAAACAAGATCGTTTGTATCCTTTTAAATTTATTGAGGCTGTTTTATGGATCAGAATATGGCCTAGTTTGATAAATGCTCCATGTGCACTTGAAAAACATGCAGATTCTGCTGCCATTGGGTGGGTGTTCTAGAACGTCAATCAAAGGTTGATTGATTGTGTTGTACAGGCTGTATTCTTTCTGATTTCTGCCTACTTGTTCTGCCAATTATAGAGAGAAGACTATTGAAATCTCCAACTATAATTGTGGGCTCATCTATTTCCCCGGGTAGTTTTATCAGTTTTATTTCATGTATTGTGAAACTCTGGTATTAAGTGCGTAAACATTTAGGATTTTTATGTCCTTCTGATGAATTGCTCCCTGTATTGTTATGAAATGCCTCTCTTTGTCTCTGGTAATATTCTTAGCTATGAAATCTATGTTTTCTGGTATTCTGGCTTTCTTTTGATTATTATTAGCATAGCATATCTTTTTTCATTTTTATCCTTTTACTTTTAACCAATTTGTATCTTTTTTGAAGTACATTTCTCATAGGCAGCATAGGGTTGGGTCTAGCTATTTTATACAATCCCCAAATCTTTGCCTTTTTGTGGGGGGGAGGGGAACAGGACTTTATTGGGGAACAATGTGTACTTCCAGGACTTTTATCAACTCAAGTTGTTGTCTTTTCAGTCTTAGTTGTGGAGTTGTGGAGGGTGCAGTCAGCTCCAGGTCCAGTTGCTGTTGTTAGTTGGAGGGGGCACAGCCCACCATCCCTTGCGGGAGTTGAACCGGCAACTGTGGTTGAGAACCTGCACTCCAACGAACTGAGCCATCTGGCACTGGCTCGTGTGCGAATCGAACCAGCAGCCTTCGGCGTTAGGAGCACAGAGCTGCAACCGCCTGAGCCACCTGGCCAGCCCCAATCTTTGTCTTTTAACTACGGTAGTTAAACATTTACATTTAATGTGATTATTGATACAGTTAGGTTTAAATTTGTCATCCTGCTATTTGTTCCATCTCTTCTTCATTAGCCTTCTTTTTGCTTTCTTTTGGATTGAGATTTTTATGTGTATGTGAATTCTACTGTATCTCCTTTGTGGATTATTAGCTCAAACTCTTAGTGGTTGCTTTGGGGTTTACAATATACACCTTTAACTCATGGTAACACTTCATGTATAGCCTAAGGATCTTACTATAGATAGTTCCACATCTCCCTTCTGGGCGTTCATGCTGTTGTACTCTACCTGTCCCTTTTACAAGTGTGCTGAGCCCCGCCAGACATTTTCTTTTTTTTGTTTTGTTTAAACATTCAATTGTCTTTTAGACAAATTTAAATGATAAGGAAGTATGTTTTGTATGTACCCACGTGGTTTCCATTTCTGGAGCTCTTTATGCCTCTGATACAATTCCATCTGGCATCGATATCCTTCATATCACAAGGCCTTTCTTAACACTTTTCTGTAGTTTGGGTCTTCTGATGAGGAATTCTTTCATCTCTTGTATGCTAAAGGAGCCCTTATGAACACTTCATTTGGGAGGAGTTGTTCCCGTTGTGTGGAATTCTAGGATGGCAGGTTTATCCCAGGTGCCTCCAGCAGGCCTTGTTGGTTGCTCATCTTTGAATGGGGCTTGCCAGCTTGTCAAAAGGTGTGCTCCTCCTCCCCTTGCCAGCCAGGTGGGGCAGCAACTGCCCCTGCTCAGGTCAGCCTCCTGCCCTGACCTGGGCCCCACTCCTGACACCCAACAGACAATTCTGAGCATGGTTGGGGTGGGCCCACCACTTGCCAGGGGACTGGTACCCTGACTGCACTGAGGCAAGATAATGAGGACCCATCCCCAGACTGCGTGCCCCCCTGGCCCAACCACCCACAAGGCTTTACCCAGATGCCAGGGAACTCTGTGCACTCACCCTCCTTCTCCCCTCCCCAGGGAACATTTTCAACAGCTTCTGCCGACACCCACCCCCATCCATGTCCAGGTCAGTCCTGGAGGCTCTGATGCTCTCCACCGTTATGAAGTGTGCCCCCCCGGATGGCTGCTCCCTGCTCCTGCGTGTTCATGCCTCCCTCACGCTGCATGGTGAGAGGGCTAACACCCAGGAAATGGGCGGTAGTCTCAGGGCTCCTTTGATCCCACGACAAGCGGGGGGGGGGGGGGGGGGGGGGGGGGGGGTTGGTGGGGGGGTGCGGGGGGTAGGTAGAGGGGCCCTGCTAACTGCACTTCCCAGACAGGAGGGGAGGAAGGGGTCTCACTGCCACAGTCTGACAATCCTGCCTGGCCCCTTCCTCCACCAGAGAGCCTGCGGGGCCTGGAGGCCTGCTCCATGAGCCTGGACACCCAGGAGACACACTGTCACAGCATGCGGGTCTCTAGGGCCTCGCGCCGGCATCAGGTGGGGCAGCAGGTGAGGCCAGGGCCCCACCCAGACCTGCCGTCCAGCCCCAAGCCTTTGCCAGGCAGCAGCAGTTGTCCCCTGTCCTGGTCCTGTCTGCCCTCCCCTCCCGGATAACTGATCCACAATCTGTCCTGGGCTCTGCCACCCAAGGCCCAAGGAATGGGTGTCCCCCATCCTCTGCTTGCAGACCCTGGGTTCCAGCTGTGCCAGGTGCAGCTGGCCTGGCTACAGGCAGGTGGGCAGAGGCCCCAGGTCCACCTGGCTCACACCTGTATCTGCCCAGCTCCAGGTACACTTCGACTGCTTTGAGGTGAGCTTGGCCCAGAGCCTCTACATCACCCTGAGGACTGTCCCCCACTTCTGTGGGGTCCAGCTGGACCAGCAGTACCACGTGGAAGGTGGGAGCCCACAGGGCACAGCTGTCACCAACCTCTAAGGACTGACTTGGGTGGAACCCAGCCAGGGCAGGAGGCTGGGCCCTTGCTGGACAGTTCCAGCAAGGTCTTTGGCTTAATTTGGGGTCACAGCCTCTCTGGAGAAGAGGGACTTCTGGAAACTACATGGACTGAGGCCCAGCTGGGGGGAGTGGCCCCTCAGGGCAGAGCGAGCAGGGCTCACCATTGCCACTGTCACTTGCAGACTGCAGAGACGAGGACGTGGGAAGGAATATGCCCGACTGCTTTGGTGAGGCCCCCCTCACCTGGGACCACAACCTGAGAAGACCCTCAGGTTGCTGTGGTCCCACATGCCCTCCCACCAGGGTCTTCTTCCCACCCCACTTGGGAAATCATGATGGGTCCTCAGGTGAACGACTCCCAAATGCCAGGGGCTAGCAGGGGCAGCCACCTCAGCTCAGGACAGGTGGAGCCCTGCGTCCATGACCCAGTGTCCAGTGACCTCTGGTCCCAGCGGGGCCCTCCTTCCCACCCCCCTACAGCGGAGAAACTGTCCTACTGGGTGGACCGCAGTCGCAAGGTCGTTCTGGTTCAGGTGCCCGATGCCCCTGGGAGCCCCGACTACTACCTGCGGCTCTGCCTCAAGTGGTTCACTTGTGAGGACGCCGGCGAGCCGGTGCGGGTGAGATCTCAATACACCAACGCCCACCCAGGCCCAAGCTCCGCCCCGCACAAGCCCCGCCCACCCATGTACAAGCCCTTCCAGGCCCAGGCCCTGCTCAGGCCCCGCCTACCACCCTTAGACCATGACCCTCAGCTCCTCATGGTCCACCTGCCCCCAGCCCTGCCCACTCCTAGGCCAGGCGCCGCCCACACCAGACCCCACCCACTGGCCCCCAGCTGCTAAGCACTCTGGTCCTGTCTGCTGCAGGTGACAGCCAACAGTGTCTCCCGGATGGTCTCTCTGCCTTATAGCCAAGAGATGCCGTGCCTGTGCCTTGAGGTCAGTGAGGGTGTGTCCCCGACTGCTGGGAGGGGACAAAGGGACAGGCAGGACCTGCTCTGACCTCAGACCCTCCCACAGAGCTGGCCTGCAACCCCTGATGCGGTGCGGACCCAGAGCTGCCCCTTTGAAGATGGCAAGTGTCTTGTCATCCTGCCACGGGCTGTGGGGAGAGGGGGAGAGAAGGCTGGGAGGTGGGTGGGTGAGGAGTGGCCAGCAGGGTGGGGGCCGGCCTGGTCCAGCTGGGAGGTCTGACAGGGGGACAGGCGGGGGCGTGCAGCAGGCCCAGCCTCAGTCCGTGAGCCTGCTCTGGAGGGCAGATAGCCCAGCTGTGTGCCGGCAGCCCCTCCAGGTGGCAGAGCCTGTGCAGGGATGTGTGTGTGTGCACAGTGTGTGCCCCATGTACACTCGTGCGCATGTGATGGCCTGGCTCACCTGGAGGAGGTAAGTCTTGTCGACAGGGGTCTCCAGGGGTGCAGGAGGGACCCCTGCCCTTGGCTCTGCTGTGACACTGAACACGTGCACACACAGACTCGGGCCAGGGCCCAGAGACGCAAGGAGAACTGCACCTGAGACCTTGGCCACAGCTCATCGGTCACTCACGCAGGTGCCAGGTCCTGCGGGCCACTGGCAGCTGACATAGCGCCCAGCTGACTCGAGCCCGGGGGTGGGTCCCTTCAGACACAGAGGCACTGTGGGATGCCATCCACTACCACCCAGGGAGCCAGGCCCTGAGCTGGGAGCCCGCCTGTCCCGTGAGTGGCCACGTGAGCCTGTGCTGGCGCCCAGGGCCAGGGGCCCACTGCCTCGAGCTGGAAAACTCAGACCGGCCTGCACATGGCAGGGTGAGTGCCCCCTGGTGGGGATGGGGTGAGCACAATGGCCAGGGCCCTGAAGTGAGTCCCCCACAGGTGCAGTATTCGTTGGTGGACACTCAGCCCCAGCTCTGCCTGAAGGTGAGTGGGCCGGGCTGCAGTCTGCCACACGCACTACCAGTGCTCGGGGATGGGGGTTAGGAGGCAGGTGGAAGGGCTTGTGGCACCGGGCAGGGGGTCTACAGCCCCAACCCCCATGCTTTGTCCAGCCTGGGGTCCAGCCTCCATCAGCTACTCTGACCCCTCTCTTGGTCTGACAGTGGGTGGAACTAAGGGCTGGGTGGAGAGCCAGTGTCAGGGGGCCATGAAGGAGCCCACAAGTGCACACCCCACCACACCTGGGTCCCCCATCTCTCTGTAGTTCTCCACCAGCCTGGGCTTCTGGGTGAGGTGCCCTTTCGAACAGCCACGCTTCCCAGGTAAGCTTGCCACGGGTGGGCGGAGGCTGGCTGGCTGCGGCCTCTGCAGTGTGACAGCAGGGAGGCAGGGAGACAGCCCGGGTCACTGGGAGGGAGGAGGGGTGGTGCGTGGGGAACTGAGCCTCCTCCCCCCACCCCTGCAGCCTGGAAGATGACCATCCAGTGGGCACCCTCTCGGGCCCACCTCCGGGTGGCCTTCTTCTCGCCCAGCCCCACCAGCTTCCAAGTGCGCCTGTGTCACCGAAGGAAGATGTGGCCCCTTGCCTGTCACCGAACACTGCAGGCCACTCCCCTCCCTCCAGCCTCAGTGAGCCGGGTAGGTGGGCACTGTCCTGGGGAGGGTGGCCGACCCCTTCACTACCTGCAGTCCTCTCTCCCTCCCTCTGGGCCCTGAGTAGCCCCCAGAGGCTGCCTGGTAGGGAGCATGCTGGGAGGACTGAGACCCATGCCCCATGTACGCACACACACGCAAGCACACACGTGTGCATGAGAGTAGCCTGGTCTGCCCCCGACTGCCTGTGTCCTATCCCTCCCCCGACCAGGGTGACCTCACAACAGACCCTCCAGTTGCCTTCGTGGACATTTCCAGGGACGAGGCCTGCGGGCCTGACACATGCATTCAGGTGTTCGTCCTGCCCTGCCCTGCCCCCCATACCTCAGGCCCCCTGCCATCAGAGACTGGGAGCTCCGGCCTCCCCAGGGCTGCCCCAGGGCCTGGCCTTGCTCTAGGACCCTTCAGCCCAGCAGCCCCGCCAGGCTGTCCTTCTGGGAGACTTGGTCGGGCACAGGGAAGAACCGCAGGCCAGGCCACACTGACCCCGCTGGCCCTGTCTGCAGGGCTGGAGGACCGACATGCACTTCTCCACCCCCCAGCAGCTGTGTAACCTCCAGTGCGGTGAGTACCAGAGCTGGGCCTCAGCCAGAGGGGTGCAGGCGGGGGGCACTCAGCGCCGCAGGAGGCCCAGAGCTGGCCCAGCCTCTGCTGTGAGCCCAGCCCCTGGTGCCCTTTCCCAGTCAGGGTGGACGCCACCGCCTGAGTCAGGCCAGGCTTCTGAGCTCGGGTGGGGGCAGGCCAGACAGAGGCAGAGGCCTGGCCTCCCCTAAGTCTCACTGCGTCAGTGGTGCTGCCCTCTCTACCCTGAGTGTCCACCATCCCTGACTAGGCTCTGGTTCCAACTGTTCAGGAACTCGCGATGTCCCTTGGCCCAGCTTTGCCCATGCAGCCGCTGAGGCCCAGACTCCAGGGACCTCAGACTTAACAGAGGTAACTGGCAGGTCCTGGGTTAGCCCAGGAGGGTGGCCTCCACCTGGGGGCCAGGGGCACTGGGGTATGAATGGGGGACAGGCACCCTCCTGCTACAAGCACAAAAGCTCTCTTGGCTGCTGAGTAGAGAGTGGACAATGGGAGCCATAGCGTGGGGAGGGGAGGGTAGGGGGGGACCAGCCTCCAGGCATCCAGGCCCTCTGACCCTTCCCAAGGCTGGCCAGCCTAACAGGGTCTCAGTATCGCTTCTGAGCTAAGCTGAATCACAGCAATTCCAGGGCAGTGCGGATCCTGATATCCCCCAGGAAATGCCCCAGGGCCTGTAGAGGGCAACTCAGACCTTCGTCCTCTTCTTCCCCCCACCCCTCAGCAGAGCTTTTCGGCCAAGTCTGGGTCCCATTTCCCTGCAAAGATCACCTCCAGCAGATGACAGGCCAAGTCAGGATGGTCACCCCAGGTGCCTGTGTCTGAACTGGGGCTCTTGGCCCAGGTGGACTCCTCCTGGAGATGGGACATGGACATTGCCTCACCAGGACTGGGCAGCTGGGAGGGGGCCTGCCCACTGAGGCCGGAGCTTTGGGGCCTGCAGCTTCCTCTCCTTCCTTCCGTCACAAGTGGGGTGGTGGCTGAGGGAAGGTTTGCTCCCAGACAAGGCTGGTACTTGGCTGACTGAGCCAGGCCCCCATTTCTCTCTCCCCAGCTGCCACCTGGGGGACAGCACACTGAGACCAGGTGTCTCAAGAACAAGGAAGTGCCAGGGGTGGACAACTGGGGCAAAGTGGGAGAACAACTCACATCTGGGCACCCCACTCCTTGACAGAGAAGGCCAGGCTCAGAGCGAGGGGGGGCCTCACCTGACCCTAGGCTGTGGGGCCCAGGCACCTTGTAGCTCTACATGGGGGCCCTTGGGCTGGGCTGGTGGCTTCTGGTTAGAAAAGGGTCTTTAGCTCCTTCCTGTGTCCCCTGGGCGGGGTGGACAGAATGGCTGGGCGGGCTGTCCCCTTCCTCAGGTGACCTGGCCCTTGACCTGCCCTGTGTCAGCTCGACAGTCTCCTTCTGGACAACCCCGGCTTTCCCTCCAGGGTCCTGCAGGGACTCTGCTGAGAACCGGGCCTTCTGCATGCCCCCTGGGCACCCACCCTGCACCAGCCTTCCCAGAGCTCAGGCCCCAGCCCAGCCAGTTCAGTGGGGCTGGCCACATCTCAGACGTCACACTCGCTGAGGGCCACCATGTGCCATCTGCTCAAGGACCATGGAGGACCCGTGGCCCAGCGGCGTGACTTCCGTGCCCCTGGCCAGGGGTCCCCAGCAGTCGGCCTTCCGGGTCTGCCCTCACAGAACTCTCATGCTGGCTCACATGGACCACTGGGCTGCCGTCAGGAGTCCTGGTGTCGTCTCTACTTGACCAAGGTGCACACAGGCCAAGGCCCTGCAGGCCTCTGCAAATGTACTCCTAACGCCGGGCCCGGGCTCCACTGTCCGTCCTCCAGCCAGCCACAGGCCGCTGAGACTTCTCACCCCTCCCTTAATGGGGCTGCCTGTTGCCCCCAGCTGGCTAGGGGGTGGGCAAAGCCAACATGGCCCCTCCACTCAGTAAACACCTGTCTACCTGGCTTGCCTCTTCCCTTGAGGGCAGAGATGGGGTCTGCAGGACAAGGTATCTCCTTGGGGCAAGAGGGGAGAATAACGGGCCGAGTTGTACCTGAAAGGTGGGGCCGAAATGGTGACTGCAGCGGGGTGAGGACAGCACCACGCCAGTGGGTGGAGTCTGCCCCCCCCCACATATGAGACCCCAGGCTGTACCCAAGGACACTGACAGGCTAGGATGCCAACACCACCATGGCTGCCTCCCCCATGTGTGGGAGGGAGAGGGGCACCAGGACCCGGGCAGTGCTCCCCCAGCTCCCCACGACTGACAGGGAGTACCCGCCCCTTTCTGGAAGCCCCGCCCTCCCAGCTTCCCCATAAAAGGGCTGAAGGTGCACCTCAGGGCACCGGAGCCAGGGCTGGAGTAGGGTAAGGAGACAGAGGGGCAAGGGAGGCTGCATTGGGGCTCCAGGCACCCCATCCCTACCCCAGGTCAGCTCACCAAGTGTCCTCATCGTGGTGGTGGGGAGGGTGGTCCTCTGGAGACCTCTGCCTGCCCCTGGTGCCCCCTCCCTATCGGGGCACAGGGTAGCGTGAGGGACCACCTCTGCCCCATGCCCAGACCATCCAGGCCCTTGCCCTGGGCTCTGACCCAGGGGTAACACAGGAGTCCTTGCATGCCTGGAGGTGTGTGTGGGAGGGGTTGCAGGAGCCAGTCAAGGGAGCTGAGCAGGTGCAGGCCCTCAAGACTTCCCTACAGCCCTGGCCATCCCACATGTGGGGGAAACTGAAGTCCAAACACGTGCAAGGGCTTTCTGCTCCAGGACTAAGGATGTTCAGGGCTATAGAGAATGGGGTGGGGACCTCATGGTCGAGCTGCCCAGCTGACCACGCGCACACATGCACTGCCAGTGTGAGGTTGGGAAGGAGGCTGGGAAAGCAAACAGGAAGTGTGGGAGGCGTGCCTTGTAGAGTAGGGTGGTCCCCAAAACATGTGAGCAGACACTGCACACGGGAGGGGCACAACTCCTTGACTAACAGGATCAGACAGGTGAGAGGCGAGGTGTGGTAAGCAAGTGGGACTACGGGTGTCCTGGCATGGGGAGCATGCCTACAAGTAAAAAGAAAAGCGTTTTGACAGTTAGAAGAGATCCAAGATGGCAAAGTAGATAAACACTTTGCCTGCTTCCTTCCATGGACAAACAAAAATTGCAACTAAATTACAGAACAATCAACATGGGGAACCATCTGAAGTCTAGCTGAACAGAAGTTTTATAACTAAGTATACAAAAAAGAAGCCACGTCGAGACTGGTAGGAGGGGCAGAGACACGGAACGGGCCGCAAACCTCCGTGTGGTGGCTGAGAACCAGGAGGGATATCTCGGCCGTGGGGTTTCCCCCAGAGGAGCAAGGAACCCCAGCCCCACACCGGCCTCCGCAGGCCAGAGCACTGGGGCTGGGAAGAGGAGCCCTCACAACATCTGGCTGTGAAAAACAGTGGGGATTCCGACCATCCAGGTGGGACAGAAGCTGCAGGAAACCCAGGCGTCTTCTTAAATGGCCCACCCACAGACTCGCTCACTTGCAGTCACTCACCTAGGGCTCCAGCAGAGGGAGAGTCACTTGGGGGGTGTCAGAGGCCTACGAGGGTCAGACTGAAGTGTGTGGCTCCCAGATGAGGGCTGGAGGACAGTAGGCATTTTCCCTCTGAGGAGGTCCTCCTCCCCTTCAGCCGGCAGGCAGGTGCCATCTTTCCTGTGTTGAGCCCGCCCCCTACACTTCTGGCCAAATCTGAATCTGATTGGCCTACTGAGTTCCCATCCTCTGCCTCGCTGATTCACTGGGACCCTGTCCCACCCAACTCCCCCAATGCCAACAGTCAGCCTTGCCCATATTGCACTCTTTCTAGGAAAACTATCAGAGTCTGACAGACCCCAGGTGGGTGGTGACTGACCTCCATGTGCTCTGAGACTTTTGCTGAGTCACTCCAGGCTCAGCACTGGCACCAAACCAGAATTTACATTAACCTGGTGACCACAACTCCTCCCACTCTCGTGGCTCCCTGAGAACTGGCCTCACCCAACTTTCATACCACACAAGGCTTTATCAGTGGCTGAACCTTAAGGGAGCTGGCAGGTGGCAGCAGGCTTCCAGGTGTCCTGGCTTTTGTGGAGATACCCCAGGCCTGGTACTGGTGGCAGGCGTCCTGGGTTTGCAGCGTAGCCCCTCCCATGCACCTCCAGGGTTAACACAGGCATATACCAATGTGGATCACTTTGTAGCTCCTACCAGGTAGCCCCCGCCTACTGACAAGCAGTGGGTGACCTGAGCCTGCACTGGAGCCCCTCACAAGAGGCCCCAGAGCCAACATTCTTGGAGGTTGGCTTCAGACCACAGCAGAGCACCACCCAATTATCCCCACAAGTGGCACACACAAACAGGTCTCAACAGGCACAAGCGCCCACTGGGGCAAATCCCACTCAGTGGAGTAAGCCCACCCGCACAGCAGCCCATAAGCTATGGGCGTGGCCAAACCCCACAGCCAGTCAGCCTGAGGGTCAATCCCGCTCACTGATGTGCCAATAGCAACCAAGGCTCAACTATAACAGGAGGGCACACACAACCCAAGGGACATTCCTGGAGCACCCAGAGCGGTGACCAGGGAGACTGTGGCAGGGTTCCACAGAGCACCTACTACATAAGGCCACCTGGCCAAGACTGGGGGATGTAGCAAATCTACCTATTAGGCAGAAACAAACAGACAGGCAGCCAAAATGAGGAAACAAAGAAATACATCCCAAATGAAGAACAGAAGAAAACTCCAGAAAAAGAACTAAACGAAATGGAGGCAAGCAACAGACAGAATTCAAAACACTGGTTATAAGTGTGCTCAAGGAACTTAGTGAGAACTTCAACAGAGAGATAGAAAGTATAAAAAAAGCCATAGAAACCATAAAAATGAACCAGTCAGATATGAAAAATACAATAACTGAAATGAAGAATGTACTAGAAGAAATCACCAGAAGACTAGATGAAGCAGAAGATCAAATCAGCCATTTGGAAGACAAGGCAGCAGAAAACATCCAAGTGGAACAGCAAAAAGAGAAAAGAATTTTAAAAAAAGGATAGTTTAAGAGACCTCCGGGACAACATCAATCATAACAACATTGGCATCATAGGGGTACCAGAAGGAGAAGAGAGAAAGCAAGGCATCGAGAAACTATCTGAAGAAATAATGACTGAAAACTTTCCTAACCTGGTAAAGGAAATAGATATACAAGCCCAGAAGTGCAGAGAGTCTCAAACAAGATGAACCGAAACAGGCCCACATGAAGACATGTTATAATTAGAATGGCAAAGGTTAACGACAGAGAGAGAATCCTAAAAGCAGCAAGAGAAAGGCTACTAGTAACTTATATGGGAACTCCGATAGAATTGTCAGATGATTTCTCAACAGAAACTTTGCAGGCTAGAAGAGAGTACCACAAAATATCCAACGTGATGAAAAGTAAGGACCTACAACTAAGATTACTCTACCCAGAAAGGCTATCAATTAAAATCGAGGGACAGATAAAGAGCTTCCCAGACAAGAAAAAGCTAAAGGAGTTCATCATCACCAAACCAGTATTACAAGGAATATTAGAGGGAGTTCTTTAAGATGGAAAAAAAAATCAAAATTATGAATAATAAAATGGCAATAGCTACATATCTATCAACAATACTTTCAATGTAAATTGATTAAATGCTCCAATCAAAAGACATAGGAGGGCTGAATGGATAAGAAAACAGAACCCTAATATATGCTGTGTATAAGAGACTCACTTCAGATTGAAAGACACACACAGATGAAAAGTAAAACGATGGAAAAAGATATTTCATGAAAATGGGGGGAAAAAAAGCTAGGGCAGCAATACTTATACCAGACAAAATAGACTTTAAAACAAAGGCTATAACAAAAGGCAAAGAAGGACCCAGTTATCCCACTTCTGGATATTTATCCGAACAAACCCAAATGCTACTTCAAGGGGACGTGGGCATCCATATGTTCACTGCAGCATTGTTTACAATGGCCAAGATGTGGAGGCAGCCTGGGTGTCTGTTGATGGAAGAATGAATAAAGAGGAGGTGGTACATAAATACAATGGAATATCACTCGGTCAGGGAAGGGAATGGGTCCTCGCCATCTGCAGCGACATGAATGGACCTGGAGGATATTGTGCTGAGTGGAGTGTCAGACAGAGAAAGACAGATGCAATGTGGTTTCACTTATATGTAGAATCTAACGAACAAAATGAACAAATGAAACAAAAACGAACTCATAGATACAGAGAACATTTGATGGTTGCCAGATGGAAGGGGATTTGGGGATGTGGGTGAAAAAGGGAAGGGATTCAGAAGTGCAAATTGGTTGTTACACAGTAGTCATGGGGATGTAGGGCTTAGCATAAGGACTATAGGCAATAATATTGTAATAACTATGTATGGTGTCATGTGGGTACTAAACTTGCTGGAGTGATAGATGGGAGGGAGTTTGAGAGGCAGAGTGAAAAAGGTGAAGGGATTAAGAAGTACAATTGGTAGTTACAAAATAGTCATGGGGATGTAAAGTCCAGCACAGGGAATAATATGGTAATAACTATGTATAGTGCCAGGTGGGTACTAGACTAGTCAGGGCCATCAGTTCCTAAATGACATAAATGTCTAAGCAGTGTTCTGTACACCTGAAACTAATATAAAATAATACTGAATGTAAAAAAAAAAAAAGGAACAATGTTTGGCCTCCTCAGCTGGAGGGTGGGGCTTGGTGAGATAAGATGGGGTGCAGCAGCAGAAGTTGGTGGTCGGTCGTGTTGAGGCTGAACTGCCCATTAGACAGAATGCCCATTAGACATTCATTCATTCATTCATTCATTCACCAATGCTTATGCAGTGCCTGCTGTATACCAACTCCCTCAGTGAACAAAACAGACACAGATCCCTGCATGAGGCAAAAGAGAGAAGCATAAACATTGAAAAAAGAGTAAACTAGCACATTCAGAAAAGAAAAGCGAACAGGATAAAGGAAAGGAGACAGTCCTGGGGGCAGAGGACAGGGTGGGTCTCATGTAGACACGAAGGAAATGAAAGAGTTAGTGGGCACCGTTAAGACAATTAAAAACACAGTCTCCTGCCAACCCAGTGCATCCTCTCCACAAAGGCACAGAAGAATTAAACAATTTTATTATTGAATAAGCATTAAGAGATTGCAAAGACAGAAATCTCACCCTTTCATATGAGCCAGGCAGGTACAACCCGTTTCAAGAGAAATAACTTGTTCTCAGGACCATTTGACATGCAGCCCATTTTGTGTGGTGACAACACAGCCACAGCTGGTCTGTTTGGTTGCTATTCGCCTGGAATGACTTATTCCATCCTTTTACTGTCAACTTCTATGTGTTTGTGTATCTAAAGTGAGTCTCTTCTACACAGCGTGTAGATAGACCATGTTTTTAATGTACTCAACCAATCTCTGCCTTTTAATTGGAGAGTTTTAATCTATTTACCTTTAAAGTGATTACTGAAAGGAAAGGATTTACTTCTACCATTCAGGCTTTTGTTTTCTGTATGTCTTATATGGCTTTTGTTCCTAATTCTTCCATTACTGCCTCTTTTAGTATTTCATTGATTTTTTTGGAGTGTAGCATTATTTTTAATTATTCTTTTTTTTTTACTTTTTAAAAAATTTTTTATTGGGGAATATCGGATATTGGGGAACAGTGTGTTTCTCCAGGGCCCATCAGCTCCAACTCGTCCTTCAATCTAGTTGTGGAGGGCGCTGCTCAGCTCCAAGTCTAATGTGGAGACAGAGCCCCAGTGAGCAGTTTCCAGGCTCTAGGCCTCATGTGGAAGGTGCTGACTCGGGTAGTAGATGGCTGTCAGCTGTGACTAGTTGGCCATCAGCTGTTACCGGTCAGCCATTAGCCACTGATATAACTGCTGTGGCTGAGCTAGCAAGCGCGGAGTGCAGTTAGCAAGTGGGGTTGGTTGGCACAGAAGCGGACAGCAGGTTGCGTCCTGTGTCTCCAGCCCAGCTGCCAGTGAGAATATAGTGGTATGACTCCCCTATCTGTGGTTCCACTGGTGTTCCTTTTTGGCCTCATCATATCTTGTGTTCTTATGCAGGGAGCGGGAGCTGAGACCCTGCATGACGAATGGTGCAGCGAGCAGGGTACGGTGTTGGCCAGAATCCCCAAAGGGGTAATGGAGCACTTTACACGTATGAAAGCTCTGTTTCACGAGACCCGTGAGGGGCTGCAGCCGTTTGGATGGCTACTGGTGTGCAGACCAAAACAGACACCATTTGGTTTGATACTGGGACGGGCCAGAGTAGCCAGTGGGCTGAATTACGGGCTGTGTGGATGGTAATCAGCCACGAGCCCAGGCCCCTAGTTATTTGCACAGACAGCTGGGCGGTGTTCCGGGGCCTAACGTTGTGAGTCCCCATGTGGAAACACCAAAACTAGTTGGTAGGACACCTTCCACTGTGGGGTCAAGCCATGTGGCAGGACCTCTGGGACCTAGGGCAGAGAAAGGAGGTAACCCTAATACATGTCACAGGTCACTCCCCTTTAGTGTCCCCAGGGAATGATGAAGCAGATGCCCTAACACGGGTCCGATGGTTAGAACGGGCTCCTGCCACTGATGTGGCCCATTGGCTGCACAGGAAATTGCAGCACGCTGGAAGCCGAACCATGTGGCAGGTGAGCAGACGCTGGGGTCTGCCTTTGAAATGGCAGGAGATAGCAGATGCCTTCTATGACTGTGCCGTCTGTGCCCAGGACAGTCCCCAAAGGCGGAGGCTCCCCTGGGAGACACTGCAGATTATGTGAGGGAGGGTGCCCCTCACTCGCTGGCAAGTGGATTACATTGGACCCCTGCCTAAAGCCCACAATGCGATATACGCATTCACAGCAGTGGACACTGCTACGGGGTTGATGTTTGCTTGGCCGTGTCCGGCAGCAGATCAGAGGCATACAGTCGTGGCTCTTACACGGCTGTGCGCCCTCTATGGGCGCCCCCAAGTTATTGAAAGTGACAGGGGTACCCATTTTACGGGGCAAGAGGTGCAGCGCTGGGCTGCCAGGATGGACGTGCAATGGTTGTTTCATGCTCCGTATAACCCACAAGCAGGTGACATGATTGAAAGCTACAACGGCCTTTTGAAGCAAGGTCTCCGGGTGTCAAAACACCCTCCCACGATGCGTGACTGGGCCTCGCGTCTATGGGACGTCCTGAGAATCCTGAATGAGAGACCACAGAAGGGAGGACCGGCACCAGTAGAAGCTCTGCTACATCGAACGGCCACTCCCATTCAATTACAAGTTACCACCAGTGAAACTCTGTTAAAGCCAGGCTACGGCAGGAATGGAAACATTTTGCTGCCAGCACCTACATGCTTGAAAGCAGGGGAACGGCAGCAATGGACTTGGACCTGGGGGGTCAGAAGCCCCCACTGTGGATGGTTGGGCCTGATTGCCCCATGGAGGGCCGGTTTGACTCATGATTTGCAAGTGACGCCAGGGGTCGTGGCTGAGTGGCCACCGCAAGTGACTGTAGTATATGGAGGTCCCGATACCGGGATGACTTTGCGAGGAACCTATGTGCTCTTGCTATGGCCTATTATGGGGTCCCCTGTTCTGTTACATGTTGAAACTATGCAAGGGACCCCAAGCACTGCCATAAAGGTCTGGTACCACAAACCGGGAAAGGTGCCAGTGGCAGCGACCCTCCTTTCCCAGGACAAAAAGCTAGCATGTGTCCTCCCAGATGGAAGGGCTTTGCCATTGTTGGTTTCTAAGACTACTATTTCTTTTCGTCCATAGATGCCTATAGGCTAATATGGCACAGGGCCTCTCACAGAAGACGCTTGTCGCGTAGATTGTGAGGCGAGACCCTGTAGAGGTTGAGTGTGGGGACAGAGTTCCAGAGAGCAGTTTCCAGGCTCTCGGCCTCACATGGAAAGGTGCTGGCTCGGGTAGTAGATGGCCGTCAGCTGTTATCGGTTAGCCATTAGGCACTGATATAACTGCCGTGGCTACACTAGCAGGCGCCGATTGCAGTTAGCAAATGAGGTTGGTAGTCAGAGAAGAGGACGGCAGGTTGCGTCATGTGGCTCCTGCTTCTTGTGTCTCCAACCTAGCCGCCAGCAAGAAAATAGTGGTATGACTCCCCTATCTATGGCTCCATGGGTGTTCCTTTTGGCCTCACCATATCCTGCGTGCTTGTGCAGGGAGCGGGAGCTGAGACCTTGAATGACATCCAGTCACCATTTCCAATCTTTAGTTAGAGGGGGCGCAGCCCACCATCCCATGCGGGAACTGAACCAGCAACCTTGTTGTTGAGAGCTCACGCTCTAACCAACTGAGCCATCCAGCCGCTCCTGGAGAATAGCATTTTGATTTCCTTCTCCTTTCCTTTTCTGTGTATTTCCCCAATATTTTCTCAGTGGTTTCCTTGAGAGTTACAATTAAAATCTTAAACTTATAACAACCTAGTTTGAATAATATTAATACCAGTTTCTATACTGTGCAAACACTACTCCTATTCATCTCCATCCCTCCCCTATTGCTGTCACAGATAAATCTTTATGTATTGTGTGCCCATTAACAGAGATTTATAATTATTGTTTCATGCATTTCCCCATCAAATCATATAGAAAAAAAGAGGAGTTACAAACGAAAACTACAATAATACCAGCATTATATTTTCCTGTGTGGTTACCTTTACCCATGTTCTGTATTTCTTCATGTGGCTTCAAGTTGCTGTCTATTGTCCTTTTATTTCAGTCTGAAGGACTCTTTAGCATTTCTTGTCGGTCAGGTCTACTAGTAATATAATCGCTAACCTTTTATTATCTGGAAATACCTTACTTTCTCCTTCATTTTTGAAAGATAGGTTTACTAACATCATACTCAATGGTGAAGGACTGAAAAGTTTACCTCTAAGATCAGGAACAAGACAAGAATGTCCACTTTTAACATTCAACATAGTACTGGAAGTGCTAGCCAGAGCAATTAGACAAGAAATAGAAATAAAGGCATTCAAATTGGAGAAATATTAAAGTATCTCTATATATAGCTGACATGATCGTATATAGAGAAAACCCTAAAGAATCACATGAAAACACATTTACTCGTAGAGCTAACAAACGAATTCAATAAAGCTGAAGGATACAAAACCAATAACATACAAGTCAGTTGCATCTCTATACATTATCAATGAAGAATTGTTAAAAACTTTAAGCTAATAATTCTATTTACAATAGCATCCAAAAGAAGAAAATACTTAGGAATAAATTAAAGTTAGAAGGTAGGTGGAAGACTTGTACACTGAAAACTACAAAACATTGCTGAAAGAAATTAAAGAAGACACAAATGAGTGGAAAGGCCTCCGTGTTCACGGACCGGAAGACTGGATATTGTTAACCTGTACCAAGCTAACAAGTGAGCTAAGTGAGCTACAGATTCAGTGCAAACTTTCTCAACATCCCAGTGCTGTTTTTTGTAGAAAGAGAAAATCTGTCCTAAAATTCATGTGGAATTACAAGGGACCCAAATAGAGAAAATAATCTTGGAAAAGAGCAAAGTTGGACTCACGCTTCCCTCGTTCTAAACTTACTACAAAGCTGCAGCAATCAGCAGACTGTGGTACTGGCATGAAGATGAACACACTGGGGGTGCCAAAAGATGTATACAAGTGGACACTGTGGTCACCGTTGCTCAAGCAGTAGTTCACTGTAATCAGAAATGTCTGGACGCTGATGGGAACCACTTTGAGCACCTCTTGTAATTGCAAAAGTCAAACGTGACTTGTATTCATCTTTTGTTATCGGTATATATAGAGTATTACAATTTTAATAGTTTTTTTCCCTTTCTTAACATGTGTATAATTTTTTTTGGTACCCTCTGTATAGCTCCATGGGAGAGAGTTAAGAGTTAAGAAATAAACTCTCACATTTATGGTCAGTTGATTTCCAACAAAGGTGCCAAGACCATTCCATGGGAAAGGACAGTCTTTTGAACAAATGGTGCTGGGAAAACTGGATACACACATGTGAAAGAATGAAGCTGGACACTTACCCAAGTGTCCATCGAGAAATGAAAGGATGTACAAAAGGTGGTGTAGACCTACAATGGCTCACTAACCAGCCATAGAAAGGAATGTCGTTCTGACAGACACTACACCATGGATGAGCCTTGAGAAAGCGATGCCGAGTGACAAAGCCAAGTGTCTGAGCTTCCAGAACAGCCCAGCTGAAGCGCTGTGAAGTAGCGATGACCCTGGCCTGCGTGAAGGGGGATTGGAGTTATTGTGTCACAGCTACAACAGCTACAGAGTTGTGTTTGGGATGATAAAAAAGAGTTCTGGAAATAATGACGTTCATTGCACAACACTGTGAATGTACTAATGTCACTGAATTAGTCACTTAAAATAGAAATGTTTGTCTTACGTATATTTTACCACAATAAAAACAATTTTTGGAGAGGACTTGATAGCACCATGGTTCACCCCAATTTATGGTTCACCCCAATTTACCTGCTCATGGGTGTGGCCATGGCGTGGTCTCGTTCCCTTTATTCAAAGGAAACATTAAACATTCTCATCTCTCTGATAAGCAGGGAGTTGGCCCACGGAGACAGGCACCAAGACTGGGAGAGGAGGCGCTGTCTTTCTTGTTTACATTTCAAAGAGACCGATGGGGCCTATTAGGAAAAACATTCATGGTTGTAAAACAGTCCAGAGGCCTACTTTTCGAAAGGTTTACAAGCATTTCAAAAGGACAGAATCTGTAAGTTTTCTAAAGGAAATGTTCTAAGAAAAGGAAGGATGGAGAGTCTCTTTCCATTTTGGCACCAGGGAAGATTTAAATTTACCCTTAGGACACCTAGAGGAAGAGTTGTGCAAAGGCCCTGGGGCAGGCACGACATTGTCACGGGAGTGAAGGGGGAGAGAGGAGGGACACAGGTGGAGAAGCAGAGGAGGCTAGCAGCCATTGGGAAGAAGTCAGCTTTTACCCCCAGCAAAGTGGCCGTTGGGAAAATCACGTGACCCTGAGTGTGCGGGGAGAGTAGGGGTGCCGGTGGAGGGCAGATGTTGTCATACAACAGCCTAGCAGACTGTCCCCCCATGTTTTTCCTTAAGGAAAGAAGAGTCTGTGAGACTGTGCATCTCTGGGACTGTATATTTCTCTCTATTTAGTCTCCAAAAGAGGGTTTGTGGCCTAAGACGAGTAAGATTCCCCAAGGGGGAGGGGACAACTCAAGCCAGGTGGAACCTGGTGGAGACCCCCATGAGCTGCCTTAGAAAGATCTGGGAAGGAGCCTTGTCTCCCTTTCCCCCTGCCTGGGAAAAGCGGCTGCTGGCTCTGACTTTTCCCTCTCACCTAATTGGGAGAAAAGTCTTGAGAGTGATACGATTAAGCTCTCTGCTCAGCTCTGAAACAATTTCAACATGTGATGTATGTCCCTTAAAAGAGTTGCAGACCTCACCTCAAGGACTTTCTGCTTCAGCTGTTTGAAGATCAACATAATTGGTTTGGGTTGTTTCTATAACGTGATAAGTGAGTCTCACAGACGTGCCCAAAACACTGCTACTCCCTTGTATACTTATCAATAAAAGCCTCCAGTCGGCTTTGTTCTGGACTCCAGTCTTTCAGAACTCTGAGACCCCTGGCCTTCTGAGATTCAACTGCATTAAGTCTCTGTATGTTTCTTTCTTAAAACTTAACCCAAAGCCACCCCTTCTCGCACCCTCACTGCCCCAGTTGCCCGGGACGCCACAGGCAGAAGCAGGGAGAGCAGAACCCATGGGACTCTACTGCAATAACCGGAGTGAGAGGCGAGGCCTGGGCGGGCGCCGCAATGGTGAGGCAAGGTTAGATCCCGGGTGTATTTTGGAGTTAGAGCCAAGGGGGTTTCCTGGTGGCCGGATGAGATGGAGAGGCAGAGGGGCTGGGACACCTTGGGTCTTTGATCTGAGCACCTGGACCTTGGCATGGCACCTCAGAGATGCGGGGGGTAAGAGAGCGCGCGTGGGGTGGGGCCCCCAGGAGTTCGGCCTGGGCGCTGGCTGCAGCGATTTCCGTCAGACATCTAAGTGGAGAGGCCACAAGAGCTGTGGCGGTGGAGACCCCCGCGTGGACACCGTGGGCGTAACCGGAGGCTGGGTGAGGTCGCCGGGAGGGAGGAGGCCAGAGCTGAGAGAGGAGGGGAGGAGACCCGCGAACGTCCAGTTGGCGGGGTGCTGACCCGCCAAGTGCGGGCTGGAGGTGGGAACCGGACTTGGCAAGACGAGCTCTGCGGAGAGGCCTGACTGCAGAGGGTTTAGGGAGGGAGCGGACCTGCGGAGCGCGCGTGGACACCTGCGTTTAGAGGCAAAGGAACAAAGGAATGAGTGGTAGCTGGGGTGGTGCGGGCTCAGAGGGGCTTGGGGGTTTGGAGGTCCCTCCGTTTGCAAAATCACGACACGTGTGCCCGCGGGCTCTGCGGGGCGGAGGGGCTTGGCGGTGGTCTCTGTCCCGCAGGTCGTGGAGACACCGAGTTCCAGGGGTCCGGTCCCGGCCGCCCGGGCAGCAGCGGCGGGGTCGCGGCCCCAACTCGCTTCCCGGCGGACTCGCAGGCTCGCTGTGGGGCCTCTGGGCAGCGCGCAGGGCGGCTGTGTCGTTGGCAGCCGCGCCCACCCGCCAGCCCCCAGCCCGCGCGGTCCCCGCATTCACCCGCTTGCGGCTGGAACACAGCGGGTTCCGGTTCCTGAACAGAATCTTGATCAACGTTTTCCAGTAAGATCCCGATTATTTTAATACTAGAATTAGCAAATTGTTGCTTATTGCTAGAGAAGACTGGATTTCTTTCCCCCAAAACTCTGCGTTCTGCACATTCGCACGTGCGCTTTTCTGCGCTTCACTGACACGCGGGACGGCGGCCGCCTGGGGCTCGGCCAGAGACACGCGTGGACCGCAGCGCGGGCAGCTGCCGCGGGCGGGGCGATGGCCGGGCGTGGGGGGCGCGTTCCCGGAGGTGTGGGCGGTGGCGCGTCGGCTGTGAGATGTGAGAAGGGGTCCTGTGGACGCAGGGTGAAGGCGCGTAGGACGTGGGATTTGCCAGAGACCAGATGACCTCCGGGACGCTGTTCTGGGCGCGCTCCCCGGACGGGCGGGGGTGGCGTGGGCCCAGGGAAAGAGGTGCTGGGGCCAAACCAGCCACCAACTCATCGTGCGCGGCTGTGGGGCACCTGCCTCTCCAGGGAAACCAGAGTCACCGGCGCGTTGAGCAGGTGTCCTCCGACCAGCACTTGCGCCCCCGGAGCGCGTCAGGGCTGGGCTAGGGGCTCTGCTCCAAGCTGGAGGGTCTGGGGGAGGCGAGGGCGGGACGACCGCGTGGGTAGCCCCCATGTCCCCAATCACCTAGCCCTATTTCGAGGTCTGGTTTCCGCCCGGGTTCCATGGAGCGGGCTGGGGAGGGTCGCAGTTCCAGCTGAGGATCAGCTGGTGGGGGGGGACTGGGAACAGCTGCGGGGCGGGCCAGCGACCTCGGGCGCGCCCCGGGCCCGTCGGAGGAGGAAGGCTGTCCGGGGACAAGGCAGGGCTTGCCTTATAGGCCCTGAGGAAGAGGGGAAGGGGAGGCCCTGCGAGGCCTCCCCAGAGCCCTGTTTGCGGGGGTTAGGGAGCGCAGAGGAGAGCAGTGCCCCCTCCAGGCCCTGCCGGGGCACTGCACTCCTCAGGCCCTCCCTGCGCTGCTCAGCCCTCGGGGCAGCGCCTGGGCGGGGGTCAAGGGCTCCGGTCCCGCCCCCTTTGGCTTTTACTGAGAAGAGACGTCCGAGGATACCGCCTTTGTCTCGGGTCCCCAGGTTCCCGGTGCAAGTGTCTTTCTCACCGCTGACCCGTCCCGCACTCGGCCCTCATGGAGACCACCTCCCCCCACCCAGGAAGGACCCGTCGGGCCACCTACCCAGTTTCCAGGGTGGTCGCAGTGGCCGCCCAGGTGCACCAGCAGCGGGTAGCGGGCGCATGCGCAAAGCTGTGCGCTTGTGGAGGGTCGCGGAGGGCGCAGTGACACCCCTCATCCGCCCCGGGGACAGGCGCTCCGCAGAGAGAGCCGGGCGAGCAGAAACTGCCTGGAGTATATTTTTAAAAAATAGTTTGTTTATCTAATTTTTAATTATCACCCAGTAAAATCGACTTTTTACATTTTGGTGAACAGTTTTATCAATTTTACCACATTCGGGTAGCCGTCACAATAGGATACAGAACAGTTCCATCACCCCAAAAGTGCCCCCTGCCGTGGCTTTGTGGGCACACCCCACCCACCGGTGACCCGTGGCAACCACTGACCTGTCCTCCGTCACCAGTTTTGTCTGTGAGCGTCACGTACGTGGACGCGGACGGTATGAACCCTGTGACACTGGCTTCTTTCACTCAGGCTGATTCATTGGATGTCAGGTGGACCAAGTCTGTTGCTCTTCGTGACTAAGTGGCATTCCACGGGGTAGACGTCACAGTCTACCCGTCCACCCACGGAACACTTGGGTGGTTTCCAGCTGTCACGCATAAAGCTACCACGCACCTTCCTGTATCGCGTGAGCGTCCACTTTCACTTCTCTACGGCAAATGCTGCGGTGACGGATGACACGGGCATCCCACACTAAGCCAGGCCGTCGCGGACTTCCCAAGAGAGGGCGCTGCCCAGAGCCGGGGCACGACTTTGCACTCCCAGCACCTGCCCGGCGACGTCAGCTGCTCCACGTCCTGGCCGGTGCGGGGCGCTGTCAGCGCGCAGTGGACTCACCCAAGCTCCGCGGTGCTTCCCGAGGGTCTGCAACGTGCAGCATCTTTCACCTGCCCACTTGCCACCTGTGCGTCTTCTTGGGTGAAGTGTCTTTTCCAGACCTCCGCCTCTCTGCAAGCTGTGTTGTTTTCTTGTGTTGAGTTTTGAGAGCTCTTACATACTCTGCATGAAGTCCTTTTCCTACGTGTGGCCTGCAAATCCTCTCCACCCAACTGTAGCTTTTCTCGCCCTTCTCTTGACAGTGTCTTTGGCAAGACAAAAATTTTTAATTTTGATGAAGTCCAATTATCCATTTTTCCCATCTATGGGTCGTGCTTTTGGTGTCATTTCTACAAACTTTTGACTAAACCCCTGTGTCACGAAGACTTTCTCCCGTTTTTCTTCTGTAAATTTTATAGTCTTATGTTTTCCATTTAGACCTAGGATTCACTTTGCTAAAAACAAAAACAAACAAACAAACAAAACCTATTCTTTCTCCACTTGCACGTTTGTCAAAGATTCCTGTGGTCTGTTTCTGCACAATGTATTCTGTTATATTTATCTATTCTACATATACGCCTATCACATCACCAATACCAACTGTCTCAACTACTGGAGCTGTGTCGTGTTAAAATCGGGTAGTGTGAGTCCTACAACTTTGTTCTTGTTTTTCAAATTGGTTTAGTTACTCTGGTTCCATTGCCCTTCTATGTACATTGTAGGATTGGCTTGTCTATGTCTAGAAAAGAATCTGCTGGAATTTTGGCTGGTGATGTGTCAAATGTACAGATCACTTTGGAGTCAACATCTTTGCTATGATGTTGTCTATCAATACGGTAAGTCTTTCCATTTATTTAGATCTCCTTTGATCTCCTTTGATTTCTTTCAAACATTTTGTAGTTTTCAACACACAGATTCTGTTCACCTAGACATTTGCTAGATTTATACATAGACATTTTTGGGAGCTGTTATAAATGGTAATATTCTTTAAATCTTGGTTTCCAACTATTAATAGCTTGTATATGGGAATACAATTGACTTTTGTGTTGACCTTGTATCCTGCAACCTACTATGGTAAATTGGTTCTAGGAGTTTGGTTCTTTTAAAAAATTGATTCTCGGGCCGGCCCGGTGGCTCAGACGGTTGGAGCTCTGTGTTCCTAACTCCGAAGGCTGCCAGTTCGATTCCCACATGGGCCAGTGGGCTCTCAAACACAAGGTTGCTGGTTCAACTCCTTGGGTCCCGCAAGGGTGGTGGGCTGTGCCCCCTGCAACTAGCAACGGCAACTGGACCTGGAGCTGAGCTGCGCCCTCCACAACTAAGACTGAAAGAACAACAACTTGACTTGGAAAAAAGGCCTGGAAGTACACACTGTTCCCCAATAAAGTCCTGCTCCCCTTCCCCACTAAAATCTTTTTTTAAAAAATTGATTCTCTAGGATTTTCTACATAGATAACCACGTTGTCCCTAAGTAAGGACAGTTTCGTTTTTCCTGTCCAATCGGTATGCTTTTTATCTCCTTTTCTTGCCCTATCGCACTGGCTGGAACTTCTAGCACCATGTTGGATAAGAGCGGTGAGATTGGGTATCCTTGGCTTGAGGCTGATCTTAATGGGGGGCAGCTTTACTCTTTCACACTAAGTATGATGTTAGCTGTGGGATATTTGTGATGCCCTTTTTCAGATTAAGGAAGTTTGCTGTATATAAAGGTCTGAATTGACGGTGTTTTTCATGCAACCCTTGCAAAAGGATTGGACTACTTCCTTCTGGTCTCTATGGTTTCTGATGAAAAATCCAGTTATTCAAATCACTGTTCTTTTATAGGCAACACATTTTTTCTCTGGCTTCTTTTAAAATTTTCCCCCTTGTTTTCAGTTTTCAGCAGTTTGTTTATGAAGTTTCTTGGTGTGAATTTCTTTCCGTGTATCCTGGATGGGATTTGCTATGCTTCTTGAATTGTAAGTTTATGTCTTTCACCAAACTTGGAAAGTTTTCAGCTATTATTTTCTCAAATAGTTTTTCTTCCCCGCACTCTTTCTCTTCTCCTTCTGGGACTCCAATCACACAAATATTATTAGCCCTTTTATTGATTGTCCCACAGGTCCCTGTGACTGTTCAATTTTTTAAAAGTTTTTCTCTCTATTGCTCGGATAAATTTCTACTGATATATCAGGTAGGGTTTTTTTTTAATGATTTAAAAAAAATTATTGGGGAATATTGGGGAACAGTGTTTCTCCAGGGCCCATCAGCTCCAAGTCGTAGCCCTTCAATCTAGTTGTGGAGGGCGCAGCTCAGCTCCAAGTCCAGTCGCCATTTTCAATCTTTAGTTGCAGGGGGCGCAGCCCACCCTCCCATGTGGGAATCGAACCAGCAACCCTGTTGTTCAGAGCTTGCACTCTAACTGAGCCATCTGGCCACCCTAGTTAGGTTTTTTTGTTTTTGTTTTTATAAATTTCCATTTGGTTCTTCTTTATATCTTTCTATTTCTTTGCTGAGTCATTCCATTTTAATATTTGTGTCAAGAATGTTTGCAATTTCTGGTCCAAGTATTCTTATAATTGGTGCTTTCGAGTCCCCATCAGATCATTCAAACATCTCTGTCGCCGCATCATTGGTGTCTATTGTCTTTTCCCATGTGAGTTGACATTCTCATGTTCATCATATGCAAACTGATTTTAGCTTCTGTCCTGGGCATTTTGAGTATTATGTGAGGAGATTCTGGGTCTTCCCCTGGCTGGTGGAGAATGTTCAAATACTTGTTTTAGTCTCCTGTGGGTTATGGTTCCACTGTCCATTCAACGTTCAGTCTTTGCTGTTCTAACGGGGTGTGTCCTGTGTGTGCACCCTCTAGTGGTCACTGTGAGACTTGGGTGGAGGTCTACCTGTTAGATCGATTTCCCAAACATTTGAAATGCCGATTAGGATCAGATCCACGTACAGGCGTTGTTAGCCCAGGGGTCCAACACTTCACATCTCCTGAGGCCATTCTCTGAGTATCTTCCTCTTCATTATTCTCCTGGTACTTTCCAGTTACCTGAGGGTCCCCCTTTCCTCCACTTCTGCTTTTGTGACGCATCTGTGGCAGAACATAGAGAAAAAAAGGCTGCTAATAAGTGAGTTCACCAAGGTTCCAGGATCCGAGATCAAAATACAAAAGTCAACTGCATTTCTATATGCTAGCAATGAACAGCGCAACATGAAACTGAGAAAACAATTCTATTCACACAGCCTCAAAAAGAATGAAATACCTCGGAAAGAGCTTAACAAAAGGCTGCAGGACTTGTACACTTAAACTACATAGCATTTCTGAACGATATTAAAGACAATCTGAATAAATGGAGAGACATTCGATGTTCGTGGATTGGAAGACTCTGTTTTGTTAAGATGGCAATACTAGCCAAACTGACTAAGAGGCTGGATGCCATCCCTATCAAAATGTAAGCAGATTTTTTGAGGGGCGGACATTGGCAACCTGGTCATAAAATTTGTATAGAAATGCAAAGGACACAGAATAGCCAAAACAATTTCGGAACAAAATTGGAGAATTTACAGTTTCCAACATTAAAATTTACACTAAAGCTACAGTAATAAAGACAGCATTTATCGACATAAGGATTGACACATAGATCAATGAAGCTGAACCGAGAGTCCAGACGTGAACCCATAGATTTATGGTCAACTGATCTTTGAAAAAAGTGTCAAGAATTTCAATAGGGAAAAGGATACACTTTTCAACAGATAGTGCTATGACAGTTGGATATATATATGTAAAAAGAGGAATCTGGACCCTTACCTCACACCATACACAATAATTAACTCAAACTGATCCATAAGCCTAAACGTAGGAGCTAATGCTGTAAAACTCTTACACAAGTTTAATAGAAAATCTTTGTGACCTTGAATTAGGCAAAGTGTTCTGAGGTGCAATGCCAAAGTCAAGATCCATGAAAAAAAAAAGGGATTTGATCAAAAGTAAAAGTTTTGTGCTTCAAACACCACTAAGAAAATGAAAATTGTGATACATGTTTGTCAATCATATATGTAATAAAGGACTTGCACTTAGAATATATTATATAAAGAACACTTGCAACTTAAAAATAGGAAAAAACATACACTTAAAATTGCTATGTATGTTTTAGCACAATTAAAAATAATGTGAAATTTAACAATAATAAGGCAAACAACCCAAGTAAAAAATAGGCAGAAAAATTGATTAGACATTTAACCAAAGGAGAAGGAGGGAAGCTGAATATCTTCTTTGGTGAAATGGCTGATGAAATTTGAAAAGATGCTGAGCATCATTAGTTATTAGGAAAACTCAACTTGAAACCAAATACAACGCTATCTCACACCCGCTTGGATGACTACAGTCAAAAAGAAAGACAGTTACAAGTGTTGACAAAGGAATACTGGGACCTCATACATTACTGGCGGGAATGTAAAATGGATAGCTCATTTCTTCAAAAGCTAAACATTAATTTACTATATGGCCCAGCAAGTCCACTCCTAGGCATCTACCTAAGAGAAATGAGAACACGGGTCCACGGAGCCTTATCTGCAACAGCCAAAATGTGCAAACCGCCCAAACACCCACCCACAGGTGAGTGGATAAACAAAGTGTGGTGTCCCCACACAGCGGAGTATTGTGGGAACCAACTACTGACACGTGTTGCAACATGGATGAACTCCAAAATGAGTGCCCAGTGAAAGCAGCCAGACCCCAAACACTGTATTACAAGTGACGTGATTCCACTTACATGAAATGGCCACAAAAGGCAGTGTATGAAGGCAGGAGGCAGGTGGGTGATCTCCTGGTTGGGTAGGAGGGGCAGTGGCTGCTAGAGGGTACCAGAGGACTTTGAGGTCTGGGAAGTTCTAAAACTAGACTGTGGTGGTGGTTGCACAACTTGGAAAATTTACTAAAATCATGGAATTGTGGGTGGTTCAATGAAATGTTGAAAGTGGGTGAATTTTACGGTGTGTAAATCATGCCTCAATAAAGCTGTTTTAAAAATACTTCTCACAAATATTATTAGATGTCTATTTAACTCTCTGAGAAATGTTTTAAGTGGCTCAGAGTATTAGTTTAAGAGGAATTTTGTTTTTTAGTAAAAATTTAGGGGTGGCCGGATGGCTCAGTTGGTTGGAGAGCGAGCTCTGAATAACAAGGTTGCGGGTTCGATTCCCACATGGGCCAGTGAGCTGCGCCCTCCATAACTAGATTGAAGACAAGAGCTGCTGCTGAGCTTCCGGAGGAGCCACTGGATGACTCAGTTGGTTAGAGCACAAGCTCTCAACAACAACATTGCCGGTTCAATTCCCTCCAAGGGATGGTGGGTTGCGCCCCCTGCAACTAAAGATTGAAAACGGCAACTGGACTTGGAGCTGAGCTGCGCCCTCCACAACTAGACTGAAGGACAATGACTTGGAGCTGATGGGTCCTGGAGAAACACACTGTTTCCCAATATTCCCCAATAAAAAATAAAATAAAATAAATTAGTGGGCTGAAAGAGCCTGACCCAGTCCCAGCCCCAGCCCCTGCTCCTGGCGGGTCTGGGGCTGTACCATCACTGGCCCACCGCTCAAGTCCTGGAGCCAGAGTAGCCCCTCAGGAGTTGGGGGTATGGAAAACACCCTTGGGGACCACACAGGACCAGAGAGAGGCTGGGGGCTGTCTGGGAGAGGTGGGGAGAGCCGGGCTCCCAGGTGGGGGGTGCTGATGGGTGGCACTTCCAGGTGGCACTCGGGCTGCAGCACTTGGGCTCAGGTGGGAGGGCTCAGTTTGACTGGATCTTACTGGAGACTGAAGGGCCCCTGTGGGTGTGCACCTGGAAGGTGGGCACACACCTGGACATTTCAACCTGGTCAGGTGCAAATGTGTGGGGCACAGAAGCTGAAGGCTTGAGGGGAGGGGTGAGCAGGGCCTAGGAGGTAGGTGCCTAGCACATGGCAGACACAACGGGGAAGACACTACTGGGGGCGGGGCACTCACAAGGGCGGCCAGCTGGGCAGCCCAGCAGTGAGGGCTGTACTGCTGCAGGGCTGGGCCAGCCCCACAAATGCCCCCACCCTGCCCCAGGCTCTGCCCCTCTCTGTGACCCCTGCCTCCAGGCCAGAGCTCCTCCACTCGCACTCCCCTGTCCCCAGAGAAGAGACCACCCAGAGTGAAACATGGCGCCATCCAGCAATGTGCACCTACTGGGTGCCAGGCCCAGCTCAACCATTGCCTTCCTGCCACTTGATGGACCTCACTGGCCGTGGAGACCACCCATCGTCAGCCTTTCTGCTCAGGAGGGAGTTAGGTTTAGGAACTGAAACCCAGAGATGGAAACCCAGCCTGGGCACAGCTGCAGCCAGGGAGCTGGAGAGCTAGCTGGTCGCTCTGTGGGTCACTGGGCAGGGTAGGCCCCACACAGGAACTTGGGCCTGTAATCCTGGAGACTGCACCAGCAGGTGCCCTCTCCGTGGCCAGAGTGGAGGACCAGAGCTGAGGGGTGCTTTCAGATCACACAGCCTCGAGCAGTGCTTGCTGGTCCAGGATCCCTGGACTGCTCCTGGCCCTCTGTCACTGGGCCCCAGGCCCAGGGCATCTGCAACCAGAGGCCTCGCTGCCTGATGAGAGCGCACCTTCATGTCCCCACAGCCCAGGCCCTGGTGGGGGTCCCAGGGGCACAAGGAATAGGGCAGGTAGCCACGGACTGGGCTGGTCTGACACCTTGGGCACCAGCACCTCTGCATTCCCCCGCCCATGGCTGGAGTGGCCAGTGGGTCACTGAGCAACGTTCCTGGGTGAGGAGCCCAAGAAAGGCAACTCAGTGGCAGCACCTGTGGGGTATGGTGGAAAGCCTGAAGGCGCCGGGCTAGGTGCCAGCCTCCCCTGTGGATGGGTGGGGACAGTGACATTGGGGTCTCCTGCCCACTGAGGGCCTGAGCTTCTGGTCAGGATGGCAGCCTCCTGGCAGGAGGGCAGGTGGGAGGAACCAGAGGCCAGATCAGCCAGCTCACGCCCCTGAGCTCCATGTCAGGAAGATGCGGTCCCACCCCAGGCTGCTCCTCACCCTCCCCGCCACAGAGTGGGTGTCTTGGCTACTCACAAACTCGAGTGCTTACCTGATCTCCTTGAGCCTCTGTTTCCCCCACCAGGCTCATTCGGTGCTGGGTACAGGTGACCCACCCCCAAAGAAGGCCCTTACTCGTGCAGGAGCAGACCCCTACCCCACCCTGCTCGCTTCTGGGCCGTGGACCCCAGGAAGCACTTTCTTGCAGTGACCAGTGCTGGAGAGCTAGACCCTGCCCCCATCCTGTCCAGCCAGGCCTGACTGCCGGGAACGCTGGGGGGCTGTTGTGTAATCAAGCTCGAGATTTTGCCAAGACTGCCTGGAAAGCCACTGGCATGGAAGTCGTGTGTTGCAGGCTCAGGCAGACGGCCCATCAGGCCTCTGTAGGGAGGGGAAGGGCCCACTGAGAAACCCAGAACCAGCAGTTAGGCTTTCGCCTCCCCACCTTGGCCACGGCCAGGGCTCAGAGATGGACAGGGCTCCGTGGGCAGGCGTCAGGCCTGGCTGACACCTCCCCAGCCAGTGTCCGTGACTGCGGCTCACATGTGCTATCCAGGCCTCATGCCCACCTCAGGAGCTGCCCAGCCTGTCTCCTCCGTATTTCCTCTTGGTGCTGCTTTCACTAGCATGGGGCTCCTGGCCAGCTGGGGTCTGGATGCCTGGAAGGGCAGATGGGGCTCCTAGGGTCCTGCCAGGGGCCACTTCCCTTTTCCAAGAAGCTTTGGCACCAAAAGCATGCCAAGGTTTCGTTTCAGGGCTGCCTCAGAAAGGAAAGTTGGCAAGGCTCTGACAGCTGCAGGTCAGTTTCGGGCCTGTGTCCCCACCTCTCTCTTCTTGGGAAGCTGGGCTGGCCCAGGCCACCAAATGAGGAGACCAAGAGAGGCAGCCTGAGGTGGGTGGGCACCCAGAGGCCGCACGCACGTCCCACCTCGTGTGTGCTGCCAGCACCCAACCCCCCAGGGGCCTGGCTGTGAGCAAACCAGTGAAAGCTTGGACCAGGCAGGGTGTGATATGAGGCTCCTGGCAGGACAGAGGCCAGAGCAGAGGGGCCCTGGCAGGCGGGGGACTGGGGCAGAGGCTGCATGACACCTAGGGCCACGGGGTACTCAGGATTCTGGTTCTTTCTACGATGATTTCTGAGTGCGACCCCAAGGAAAGCCCCTGATGGACGCTGCTCAGAACTTGAGCGAGTGTTTCTAGAGGAGCCTCGATATTAAATTGGCCCAAGATATGAAAAGATGAGCAGAGATGGGCTCTAGCCTGGCACAGAACAGTCCAAGGGGGGAGTCTGGGCAGCCTCCTGGGTGTGGGTGGTGGGCGGAGGGAGAGGAAGACTCCCAGGCCTGTCCAGGAGCTGGCAGACTGCAGGAGAGCAGGACAGGCTTTCAGGGGCGTGCCCCCCACACCGTCTTCATGTAGCCCGTCTGCTCCAGCCCCACGCCATCTGCATGGCCAACAGGGCAGCTGGGGCTTCCGCCCATGGAAACAGTCCCATCTGGGCCCCAAAAGGCCCTGGGTAGAAGAGTCCCTTCTCGCAGCCCGACCCCAAGTGCTGCAGACAGGGCTGTTTCTGATGAGAACAGATCCTACTCCAGCAGAGGGGGTCCCACAGACCCTGGGGACCCCCAAAGCTCCGCATAGGTTGCACAGCCCTTGGTGCCATGAGGGCTCCGGGGTGAGGGCCCCTCACCCTCTGCAGAGCCTCCTGGCCCCGAGGAGTGGAACAGTGGGGGACTCAGGAGATGACCCATCCCAGGTCCCACAGGCCCTACACTGGTGCACACACACATGGTCATTTGACCCTGAGTGCGTGGGAGGGGTGTATGGTCCCGAAGGCGGCCAGTCTGGGGGGAAGGAGCCGGAGCACCCACAGCCTCATCCCACCCAGGAGCTGGGAGATGTCCGTGTGGACCCAGGGCCTCAAGGACATGGCCTCTGACGTCCTTGCTTCTCTAGGGACAGGTCACAGCTGTGGGGCCCACCATGCAGATCCTGACACAGCTTCACTGCTGTGTCTGGAGGCAGGGGGTCGGGGTGCCCAGACATAGAGAAGAGGGGGGCCCTGCTTCTTTTATCCCCACCAGCACCCTAAGTTGAGCAGCCCCAGAGCCAGAATGGTGGTGACCAGGGCCTGGCCAGGGGAGGGCCGCAAGCCGGTGTCCTATGGGGGCTTGGGCCTCCCAGCAGAGGTCTGGAATTCTGTGTCCCAGACCTGGGACCATTAACACGGGGTTCTCTGGAATCTCACTACAGGAGCGCCCCAGGGCTGTGTGCTGAACCGCATGCCTACTGCCCAGGTCCTGGACACAGCCTGGACCCAGCTCACCCCATGGGCGTCAGCCACCAGGGGGGTCTCCAGCCTGGCCCTCCAGCTTCCTAACTTGTGGGGCACAGCAGTGGGGGACCAGAGTCAGAGTCTGGAATCCGCACAAGTGCCTGCCTGTCTGGGCCTCAGTTTCCCCAAGGGCATCCTGGGCAAGAGTCCTTGCCTAGTGGGGCTGGGGACTGGGGAATGCATCCAAGCCAGGACCACGCAGATGGCAGTGCCCAACGGCCCCCAGGGTGGGGCGCCCAGGCTTGTGCAGTCATAGTACAGATGGGGCACAGGGCCACACTGAGAAAGTGGGATGGCCGAGCCGTTCCCCTGGACCACTTCCCCTCCATCTCTGCCCTCTTTTCTGCAGGGCAGGCTCTGGGGGCGAGGGGCGGGGGCACTCCACCTGGTCATGCCCACTCTCAGCACGGTCCAGCACGGGCTAGGTACCAGCGCCTCCAGACCACCTGCCGGCGCTCAGGCCCCCACCCCAGCCTCAGCCTGTGTCCACCTGCCTCCTGGCCCTGATACACACAGGCCTGGGCTTCCTGCCACCCCAGCAGCACCGTCTCTGCTCATCTGTCACTGTCAGAGCTGGGCCTCCCAGCCCCAGGCAGGAGAGGTGTCACCTGTGGCCTCGACTTCTGCCTCCTCCCAACCCACCCGTGGTCCCCCCAGGCCTGTCCCTCTACTTCCAAGTGGCCAGTGCCTGCATCACCGTCACAGGCGTCACTGGATGGGGGTCCCAGGGCCAAGGAGCCTCGGGCAGGCTGGATAGAGCCTCTGACCAGGTGATTCCTGGCCGCCTGGAGGGCAGCATTTTCCAAACTCACTGCTGAGCCCTCTGTCCCAGAACAACTGGGGTAAACGCTGCATTCCGGGGCCCCCTCGGGCCTGTTGGTTAGGTGGCTCCTGGCCTCAGGCAGCTGCTTGGCCCCCGGCTGCCTCTGCTGCCCACCTATGGAGCTGAGATGGAAACGCATGAGGAATGAACAGAGCTGGCCAGGTCCTCTCCTGACAGACACACTTCCCTCTGAGCTTCTCCAGCAATGTGGCGCTGCCCTTGGTGCCAGGAGCCAGCCTTCTTCGGACACCCCCACACCTTCCCACAAGGCTCCAAGCACTTGGTGACTAAGTGTTGGGCGTCTTGGCACAAAGATAAGCTCAGTGAGTGGTTTACTGGATGGTACAGTGGGTGGATGAATGGAGTAAGGGAGGACTGGGCGGATAAACGACCGGGCGGATAAACACCAGCCTAGCACCCTGGGTGGCACGTGGGGGAGCCAGGATCACGATGATGTGTGGGTGACTGTCATTCGAGAGGGGTGCAGGGGCCTGGACACAGCACAGCTGCTTGTCCTCAGCCTTCCCAGTGTGCTCTGCGCTAAGCTCTGTCCATTCCTGGGAGGGGGAGGGATGAGAGCCCCAGCGACCCAGGTGGACCCCCAGCAGGCCAGCCGGCCTGCCCAGGCGGTGGGGACAGGTGGGTTCCCCAGACCCTACTGCTCCATGGCATCTGCCCACACAGAGGAGGCCACCCTGGAATGCCCAGGCCTCGGCAGCCATTGCTCAGGAGTGGGTGCCAGGTCCCACAGGCCCCAAATGCCCAGACTCCCTCACTGTGTCAGGGGCCCACACCCCAGCCCTCTGCCTGCCCACTTTGCTTCCTCCTGCTTCGTTTTCCCAAACTTCCCATCCCCACTCTTGCCTGTGGACTCAGGACACTCCTTTGTCCGAGTTTTCAGTCCCAGGGGCCCCTTAGCAGGCACACAGAGCAGGCAGGGGTCTACACGCTCCTTAGATGGGGCGGTGGCCGGGCACTGGGCTGGGGGACACAGGGACAAGACCTGAAGGCTCTGGGCCCAGAAGGCCCAGTGGGTGCCCCAGAGCCCCAGCACGGGGAGCTCCCTGGAGGGAGGGGTCATGCCCTTCGTGCTCTGGCCTGACCCCTTCTCCACGCCTGGACCTGGCGATGGCTCCCACCAGCCCTCCTCGCCCTACAGCTGCCAACCAGGGCCCCCGACACCATCACTCCCACCCACACCCACCTGTTCTCTGCACCTGAAATTCTTCCCACCCCTTCCACCAAGCAACCTTGCACTCATCCTTTAGAACCCCTTCCAGCCGTCTGTGGTGCAGCATGAGCACCTCCCCATGCACACCTCTGGTCTGCCTGCTTGGCCTACAAGGGCCCCTTCCTCTTCCCGCCTGACTGAAGAACAAGTCAGAGGTCCTCTTGGGGCCACCACCAGATATGGCCTTCAGACTAGTGGCAGCTATGTCTACCTCCCTCCAACCCCGGGTCGGGCTCCCTGCCCCTCCCAGAGCCCCCGATGGCACAGCCTGCTGCCCACTCCCTCAGGTACAACAGGGGCAGGAATGGGGTGGCAAGGAGGTCAAAAGCCTCACACTGGACTTCCCCGCCTAAGCCCCCCACGATGCTGCCGCCTCAAAGGAATGGGGAGGAGGGTGGTTACCCAGGAACCAGAGGCCCTTTCCCCCATGACATTCTCTCTCTCACCCCAGGATCCCAGCCCAATAAATACAGATATCCATTATATACAAAACAATTTACTTGAAATACCTGTATAAAAAAATATGATTTCCAGACATCTTACTTTTAAACTAAAAGAACCCCCCGTCCCTGATGCCTACACACTGGGACCACAGAAACAACTACTAAAATAAATTAAAGGCTTGAGACTCTGTCCCCCCACCCCCCAGCTTCCAGAGCCAACAAGCAGACTGTACAAGAACAATAATTTAAAACCCATCCCCCAGGGCGCAGAGCCCCAAGGTGGCGGAGTCACCCACTCCCCTTAAATTAGCCACTGTACAAGTCCATCCTCCGACAGACGCAGGTAGGGTTGGGACCTGGGGTCCACACACAGCCACCCCCTCTCCAGCCTCAGGGGCCTAGAGGAGCAGGGCTGCTGGGAGGACCCCCCACAAATAAATTAAACAATAAATAGCCCTCCGCGGGGGTCACACCATAAATAGACTTGCGCTCGCACACGCACCGTGCATGTGTGGGCGGCAGAGGCCGGAACGTTGCATTGCTTGTGCACAGACATGCCCGGACGAACACCGAAGGACAAGAGTGGGTGCGGGAGGTGGGCACCAGGGACCCTGTGCCCGGGGAGACGAGGCCACAGGACAGAGAATGCTCCTGGTCTAACTTCATCAGATGGGGAGGCGCAGAGGGCCGACAGCACTGCCTCCCAGAAGCACAGGACAGTGACAGTCTCGGGGTCAAGCACCCGCCCAGGACAGGCGGGACTTCCCTTCGACCGGAGGTCTTTGGACAGACAGAGCTTAAGAATACCAAGTCCCGTGAAAGCAGCGTTCAAAAAGGCACTCAAAGCAAAGGGAACAGGCCCGGTGCCAAAGGCAAAGGTCACCAGGAGTTAGAGGTCACTGCTTTCTCAAGGAGCAGGCAGCCCTGACAGGACAGGCCCTACAGAGGGCCATGCTGGGACAGGTGGTCCCTCTGGTCCCACAAGCCAGGTGCAGATTCCTCCTCATAGGCTCTCACTGCTGGAGGTGGTGCTGGCCCCGTCGTCTGCGTCCAGGGCACAGAGCCGCAAGTCACAGCTCTCAGAGGCGCCCCCGTCTTCCCCCAGCATCCAGGGGTGGGTGGAAATCTGGTCCAGCGAGGGCCGCTCCGAGGGCCTCAGGGACAGACACCACTGAATGAGCTGCTGGCACTCTACAGGGGAGGAGAGAGGGTCAGGAAGGGGCCAGCTGCTGGTCCCCCTCATCCCCTGCCGGCCCAGCACGGCCCCTCACACACCTGGGGAGACCCTCCTCCGGAAGAAGAGGCGGCCCCGCAGAATCTCCTCGTCCTGCTCGAAGGGGATGTCCCCACACACCATGTCATAGAGCAGCACGCCCAGAGACCAGACGGTGGCAGAGCGCCCGTGGTATCGGTGATGGCGGATCCACTCCGGAGGGCTGTACACCCGGGTGCCTGCGGAACACACAGGGCTTAGGACCCACACCCAGGGGCCAGCACCGCACGAAAACCAGGACTCCGAGCTCGCAGTGAATCATCTCAGAGGCCTGAACCAGAAGAGGGAGCCAGCCTCGAAATCCGCTCGTCATCACCCTGGAAAAACCCCACGGGCGTGGCCTCCCCAGGGCCGGCCTAGCTGGGGGAGGAGCTGGTCACATGGGCGCCGGCTCGGGTTTCACAACAAACAGATGTGAGATGAGGATTCGAAGCGGGGCCCAGGGAGGCGGAAGGGAGAGGAAGAGCCAGAGCAGAGCGGGCAGAGAGGAGGGGGGAGGAGTGGGAGGGGGGAGGAGTGGGCGGGCGGGGAGCCCCGGCTTCCCCGAGCTCCGCAATGCGGGGATTTCTGCAATGCGGGGTTTTCTGCCAGCGCCCCCCGCGCTCGCTGGGCACGCACGCACGCAGCGCCCGCCCCCACGCAAGCGGAGGCCGGAGCCGCACCGGCTCCATCACCACCAGGGTCTGGGGCACTCCCCATACGGACACGCGCGCAAACACCACGACCTCACGGCCCCCCGCCCGAGGGCGCGCCCCACCACCACCGGAGGGGGCAGTCTCGAGCCTGCCCCTCGCCCCCACCCACCACGAACCCGCCCGAGATCCTCGGCTTAGGGCCCACTCGAGCGTGCCCGAAGCGGCGCGTGGCCTCAACAGTCACCAGCCCCCGCTGCCCCTCCCGCGGGCGTTACTGGTCGCTGGAACGCCAGCCCGCGCTCACCGTCGAAGTCGGTGTAGACCGTGTCCTTGAGCAGCGCGCCCGAGCCGAAGTCGATGAGCTTGAGCTCTCCCGAGCGCAAGTCCACCAGCAAGTTCTCGTCCTTGATGTCGCGGTGCACCACCCCGCAGGCGTGGCAGTGGCGCACGGCGGCCAGCACCTGCGCGAAGAAGCGGCGTGCCAGGGGCTCATCGAGGGCGCCGCGCTCCGTGATGAAGTCGAAAAGGTCCTGGGCCGGCTCAGGCCGCTCGAGCACCAGCAGGAAGCCGTCGGGCCGCTCGAACCAGTCCAACAGGCGGATGACGCCGCGCGCGCCGCCCGCCGCGCCCACCTTGCGCAGCAGCACCACCTCCAGGGGCACGGCCGCGCCGCCCTGGGGGACACAGCGGTCAGCGCACACAGCCCGCAGCCCCGACCCGCCGACGGCCCGCCCGCTCGGCCCCACACTTACGATGCTACCCCACTCGGTCACCCGCTCCTTCTCCACGTGTTTCACGGCCACCTGGGGGGACGGAAGGGGTCAGGCCCGGTCGGCTGCGACCACACGCGCAGAGGGCAAGAAACCCGAGTCCGCCCGGCGACCCGACTCACCGGGAGCCCGTCGGCGATGCGGTTGCCCGCGTAGACGGTGCCGAATCCGCCGCTGCCCAGCACGGCGCCCACCTGGTACACCTTCTCGAAACTCTCCTTGTCTGCCTTGGCTGTGGGGACGGTGCGGGGGGCTCGGTAAGGCGCGGTGCGCCCCCAGCCCTCCATCCCCAAACCGCGACGCCCCCGGCCCCCCAGTCTCCGGCCCCGCGCGTACCCGGCTGCAGGATCTTAACCGGGAGGTGCTCCACGCCGCCTGGCCCGCAAAGGTGCGCCAGGGAACCGAACTTGGAGAGCAGCATCGCGGGCGGCAGCGGGGCCCGGGCCCGAGGCCTCCGGGCTCTGCGCCGCCTCTCGCCGGGCTCGGCTCCCCGCGCGGTCGCGGACGCGGGAGGGCGGCCTCCCTGGGCCGCGCGGAGCCCTGAGCCCCGGATGGCGAGCGGGCGCTGGGAGGAGAGCGCCGCAGAAGCACCGGCTTTCGGAATGCCGAAACCCGCGCTGGCGAGGCTGTCGCGCGACGCAGTGGCCCCAGCCGAGCCCTCGTGGACCGCGTGAAAGCGCAGCAGGCCGAGCAGCTCACACGCCCCGGCCGCCTCGCCCCGGGGTTTTGGGCCGCGGAGGCCTGTATCCCTCCGCGGGGGCGGGGAGACTGAGGCCCCGCCCCCTTCCGCCGGGGCCGCGCCGCGGAGTTGTCCCAGAGAACCGGGGCGAGCAGCCGAGGCGACTGAGAGGAGAGGCCGGGCGCCCCTTCCCGGGGTGGGCAGGGGTCGGCGGCGAGGTGGGGCCGCGGCGCGGCGAACCGCCCGGGACTATCTCTGTGTAGTAGAACCGCGGAAGCGCACAGCGCGGCGCGTCCCCTCCTCTGCGTTCACACACACACGGTCCGCGCACGCGCAGCTCCTGCGCGGGCGGGGGCCGAGGCGTGTAGGGAGGGGCCGCGTGAGCCAATGGGAGCCGGGGTTTCCAAAGGGCACCGGGGCCCCAGCCAATGGTGGCGCGCGGGCGGGGTGGGGACTCGTAGAGCCCGCTCAGGCTGCGCAGAGAAGGTCATCTGCGCCACGCGCGCCTCCCTCGGTGGGCCCTGTAGCGGTTGGCTGGACCGCGGGCTGTAGAGCGCGCTGGGTTCTGAGGATGGGCGGGATCCGGGCGGCCTGGCCGTGCGTGTGCCGGCGTCTCCGGCAGGCCGCGCACCTCCGCCATCGAGTGGCCCGGCGTGAGGATGCGGCGCCGCGCGCTCGGGGACTGCGCTCCGCGGCTGCGTTCAGGGACCCCGCCCACCCTAGGGCCGCGGTTCCGACCCGGGCTTGACCGCAAGCCCGCATCCCAGGTCCCTCCCTAACCCCGCCTCCCCTTGCTGGAACCTTTGCCCTGCTGTCCTCGTGCCTGGAGCACCCTCCCTGCTCTCCACCCGCAGACTGCGCTCCAGCCCACCTGCTGACCACCCCTATCACGGAGCTCACCTTGACCGCTGCAGTCAGGACCCGAGCCGGACCAGGTCTAAATGGTCGGGACCTCACCTTGTTCTCTGCCTTGTGTGCTACACAGACTCGCCGTGGAGTGACCAACCCCATGGATTGCCAGCCAAGGTCACTGGCCTGAGCAGCTCAGGACTCCCGGCTGCGAGCAGTTCTCCGAGTCAGGATGTCCAGTGCCTCCCACACAGTCCTAGAGAGGGTTGGGGGAGCCAGGGGCCAAGGTACTGGTCCTTCCGGCATCGCAAGTGCTTCCAGCAACCCCTGGGGTGGCCCCAAGCGTGCACAGGCTGGCCTACAGGCTCCCTCAGCACACCCAACCTCCCCTAAGTCACACCCCTTCACTGCCATTGTCGCTGTCCCAGGGCAGCAAGTGGACCCTCCACTCGTACATCTCTTAGGGTCTTGCCTTACGGGAGCTCTAACCCTCCTGCAGTGTGGGTCCATGAAAGGAGGGCTAGGGCTTGGCCAATAAACTATGGGCCGCAGGCCAGTGCAGGGTGCCCCATGGGTCAGATGCCAGAGCCCACCCCTTCAGCAGAATCCACACAGCGCATGTGAAGGAGGAGGGGCTATTGTCCATTTGTGGGTCCTTCCAGAGGACCAGCAAAAGGTCCCCCGAGCCTGGCCCCCTCAGGTCAGGCTGTTAGGGTTCCCAGACCTACAGCCAGTCCTAGGGCTGGGGAGGGCGGGAGTACTGGAAGGTGTTGTGAGCTCACCAGTGGCCTCCCCAGTTGGACTTCAGCCTTGCGTGTGAACATCTAGGCCAGTCCTCTCGGATGTCCTGGCCTGTGTGCCCAGCTGGTTTCTGGCTTTGGGAGTCAGCTTTGGGAGGCCGTCAGCCCCGGCACCGTACCAGCTTGATGAAAACCTCCAGTCTCCCCAAACTCACACTCCTGGAAGGGATGGTGTGTGTTCCACCTGTGCTGCCTTCACCCACCACCCCAGTTCTGAAGGTGGGCTGGCTATCTGTGGAGGGCTCCAGGAGTCCGGGTGCCCGGCCTGGTCTGGGAGTGGGGGACAGAGCAGGAGGCAGACTCTTTCCTGTGGTAGAAATTTTCTTAGAACCTTCATCCCTCTCTGACACTGTCGGGTATGTTACATGAGCCTCTGTGTGTGTGTGTGTGGCAAACCAAGGCTCTTAGGGGTCTGTGTGCCCAGCTGTGGAGCCCCCGCCCTCCCTGTATGGGGGGCAAAGCCAAATCTGAGACCCAAGGGTCTTGCGACTTCTGCCCTGGGTAAGTGATCCAGGCCACCTCTCCCCTGCAGTCAGCCACACACACACCCAGCCGCGTCTCTGGCTGTACAGGATACCAGTGCCTGTTTTTTCCTGGTTCCTGGAAGGCGCATCCGGTGGGCCTTAAAAATAGTTCTGGACCCCACAGGCATGTCCGGCCCAGGTCAGCAACCCCACCGACAGCAGAACTGGGGCCACTTCTGCAGACAGCAGGAAGAGGCCACCAGGAGGAGGGTTCGGCTGGGGTTGAGGCACCAAGTCCTCATCCTGCTGTCCCACTGACCGAAGACGGCCAGGCTGTGTCCCTTGGCCTCCCGCCATCCCTCAGGGTGACCAAGGCTCAGGCCCGCGTGGGGTGGGTGCCTCTTTGAGTTCCTGTCCTCTCGAGGCAGGTGTTTCCCAAGGAGGGGAGCAGGCTGGATCCTACCAGAGCAGTGCACCACCTCCCGTCGCCCTGGAAACAGTCCACCCCTGCCCTGTACAACCAACACCACCAGGTTACCCTGTCCTGCTGGCCAGGGGAGCCATACTGTTGCCATGGGGACGAGCTCAGCTGAACTCCCTGGATTAGGGTAGAAGAGGAGGGTGGCTGGCAGGTGGCCTAGGTCACTCACATTCTGTCTCCCATAGTCACACACACACACAGGTACACACAGACCATCACACACGTACACACATATAGAGGTACATACCCATACCCCACACAGACACACACAGGCCACCACACACACAAGTACACACACCCCACACAGACCATCACACGTGTACACACACATAGGTGCACCCTCATACCCCATACAGACTGTCATAAACGTCCACAGAGCTGGGGACACGTCCATCGTAGCAGGGGAGTGGGTGGCAGCGATGCAGATTCACAGGCCACCTCCCTGTGTCCCCAGGACCCTGGTTTCATGGGGCGGTGCCTGCCCTGCCCCAGCCCCCCACAGGCCAGTCCTGGGCCCTCTTGCCCCTGTCTACCCCAGGCCCCATGCCAACCACCAAGGCCTTCTCAGTCAGCCACTTTCCAGCTGTACCCCTGCCCTGGCTCTCGTTGCCCCTCCACCCAGACCATGCCTGGGGGACCCCCACCTGCCCCTCATCTACCCCCAAGCCTGTGGTTCTGCCTCACCTCCCAAACCTACCAGCCAGCCCACCTGTCCTCCAGCATCTCTTCCAGCTCCCACCTCATGCTCCCTCAGCTTCCCAGGTTCTCCCAGCTCCCCCCGACAGCAGGTCACTGTCCTGCCTCCAATTTTCCAGGGCTGCCCTGGGCCAGCATGTTTACAGCCATCACCCTGAATCCCCTCCGCCCTCCACTACCATTGCAGGAAGCCCTGGCCCACCTGGGCCTGGCCCCGCCCCAACCAGTGTGGCCTGACTCCACAGCTTCACAGGCGGCCAGCTTCGCGCAGGCATCCACCCCTGCTGAGACCCCACTGGGCTCTGGGAGCTCTGTGCCGGACCAGCCCTGCACCCCCTGTGCCTGCACAGGGCTGCTGCCTGGCCTGTTGGGGAGGGCCCTTCCCTCTAGCCTCTCGCCTGCATCACAGCCTCTCACCCGCCGGGACGAGAGCCAGCAGAGCCAGGCCGGGGTTTTGCAATGTTCACCAAAGGTGACCAGGGAGGGCCTGGGCTGAGGTGGGTGGTGCCTGCATGAACTCTGGCCTAGGGTGGAGCCAGGCCGCCCAGGGCAGTGGGCACAGTGTCAGCACTGAACCAGCTCCCCAGCCACTTTGCCGGGCCTCACACCTTGGCCTTCCCGCCTTCCCTGGGCCTCCCCCTGCAGTGTCTCCCATTCTCCCTGTGCTTCTGTCTCCTTTGGGACCTCTGTTGGGACCATCCTCTGATGCAGCCGAGTACCCCAGCCCAGGCCCCGCTCTGCCACTGACCTATGCCCAAACCATGGGCATGTCCCAGCCTGCATCTCCGCGTCTGTGGGGACTCTGGTCGCCCCTGTGCAGGGCCGAGAGGAAGGTGCAGCGAGATGTCTGTGAGGTGCTTCTGGCACACAATAGGAGCCTACTAGGTGCAGCTATGGAAGCTCTAGCTGTTGCGGACATAGGCTCCGGACTTCATCCATAGGGTCCAGGGGACTCCCTGGAATGGGGTGACTGGGCCGGGTCACCTCTGGGCTCAGGCCCTCAGACGGAGGAGCCCAGCCTGGGTGGGCCTGGGGGAGGGCTGCTCCTTTGTGCCCCCGGCCCGGAACCCCACTGCCTGAGCCCAGGGACAGAGGCCACCTCTCAGAACCCAGCCAGGGAGATCCAGGCGGTGTCTGTGGATGGTGCCAGGCTGGACAGGCCGTTCTGCGCCTCTGCTCTGGCTCCAGCACGCAGATGAGGACAGACACGGAAGGGGCTGTGGAGGGGGTGCCCCAGGAGCTGCAAACTGGACCATGCCTATTTGCCTCTGGGTTGCATGCGGCTCCCACAGGCCAAGCTCCAGGAGCCCTGTAGGCAGTGGGGCCACATGGGACTTCCAAGAGGACGAGGCCCAGCTCAACTGAGTCTCTAAGTCTGAGCCAAACAGGAAGAGGGCGTGAGGGCAGTCAGCACCTGTGGCCACCAGCACCCCAACCTGTGGTCCAGGGTTTGGGGATAAGAGCTGTGCACTTTGGGGGCAACTGAAAGTTCTGTCTCAAGGAGAAGGAGCTGGTGGCCTGAGTCCCAGGGCACTTGGGGGGCTGACCCAGGCCACACTCACACCACACTCAGGCCGTGGAAGAGCCACCCTACAAATGGACCCCAGGGCCAACAGAGGATGGGCCCCCCCAGAGGGCCTGGTCACAGCAAATGTGGTCTCGGGACACAGCAGTGGCCTTGGAGACGTGTCGAGTGAGCACTTCCTACTCACTCAGGTGTTCCTACCGCATCCCTCAGTGGGGGTTGCTTTTAAGCCACGTCACGGAGGCGGTGGCCTGTGGGACTGTTGGGGGGATGGACTCAGGGAAAGGACAAGCCCGTGGGTGGCAACTGGCCTAGCCGGGCAGACAGGAGAATGTCACTGCCAGCACGTGACCCGCGTCCCAGAACGGGTCAGGCTAGGAGAGAAGTGGGGAAGGGTGGAAGGCTGCCGTGGCCCCCCCTGCCAGCCCCAAGCATCACCCACGCAGCTCAGAGCCTGCAAGCCCCTGGGGGTCCCCTCCTTTGATGGTTGGGAAATAGAGTCGGAGGGAGACAGTTCTGTTGGGCCTCGGGTCGGGGTGTCAGTGGTTCCAAGGGAAGTCCACTGTGTCCCAAGTTCCGCCCACGGAGAAAGGGTGAGAACTGGGCTGGCCGCACCCTGGAGGTACACACTGCATCACAAGGTGCCCTGGACCCTGCCTCGGCCCCTCCTTGCTGTGCCTGCTGGTAGTGCCCTCGGCCTGTGGGCAGGGGACGGCTCCTGGCAGCCACAGCCTGCACGTGGAGCCGGGCCAGGGCCTGGGGCGAGCCTGCTGGACAGGCCCCCCGAGGCTAAGCCCTCCAGTCTGTGTTGCCTTCCAGACTCTCCTTGCTGCGGCTTTTGCTCCTGAAAGGAAGGGTCCCCAGCCCCAGCCAGGCACAGAGATCCCGGGGGGCAGCAGGGACCCCCGCCCAGGAAGCAGCAGCACTGGGCATGTCCGTATTCAGGGACTGCTGCCAGACCTGTGGGGACCAAGGCAGGAGGCTGGTGACCCAGACCGCACCCAGGGCTGGAAGCCTTTCCTGCCTCATTCTGTTGTTCTGGGGGTGAGGGGTGGGGGTGGGACTGAGAGCACCCAAAGCGGGAGGGCTTCTGGGCTGCGGGAGATCTGGGTCAGCCCCCCCGAGTCTAGGCTCCAACAGGGACTGGGGGACCAGCGGGCCCCCTGAGGCCTGGAGAAGGGGCGCTGCCCTGTCCTATCTCTGCCAGGTCCCCTCAGGCACCCTTGACCCCAGGGTGTGAGGTAACTGGGCAGAGCATCTGTTCAGAAGAAGTGGTCAGGCTGGTTTCCAACCTCAGGGCCACTTCCCTATTCCTGGGAAGTAATAGTGGGAGGGGTGTGGGGGTGGGGTGGCGGGGGAAGGGGGCCAGGCTAGCCCAGGAGCTGAGTGGGCCTCTGGTGAAGTGACGCCCCCAAATCTTGCCCAGCTCATCCAAAGTGCCCCATGCTCGGCTCTGGGTGGCACCTGGCAGAACTGTGATGCTGAGGGCTCTCTGTAGGAGGAGCAGCAGCATGGGTGCTCCAGGTGCCAGGAGCTGGGAGGGGCCTGATCTGGCCTGGAGGACATCCGGAGTTCCCCAGTGGCTGGTCGGCCAGGTCAGGGCCCAGGCAGTAGCACACCTGTATGTTCACCTGTTCACTCAGGTGTGTGCACAGGCGGCCAGCTGGCCCGTGAGGGCTGGGCAGGTGGTGTGCAGACACACACAGCGGGCACCCTGGCAGGCACACTTATGCCACCACCCCTCGCTGCAGGTGCTGCTCTCTGGTAACGCCTTTCCTCTCCTCCCAGCCAGATGACCTCCTGGCCGGCAGCATGGTACCCCTCCCCAAAGGGCAGGAGTGGAGCTTTCCCACCCCCTCTGGAGGAAGGAGACAGCAGGCTGCACCTGGGTGTGGCCAGGGGCTGGAGAGATAGGGTCTGGCCATCCTGTCCACCATCCATATGGGGAGCCCAGGCGCTTCTCCACCCACATCCCACATCGGGCAACTGAGTCACAAGTGCAGGTTGAGGGCAGGCACAAGTGCCCACGCCAGGATGCAGGGCCAGATCCTCTCTGGGTAGCTGGGGCCAAACTCCCCATGAGGAGCTGGGAGGACGCCAGGCTGGGTGTGGAGGTGGGCATGGCCGGCAGAAGGGACTGAGAACCAAGGATGGGTGACTGGGGCAGGGGACAGCAGTGAGGGGTGTGGGCTGAGCAGCACAGCGGCAGGGCCACACCTGAGGGGAAGGGAGGTGGGGGCGGGACACACCCAGCCCCTCCACAGCCCACCCGCAGGGTCAGGCACATTCCTGGCACCACAGGACAGAACGACTGCAGATGGTGGTGCTGCAGGCGCAGCCTGAGTCACCACAGAGAAATGGGAAGAGCGGGAAGAACGCTGCGGCTCACTCTCTGGCTAAGACTTCCCAGCACCGAGAAATCCCCATTGAGCTACCAGCCCCTTTGCTACCCAGACTCCCTCCTGCTTCCCGCTGCCCAGGGTGGGCCTGGCTCCTTCCCCCCATCCCACGTTGGGGTCCTGCTGGGCCAGGCCCTAGGCACAGAACCAGGTCGCCCTCCTGTCAACTGGGCCCTGGTTCCCGGGTGGGCAGTTCCTCATGGCTCAGGGAGGGCTCCCGCCTGGGGCCTGGGTTGGGGTGCGCAGTTGCTGGGCCAAACCTGGGCCAGACCCCTCTGCCTCTTCTTAGGGGCCTGGCTGGGCTCAGGACAGGGACCCAGGGTGAGCTGTGATGGGATGTCTGGGCTCAGACAGTCCTGTGTCTCCTGGGTCAGCAGCATAGCAGGGCCTGACCCTTCAGTGTCTGGGCCCCCAGGCTCCACGCTGAGCCATCTTCCTATCGTGTTTCCCCGAAAATAAGACCTAACTGGACTATCAACTTTAATGCATCTTTTGGAGCAAAAATTTATATAAGATCCGGTTTTATTTTACTATACTATATTTTACTATTACTATAAGACTGGGTCTTATATTAACTTTTGCTCCAAAAGACTCATTAGAGCTGATTGTCCCACTAGGTCTTATTTTGGGGGAAACACGGTATCTGTGAAGTGGGTCTTGGGGTCACGCTCCAGCACTGCTGGTAGGGGGTCTGACTCCGTGGGCAGGGCTGCGCCTGGGGACTCCAACCTCTGCTCTTCTTCTACCTGTGTACCTGTGCCAGCCTGGCTCCCTCCTGTCCCCCAGCGAGGGCACCACCCTGGGAACCCAGTCTCTCTCCCCAGAACCCCAGGCAATACCCCACACGGGCCCTCTGCGCCCTGATCCGCCATCTCTGTCTCGTTCACACCCTGTCTGGGCATGCCCACAGAGGGCAGTTGCTGACTTGCGGTTTCTGGGACGCCACTGCGGGGTTTCGACCCAGCCCTGGAGTCCCTCCTGCATAGACAGGTGAGCAAGCTGCCCGGGGACCTGGGGCTGTGGTGGCCCCAGGGGCAGCAGGAGAGCAGAGCTCACTGGGTAACTCCCCCACCACCCATTGCACTGACCCTGGTCTCCATCCTGCCCGCCTGGACCAACCTGGGCCCCAGGCCCTGCCTTTCCTGATGCCCGGGGCCTGCTCTGAACACACCAGTTTGCAGCTCGAAGTGTGTCCAGGCTCCCTCCTGCCCGTGGAGGAAAGGCAGAGCCGCTGGGCCTCAGCTCTCTCAGCTGCAAAGCGGGTATTTGGGGAGCACTGTCTGCCCCTAGGACTTGTGGGGGCACAGGCGAGCCTGTATGTGCTGGACAGGGCCTGGGAGTCCAGTGTGGCCGGCTCCTGCCTCTCCCACCCATCCCAGTGCCGGAGCGCCTCTGCCAGCACTTCCTTCCCAGGTGTTCACACATTTCGGTCCCTGTGCTCCTCAGGCTGGGCCTAGGCACTGCCTCTTCCAAAGGTCCAGCATCCTGGCTGGGTCAGGCTGGCCGGGCCAGCACTGGGGTGAGTGATGGACTGAGCTGGCCTAGGGGCAGCTGCAGGAAGTAGATCAGGACTGGGGCTGTGTTTCCAGATCCTGGGTTGCATGCAGCAACTGTGAGCCTCTAATGCTGTGGCTGATGTGTCGGGGAGCAGCCTGCCCCCACACCCAGGACCCACTCACTGCCCTGCTTCCACATGGCTCTGAGGGCAGAGGTGGGGCAAGCCGTCTTCCTCCTGAACCGCATTTACAGATGGGGAAACTGAGGCAAACTGAGGCTTGGGAATGCAAAGTGCCCCCCAAGCTCCAGCTGCCAGCTCAGGTTGGGCAGCACTGCCCAGCTCACAGGTTAGAAAACCGAGGCTGGGGTTCCCAGGACAGGGACTGTGGGGTGGGGTGGCCCAGAGCCCAAGGCAGGAGAGGCGGGGGCTTCCCCACAGGCGTTTTTCCTGTCAGGCAGCATCAGGATGGAGGTTGGGGTGTCTTTCATTGGGAGGATTTGGGGTCAAGGGCGGGGGGAGGGAGGCTGGACTCGAGGCACTGCACAGGCCAGGCCAAGAGAGCCTAGAAGCTGAGTCTCAGAAGAGGTGGGACCTGCTGTGACAGGTGGTGTAGGTGGGAAGGGGCCCACGCTGGGGGCAGGGCTGGGCTGAGCAGCTGGGGGGGTGTCTGTCATTCTGTGGTCCCGCCTGCCAAGATCCTGGGCCCCCACACAGGTGAGGCAGCTGCCTTTCAGTGTGGGGTCACAGTCCCGGCCACTGTGGCCCCGGGGAGCTGAAGCAGGGCCGCCCATCAGAGCAGCACCCAAGACGGGCCCAGCCTTGGTGACCTCAAGGGCTAGAGAGCACTGGCCAGGCTGCCCTTGGGACCAGGGTGGGGTGGGTAGGGCAAGAGGCGGGACCATGGAACTGGGTCTGGGCCCCAGGTGAAATCTGGGCTCCCATGTCTCCATCTCTGTGTGTCTGACCTGTGAAGAGGAGCCAGCAGCTCATGCGTCTGCCCAGCCCCCCACCCAGCCCCCCAACCTCCAAGGCTCCCCCACTGGGTCTTGCTCTGCCACCCCGAGCTGGGCAGGTGCCCCAGGGCCCTACCCACTCACAGGCTGTCACCTCTGCTTCACCTGACTCCTGGCAAGGTCCCAATCCACATGCACATGTGAGCACGCGTGCACACACACGCACGTACACATGCACACATGCGCAGACACACATGCACCTGGTCAAACTAGTTAGACTTGGCCAGCTCTTGGCCACTGTAGGGCCGCACCCCCAGGGTCCAGCCTCAGTTTCCCCACCTGTGAGCTATGCAGCACTGCCCACCTGAGCCCCTTGCAAGGGTGGCCACGAAGGAGCCTCACAGGTGGTGGGAGAGAGGAGCAGGAAGAGGCTGTGGAGACCCCCACATGCAGCAGCCACCTCCCTGCCCCCTGCGGGGCCTGCTGGCCAGGTGCAGTGCTCACCCTTGGCCCTCAGCTCCCGGCCGTGGCCACGAGCTACCGTAGGCCATTCCTCAGCCACTGAGTGAGCTCGTCAGATGACTTACTCATCAAAAACACAGCCCAGCCCAGCCCCCACATCCCACCCTGCCCCCTGGGTCCCTTGGCTGATGACACCTGCCTGGCATGTCACTGGAGCCAGTGGCCGTTCCAGCCTCCTTTGACCCCTTGCTCCGAAGTTTGGGTGTGTCCAAGGAAGACAAGCGTGAGGTGCCTAAGGGCCCGGAGTGTGGGTTCTGAGTCAGGATCTGGAAGGGCCCATGTGGACCCGTGTGGACCCGTGCGCCCTGCCCGGTGGGCCACGTACTGCTTGACCAGTCGGTGTCCCTGGAAGGCTGCATATGCCCTCCCTGGCCGCAGTCCAGCTCTCCACTGGAAAGCCCAGCAGCCCGGACACTGGCCAGTTACAGCTCTTGCAGCCTGTTCCCGGCCTCTCCCACAGGCTTCATCCCCAGGCCATCTCGGCTGGGCCACCATCTCCATTGGGCAGCAGTGTGGCCCACATGGCCCACTGAACAGAGTGCCCAGCACTGGGCACAGCCCATGCCTAGGGCCTTCAGCTGCCCCCAGGACACTCAGATCCACCCAGATGATTTGGGGCCACTGACCCCCTCCCAGGCCTCCTCCGATGGGATCCCCATCCCCTGCAGAGCAAGGGACTCTGCTGTCCAGACCCCTCTTGCCCTGCCTGGGGTGCTTGGTGGGGAGGGTCCCAGCCCTAGGGAACCTGGGCTCAGAGGGCAGTGGGGACACGGGGCATCAGGGGTGCAGGCAGTGGGGGACATGGGCCAGAGAGTGTGGTGGAGGGGCCATGGGTGGTGCCAGTCGGGGGTGAGGGCAGGAGGAAAGGTGGTCGGAGAGAGCAGGGGATGGGCCTGGGAGCAGGGAAGCAGGGGTGGGGGGTGTGGAGGTGGGCACTGAGCAGTGGGGATTGTGATGGAGGTGGTATGGCCCGGGGTCAAGGGGCGGGGGCCCCTGGGGACACAGTGAGCCCTTGTTCCATGGCCAGGCCAGGCACCATGAGCAAACACACGCCCTGTGCACACCGTGTCCTTGGACAGGCAGGACTTGGCACTGGGCCAGTAGGGAGGGTGGCCACAGGGCCAGGGCAGAGTGGTCCCTGCCTATGGCCTGGGGTCCACATCGTTCACCCTGCTGGGCTCCCGCCCCCACTCTGGCTGTTCCACCAGGCCAGGCTTTCCCGAGGTCCCCTGATCCTGGCAGGAGCCTCTCTCAGAGGAGGGCCATGGGCTCTGTCACTCAGTGTCCCAGGGCCTGGCCATCCTGGTCCCACATGGTGACTGGACCCAGAGGCCAAAGAACCCAGCCTGAGGCCCAACCTAGGCGGCACTGGCTCTCCTGGATCCTTGGTCTGCGCTCTAGATGGGCAGGGGTAGATGGGAAGCAGACACGTCCTGTGGGGAGACAGCCTGGCCAGCTTAGCTCGAGGCTGGTGAGCTGTGTCCTGCCCTAGTGGGCTGGGCACAGGGCTGAGCACCTTCCCTATCGGCTCACAACACTGGAGGCAGCTTGGGAAAGAGGCCTGGCCCTCCCTGCCCCCACCCAGCAGGGTTCTGGCTACACTGGGGCTTCTGAGGGTGGCACTGGTCATTGTGTCTGCAGCTGGGATCAAGTCCCAGGCTAGTCTGGGTCTGCAGCTGGGGTCCCTCTGCAGATGGGGGAATCTCTCAGCTGCCTCCCATTGTGGGGAGGGGCTGCATGACCCAGCAGGGCCCGCAGGGTACCACCCTTCAGCCCAGGCCCCACCTTGGACAGATGACAGCTCTGGAACTTCTTCTGGAGGCTGGCAGAGCCCCCTGGATGGGTCATTTGCATGACAAATGGTTTTCTGGAAGGCTGGTGGTCAGGAAACCGCCTGTCTGCAAGCTCATGCTTCTGTGTGTGTGTGTGTGTGTGTGTGTGTGTGTGTGTGTGCGCGCGCGCGTCTGCCTGCCTGCTTGCATGCAGCCCTGACCATGCTGTGCAGAGATGCCCCGTACCCCAACTGCATGAGGCTGGGCAGCCATCCCGAGTTCAGCTGTCTTCGCAAGTATGCCCCTCCCACATGGGTACCCCTCAGGCCTGTGCCCCCAGCTATTCACAGGAGAGCCCCCTTGGGGCCACACAGCCAGGGCCTCAGAGCATTTCCTCCTCTGTAACAGGACCTCACCAGGCCCAGACACGTCCCTGCACAGCACCCCCATGTCCCTGTGCCCTAGTGATGGCTCTGCGGGCCGAGGAGTCAGGAAGTCTCTTCCTACCTTCTGTCTATCTGTCTGGACCAGACCTGCCCTGTCCTCACAGGGCCACCTGCCCCATCCTGAGGCCCTGCGGGTTGTGGGGCAGGTGGGGGATTCTGAGTAGACACCTGGAGCCTCCCCCAGATTCTGTCCCCAGCTTCTGGGATGGGCCCAAGGTGGCCAGACCTAGCCAGGTTGGTTATGGGAGGGTAGCTGGGGAGAGCATGGGTATATGGGGTGGCAAGAGCTGGTGGGGCCAAGGGTGAGGGAACACCTGCATGACTGGGGGGTGTGGTGAGGCAGGAAACGGTGAGCCTGGATTGGACAGAACCAGGAGGGTCTCTGGCTGCTGGGTCATATCAGATGGGGCAGGTGGACCTGTGGGGAAGAGGTGGCCTTGCTGTGCTCTGGGAGGGTGTGCTGGACATGAGGGCCCACCTTCCTGCCAGCCCCCTGCTCTCTGACAGGCACAGGAAAAGATCTGATTGTGAATTGGTATGGTGGTGGAGAGGAGCCCACTAGCTAGAAACAGGTGAAACTAATTTTAATAACTGATCTTGGGCCGGCCCAGTGGCTCCGGTGGTTGGAGCACCGTGCTCCTAATGCTGAGGTCGCTGGTTCGATTCCCACATTGGCCAGTGAGCTGCGCCTTCTACAGCTAAGATTGTGAACAACAGCTCTCCCTGGAGCTGGTCTGCTGTGAGCAGCCAGAGGTTGGCGTAAGCTGCTGTGTGCTACCATGGCTGCCAGGAGCGGCCGGTGGCCAGCGTGAGTGGCCAGCAGCCAGCGAGAGCTGCCGTGAGCTGCTGTGAGTGGTTATCGGTTGGCTGACTGATTGGCTGACCGACAATTGGTGACCAACTGCTTCAGCTGGGGTGGGGAACGCAAGACTCATAATACCAGCATGGGCCAGGGAGTTGTGTCCTACACAACTAGACTGAGAAACAACGGCTTGAACCGGAGGAGAGGGGGGAGAATAGATAAATAAATAAATAAACAAACAAATAAATAAATAAATAAATGATCTTATTTAATCTGAAATCTCCAAAATATTATTTCAACAGGCAGTCAATATAAACAGGCATTAATGACAGTGCACACCTTTTCTGCTCAGGCCTACGCCCCTGCACCTCCCACATTTCAGGCAGCTCAATTCACATGGGCCAGGAGGGGCTCACATGGATGGTACAGCTCTGGGCCTGAGCTGGGGTCCCGGAGGCTGTTAGAAATGCAGAATGCCCCTCCCCCCAAGACCCACTGGTCTCCCCCCATGGCCTCAGGGCACCGTTGAGTTCCCAAGCCTGGGACTGGGGGCCACGGACGGTGGCGGGGACATATGCCCAGGAAATTACTTTTTAAAAAATACACATATTGGGGCCGGCCCATGGCTCAGGCCGTTAGAGCTCCATGGTCCTAACTTCAAAGGCTGCCGGTTCGATTCCCACACGGGCCAGTGGGCTCTCAACCACAAGGTTGCCAGTTTGATTCCTTGACTCCCACAAGGGATGGTGGGCTGCGCCCCCTGCAACTAGCAAGGGCAACTGGACCTGGAGCTGAGCTGCGCCCTCCACAACTAAGACTGAAAGGACAACAACTTGACTTGGAAAAAAGGCCTGGAAGTACACACTGTTCCCCAATAAAGTCCTGTTCCCCTTCCCCAATAAAATCTTTAAAAAAATACACATATTGTAATATTTAAATCATTAAATGCAACGTACACTCAGCAAAGAACACACAGTGTGCAGTTTCAACAGTAATGACACAAACAGTGTGTGCCTGCCCCAGGCCACCGAGCAGCGCTTGCCAGGCTTTAGCCCTCCAGCCAGCTCCTGCAGGGCAGTGTGGTAGCTGTCCCTAACTGTCCCTATATTTACCACCTGTGTGTATGGTGGCTGAGAAGCACGTGTGAGAAGGGGGAGGTTTGCCTGGATCTGCCCACAGGCCACGTGATCAACGCAGGGCCTCTCGCTCAACAAGCTGGAAGAAGTGACATTGAAGGAACTAAAGTACAAAGCTGTTCCTCTTTCCTGTGGTGCCATTTGTTTCTTTAATGTCGCTCAAAGCAAGGAAACATTAAATTTCAAATCGTCATCACGAATGTCGCCGTTTGCCTCCACACTGAGCAAGGCGAGTTTTAAATGCAAACATGAGAGCAGTGAGCTCATTGCAGGCACTGGAATCGCAGGAGCGTATTTGCAGCTCATCAGGGCACGTGTGTTCTGTTCTTGCCAGAACGGAAACGCTGCTCCAAATGGACTCCGCTGTTTATGTTTCACTGTAGCACAATATACGTAACATAAGATTTGCCATTTTACAGCTCAGTGGCATTAAGTGCACTCATGTTGTTGTAACCATCACCACCATTGTCTCCAGAACTTTCCATCTTCCCAAACTGAAACTGTCCCCCTTAAACGCTGATGCTGCTCCCCCTTCCCCAGCCCCTGGTATCACCGTATACTCTCTGTCTCTGTGACTCTGACAACTCCAGGGACCTCACTAAGGGGACTCACCCAATGTTAGCCCTTCTGTGGCTGGCTTACCTCACTGAGCATGACGGCCTCCAGGCCCATCCGTGTTGTAGCTCCATGAGGGCCTGTCCTGTTGCTGCAGGTCCTTCCCTGCACGGCTGGCGTCCACCTTCACTCCGTCTCACATGCCCCACAGCCCGCTCCACCTGTAACACTGGGAGATCTCTTGCTGTGTAACAAATTACCCCATATTACCCACTTTAGTGGCTTAAAACAACAGTTTATTATCCCCTGGTTTCAGTGGGCCTGTGATCAGGCGTGGCTGAGCTGCTTCTTCTGCTTCAAGGTGCTGAGTGGGCTGCAGTCTCAGCGGAAGGTTCGACCAAATCGGGCTCACTTCTGCCTTCCCTCCGGGGAGTGTGGTGGCTTCCAGTCCCCACTGGCGGGGACTTCCATCAGCTCCACACCTCGTGGGCCTCTCCATGAGGCCGCTTCTGTCAGAACCTTACAAAGTCACCCTGCAGGTCTGTGCTGCTGAGGAGGGGGTAGCATAGGGCACGAAACCGGGAGGTGGGGATCTAGAGCCCATCCAGCTCCTTGTCGCTGTCCTGTCTCACCTAGGTGACCCCAATGTCCCTTCTTACTGCCCTCTCCTCTTCCACCCATGGCAGGGCATCCAGACGCCTGGGATGACCTCAGGCCTGTCCTGCCACAGCTCTGCACCCAGCCCTCCCAGGGGCCTCCAGCTGAGGCCCCTGGCAGCTCTCCGCCCGGCCCACCAACCAAAGAGGCGGCCAGTGCCAGTGGGAGGACACACATCCTTCCACACTTGACGACTCCTGGCCCTTCTGCAGGGCCCATGCCCTCACTCAAGCACTGCTCCCTGGGGAGAGGACCAGGGTCTGTGTTGGCACCAGTATCTGGAAACCTGAAGCAGCATCATGGCCCCAATGAGCTGGGACACGTGGGGTCAGGCAATAAGAGGGGTCCTGGTTAAGGCTGCTGGTCCACGGACCACAGTGGTTGTCACCCCAGCTCCTGAATGTATAATCAGGTTGATGGATTCTCAGCCTAGGAGGAAAGAGCTACCATGGTAAGAACAGCAGTGGAAACTTCTGGAACTTCCCCCGCCCCAGCCAAAATGGTAAACAGGGTGCTACAGCCTGGGTGCTGATGTGGCAGAGATGGGTGCTACCCTTACAGCTCTGCTGGATGCCGGTGGTGGTCCCTGTCTGAGCCCCATTCGATTCACCCTGCAGAGCCAAGAGGTCCTGACAGTGTGTGGACGGCCACAGACTCAGAGAAGGAGCCACCAAGCCGTGTGGCTACAGCAGCTCAACAGGCGTCACGGCAGCAAGGTCACGGTGTGGCCCTTGCTTCTGGGGACAGCCCTGCCACCCACAGCGGGACCTGGGTGGGAGTGCTCCTGGCCCCACAGCTCTGGGCTCTGCAGCTCGGAGGTCCTGGGGCTCAGGGAGGCCAGTCTGTGGACTGGCCAGTTCCTTGGACACAGCAAGGAACACAAGCCAAGCTGGCCAGGAGCAGCAGGACAGCCAAATGGCCATCTTGTGAGGCGTGGGCAGCCCTGACTGGCAGGAGGTAGGGCTGGTTTCACACACCCCAGCGTGGCCATGAAGTGATGTGACCACCCAGGCCACGCACTCAGGGCTTCGGCCAGGGAGAGGTCACCGGCCGGGGCACCCCAAGGGCAGGGACCCTCATTAATGGAGCAAACCCTTCCTTTTTGACATGCCTATGGTTCCTTCCCCAAGACCTGGCTGCGGCCCGAGGGTTGCAGGCAGGGAGGACCTGGAGAGTCAGGTGACCGAGGACCCTGTGCCCCTCCAAGCCACACATCCCCCACTCACTTGCCAGCCCCCATGGTGGTTGTTACTTCAGCTTTGTTCCGGTTGTGGGATCTCGTGTGGGGTACTCAGGGGCAAGTAGCCAAGGGTGATTTATTTTTTAATGTTTTTTTTGGGGGGGGGAATATTGGGGAACAGTGTGTTTCTCCAGGGCCCACCAGCTCCAAGTCATTGTCCTTCAGTCTAGTTGTGGAGGGCGCAGCTCAGCTCCAAGTCCAGTCACCATTTTCAATCTTTAGTTGCAGGGGGCGCAGCCCACCCTCCCATGGATGGAACCGGCAATCTTGTTGAGAGCTCGCGCTCTAACCACCTGAGCCATCCGGTCGCCCCCCAAAGGTGATTTTCAGGAAAAGCAATTTTCAGGCAAAGTGTTCAAAGCCCGAGGCTGTTTGAAGGCCCTCCCCACCCTGCGCCCCTCCAGGCATGAGTCTCCCTGAGACCCCCTTGGCTTGCACCTGGGTGGGCAGCAGAAGCCTGGCCCCCATGCAGGGGCTGCCCCCTCCTGCCTCTCCTCCCACTGCAACAGCCAGCCCAGATGTGGGGGAGGGTCTGAGGCTCTGGTGGGTGACCACGGGCCCACACACTGCCCACCCCATGATGCAGGGCAGAGAAGTCCCCAGGGGGCTGCCCTGGACCCCGTGGAGCCCGGCCTGGCCCAGCTGTCGTGGACAGGGCTGGAGTAAGATGGCTTCCAGCATGGGTCACCGGTGGGAACAGCTGCAGCTTTATGTCCTCAGCAAGCAGGAGGCAGGTGTCCTCACCACCCAGTCTCCCTGCGCTGCCTGTGGCTTCGAGAAGTTCCATGCACAGCACTTGGGGCCATGTCTCTTTTCCCACAGGCAGGTTTGTTGGGGCGGGAATGTCCAGGTCAGCAGTGAGCAGACACGGGCCTGGGCAGCCAACTCACTGCTTGTTCACTCATTCGTTCATTCACTCACTCATTCATTCCTTCACTCATATATTCATTCACTCGTTTGCTCTCTCATTCACTCACTCATACATTCATTCACTCACACATTCATTCACTCACTCACACATTCTTTCACGCATTCATTCTCTTGCTATGCAGCAGAGAGAGCGCCTTAGCCTCCATCAGACCACAGCCCCTCTGCGCAGGGCCCCGCAGACTCCCACCCACAGGGCCAGAGCCACACCCTAACGACCAGCCCCCATTTACTTCCCAACGTCTCCTCCAACAAGCTCTGTCCTGACATCCTGTCTCCAACACGGCAGGCCAGTGCCACTGGGGGGCCTGCCATCCCTTGCCCCCACCCAGTGTCCCATATCCATCTGGCCCCTCCCTCACCTCTGCCGGGCCTCCCAGGGACCAAGATGGGCAGCAGAGGGAGGTCAGGTGAGGGCACCTGTCTTCTGTATCCCAGGGCCATTCATGATGGTACAGACTCGGTGTCGGCCTGTGGAAGTTACTGGTGTCCAGCTGCCCGTGAACTTGGGAGGGTCACTCTCAGGCCTCAGGCCTCCTATGCCCTGGCATGAACCAGTTCAGTGCCCTTCTCCTTTCCTTGGTTGAATTAAAGGAAGAACAATATAAAAGCCCAAGACAGCTTGGATGGGAGTCCAAACACTGGCCCACAACCAGCACGGGGAAGCTGAGGATGTGACAGGGGAGGGGGGCAGCCGTCTGGGCCTGCACAGAGCCCAGCTGGTGGAGGCCCTGGCCCGCCCCCTGCCCAAGACTGAATGAAACTTTGCCCAGCCCCGGTGACCCAGCCAGGCGTTCGGGGAGGGAGGACAGGTGAGCAGAGGGGTGGTGGCCGGATTCCACAGAGGTGAAAGGCACCTGCCAGGAACCGGGGTCTCAGGGCCAGCCTCCTGCGCGCCTGACTTGCTTTCTCCCTCACTACCCCTGGACACCCTTCCTAAGCCATCCTGTGTCCACCCCACTCCCACCCCAAGGGACAGAGGTCACAGGGGAACCGACTCTGACCATGGGAGCCCAACAGGGCACCAGCAAGTGGAGGCCACTCAGAGTTAGGGAGGTCCTGGGCAGGGGGCAGGGAACGTCACCCTGACACAGTGCTGGCCCAGCTCCGTCCGCCTAGAGCCAGGCACCCTGTAGCACTTCCCAGCTGCTCGAGGCAGGGTGACCCAAGCAGGCCAGCTCCAGCCAGTGCCCGAAGCAGGGGTGGGGGGCGAGCCAAAGGGGCCCCCTCCGCAACCCCTAGATGTGGATTGGGAGTGAGGGGAGGGGTGGGGACATAGCTGCACATGGGGACAGACGGAGTGACTGTGCTGATGACCGATGCTGGGTCCGTGTTTGCGTGACGCGTGTGTGGCTGCACACGTGTGTGCATGTGAGCACACACACGTGCATGCTTGACCACGCTGTAGCAGTTCAGCCAGTGAGCCGCGGTGAGGCATGGGCTGGACGTTGGTCTGGCCTGCAGTGCCATGGTGACCCCTGACCCTAAGACCCCAGTGTTCCTCAGGCAGGGCGGGGAGGAGGAGGAGGCCCTCTGGGCCTCCCTGCTGAGCCCAGCACCTCCCATGCCCCTTTCCTCACATCTGCCTGGCACTGCCTTCTCTGTGCTCCTTGGGTCTTGGGTCTGAGGCCGCCCTCAGGGGTACCCTGGTTGTTGTGACCTACCAGAGCCCCCATCTACCTGTGTGTTTCTACGCTGTGTTAGGCCGCAGCATAGGGCTGGTCTTTCCATGGGTTTCCGAGTGGGATTGTGGTCCCAAGGTGGCAAAGCTCAGAGGGACTGCCGTGCTCCCATTTCTACCTGAAGCCGAGCATCCAGCATGTGCTTGTCGGGTGTCTGTCCCTATGTGACCAGGGGGTTCCACGAGGAAAGAGCAGCCTCCAGTTGACACCCCTCCCCCTATCGCGGGGTTCAGCATTGACAGCAGCTTTGCCCCCAAGCCGGAAACCTGGGCCCCATGGTCAGAGGGACATATGACAAGTGGATGGACAGACAGGCAGCTGGTGGCCGGCAGAAGCTTCTGAGAATTGGCGGAAGCTGGGGCGAGCAGCCGGCGGGTGGCCCGCTGGGTCCTGGAAATCCTCGCTTCCTGTTTTCCCAACAAAGGGCCTCTGTCCCCCCCAGCACGGCTGCTGGCCAGCAGCAGCGGACGCGCCTTTTCCGTAAACAGGGTTGTTTTCCTTTCTCCTCTTGGCACAATAACAGCTGTCCCCAAGCCCCATCCTGGCCCTGGGCACCACCAGCCATGGGGTCCTACAGGGAAGGCTCTCCTGGGAATGGGGGTCACAGCTTGGCCACCTAGGATAAGGCCCCCAGGGCAAGCAGCAGGGGACAGAAATTCAATGGTGCCTGCCCCATGGGACAGGTGAGAGGCCAGACCAACCTTGGGGTCCACTGGAGCCAGAGTCAGGGTGGGTGCGGCTGTGCTGAGCACGTGTCCCACAGGGCTTGGCAGAGCCCTGTGACCCTCACGGCCCAACCACACAGCACCAGGAGCCTAAAGCCAGGGCTAAGTCCAGACAGAGGCTGGGTGTCCTGGGATGGGGCGTCAGGGGCCAGGGCTTCCCTCCAGGTGGACCTCCCTCCACACTGGCTGGAGGAGCTGCCCCCGGGTGCTCAGCCACATAGACACTGTGATGCCTGGTGCACGGTGAGAACCTCTAGGCTCAGAGAGGGCCTCTCATGTGCCAAAGGCCCAAGGTTGCAGAGCAAGTGTGCCTTCATCCCCAGGAAGGGAGGCTGGGCAAGACCCAGCACAGGAAGGGCCGGAATGCTGCTCCCGGCCCCTTGCCACGTGGCCTTAAGGAGGGACCAACACGGGGAGGGAAACAGCACCCCCCTGCCAGCCTCGGTTCTGGGAGGACCTGTGAGGGATGCAGGGACAGCCTCAGCAGAGGGTGACTGGGGTGGTGTGTGCAGCCCTCCATGCCTGGCCGTGGAGAGGAGTGGGCTGGGTGCCCGGGCGTGCACAGCTGAGTGGACCAGTGAGCGTGCACGGCTGAGTGGGCCAGTGTGAGGGTGTGTGTGGGTGATTGTGTGTGCCCAGGCAGCAGGCGCCTGCACCGTCTGTGTGAGGGGCTGTGGGGCTATTTATAGTAGCTCTGCTGACGACTAGAGCTATTAATAGTGAGGATGGAGGGTGAATGGACAAAATGCCTGTGGGTGTCGGCGGGTGCCATCCTCTGCCCGAGACACCCGAGGCTGGTACCCCAGCCCCCACCCAGGCAGCCAGACAAAAGGAACTATTCTGTGGTCAGCAGCTGAGGCAATCTCTGTGGTTCACCTAGGGCAGCAGGCCAGGGGTCCCAGGCTGGTGCCCCCCACCCCGCTTTCCCAGGCACTGTTCCCCCTAAGGAGGAATGTGCTGATAGTGGGCAAGAGATGGGAGGAGCAGGGCTAGTAAGTGGAACCAGGATGGAGGAGGGGTGCTGAGGTCAGCCCCCACACACCTGGTTCTTAGATGGTAGCCCAGGAAGACGACGGATGAGAAAAGGATTGTGGGGTCATGAAGGACCTTGAGCCTTCACCCCCAACCCATGTGCTTTTTGGGGAGCACCCCATTTCTAGCCTGGGACCAGAAATAGACCTGACACCTTGCAGCCAGCCAGGAAAACCGGGTGTCCCAGCAGTAACCCGGTGGTCAGTTGGGCTTTTGGGCCACACCAGGGATGGGTGAGGAGGGGTAGGCTCGCTGGCCTCCCCACATGCAGGCTGGTGGGTCACCCCTGCTCTGGCTGGACCGACGTACAGTCTCTGGCTGCGTTTTGAAACTACAAAGGCTACCCAGCTGGTGGAAAAAGGATCAGATGGGGCCCCACTGGGCTGAGGGCACAGAGTGGCAGTGAAATGGGGGAAACTCCCTAGGCCTTCGTTCTGGTTTTGCTCTCAACTCCACCAGGAGCAGTGTGCTCCCCTCCTTCCCCAGTCACTGGTCCCACCAGCCTCCTTCAGAAAGGCGGGCTATGTCCAGGGACCCGGCCAGCAGGGCTGCCTCTTTGGGGAGGGGAGAGAGCTGTGGGGGCTCAGGCCCTGCTGAGACCAGACCTGACTTGCTCCACGCCCCATTACCGCCCCATTACCGAGCCCCCCAACCCCCAGAGGCAGGGCCTGAGGCCTGAGGTCCTGGGGGCGGGGAGGAAAGGGCGCCTCGACAGGCGCTGCCCAGCTCCGACTTGCTGGGGCGCACTCCTATCCAGGGAGACACTGGGGCACTTTCACCAGAAAGCTAGCGTATCAGGCTGGAGTCCTGGGGCCCCACAGCCGTCACGGTGGAGGCAGGCCTTTCCAGGGCTCTGCCCCATAGCCTCGCAGAGCCAGGGCAGCCAGCCAGCAGGGAAGGAGCCCCCACAGCCAGACCCCAGGCTGAGACACGGGCGCCACTCCCCACGCGGAGGGGGTCTGGGGACGACCTACACTGCTCCCACCCTTGAATTTGCATCAGCTTGTTCACCGCCTCCTATGCCGGCCTTGTTTCCTGCGGGACCCCCACCCCCACCCGCGCAATGATGTCACGAGGGGCGCGAGCATCCCGCCCGCGACCACCTGTCGCCAAACGCTTTCCAAGAAGGTCGTGGCCGAGCGCGCACGCGCCACGCCTACGTCGGAAACCTCGGGTTTTACCATCAGCGTCATCATCCCCACGTTACTATTGCTCCGGGAATGGGGGCGTCCCAGTGCCCGGACGCGCAGGCCGCGGGGTGGGGACGCGGGCGGGGGCGGGCGCGGGCGGCCCCCGGACCCCTCCAACTCGGACGAGACCCTCAGGACAACCCACCCCGCCCCCTTCCGCAGCCCCTGCCCCCCGCGGCCCCTCCCGCAGGGAAAGTCCGGCCGTGGCTTCCGGCGCCGCCCCCTTCCCGGCAAGACCGCGCCCCGCTTCCCGCGTGTGGACTTAGCCCCCTCCCCGCCCGGGCGCCGAAACCTGCTCAGCAAGGGCGGGAAAGGGGGGGCGGCGGCCTACCCCCTCCCTCGGCTCCGGGGGGCGCGGGCGGGCGGGGGGCCGGAGGAGGGGAAGGGGGCCCTTGGAGACCGACGAGGGCGGAGACTGAGAGGGGGGCGCTCGGGGAGGGGAGTGGGGGGGCGCGGAGGAGCGGGCGGGAAGCGGGGACCGGGAAGGGGCTCCCCGTTCGCACCTGCCGCGCCGCGGGGTTCCCCAGGCGCTGAGCTGCCGAGAGCGGACCCCACGCCGGGCGCGGCCTCTCAGGTGCCCGCTCCCCACCCCAGTCGGCACCTAGGTTTGGGCCCCGAGGCCGGCGGGCGACCCCTCTGCGGGGCGGGGGGAGGCAGCAGCCCGCTCAGTGGCCTGCAGGCCTTGGAGGGCGCTGCCCAGGCTCCATGAGAGGCCCCTGGGCCTGCAGGGCTGAGTGAGGAACGTGGTCAGATACGCTTTCCCGCCCTGGTCTGCTCGGCCTCCCCGCAGGTGGGTGGGCGCGGAAAGGCCCTACCCTGCATGCCATTTAGTGGCTGAGGGGCAGAGGGTGGCCAAGCAGGACGAAGGGCAGCCAGGGCTAGTTGCCCGGGCCCAGTCTGGTGATGCCCCCCAGAAACTTCAGAAGGAGCCCACTGGAATTGAGAGGAGGGGGTCTCTGAAAAGGTGGGTGCCCCTCCCTCCATGCAGCCCCACCAGGAGAGGCTGGGCCTTTGCCCCTCACTGGTGTGGAGCCAGCCAGCCTGGCGTCTGGGATGAGCCCAGTCACAATGAGGGCTTTGAGGGGCCCCTGGAGTGGGAGGGGGCAGATGGCCTGAATGGCAGCCTGTCCCTGAAAAGGCCCGAGGCTGGTCCCACCCAACCACAGTGTGCAGCCTTCTGCCAGGTGGCTGCCCACAGGATCTAGGCCTCCTGCGCCCCCCACCCTGCCACCCAGGGTCCAGTGCCCCCTCCCCATGGTCCCTGACATGCCCCCACCACAAGGCCCATTAGGCTAGCTGTGGAATAACAGCAAGAATGTCAGCACTGCCAGGTCCTGACCTCCCCCGCCCATCACCTTTCTTATGACCATCCTGTCCAGAGTGGTCAGCTGGAGCCCCTACCCAGAGGCCTGCCTGTCTGTACGGCCTTGGTACCCCCAGGCTGGGGGTCAGCAATTAGAACCCAGAGCAGAGGCTGTGTGTGGGGGGCAGCAGGGTGGGAGGAGCCAGAGTGCTGATGGGTGGGGGTCCTGGAAGGCTGGTGGGGTAAGCCTGTGAGAACTGAGTGCATGGCTGAGGGGGGGAGCACCAGGACCAGCTTTCAGGGTCCGCGCAGGTGGGGAGTGAAGAACCAGAGAGACGGTGGCCCACAGAGGGGGGCCCTGGGTCAAGGGACTTGAGGAGCCAGTGGCATGGGCGAAGGGCAGGCTTTGGTTGAATGCTGCTGGGGTGCAGTCCCACACTCCCCCAGGAGCCCTCCCGGAGATGCTAGCAGGTGAGCAAGCACTGAACTGTGGCCAGGCCTGGGTGGGCATGGCTCTGCACTGGGGGTGGGAGAGGTGCTGGCAGTGCAGGGTGGCAGGTGGGGAGGGGAGGGGACTGGACATGGGGGGTGAAAAGAGGAGCAAGATTTGGTGCCTGGTGCTGGGGGGATGGGAAGGGACTGTCCCCAGCTGCTGGGACTTCACCTTCAGCCTCTGCAGAGATGGCCTTGGCTAAAGGCTGCCTTGCCAGGCTGTGCCCCTTCTGAGTAAATAGTCTACTGGGGGTCAAAGGTGAGGCCCTCATCACAGCCTGGGATTCTCTGAAGGGTCACCTCCTTCATGCTCCCAGGGGGTCAGCTGAGGACCCACTGCTCCTCTGGGAATCAATCAGACAGGCTGAGCCAAGGCAGCCTGGGCAATGAAAGAGGACAGAGGGCCCGCCACTCGGCCCGAATGCAGTCCAGTCATCCCAGCTGTCCCTGTGGGGAGTCAGGAGGGGGTCCGCACTAGCTGAGCAGTCTGGCTGTCGGGGAAAAAGGATGATGGTGTGGGGGGCTGCTTTTGTCCTCTGTTGCTCTAGGAAAGGATAACAGTTTGGGGGAGAGACCTCCCGGTCATGACTTCATGATGAGAGGAACCAGATCCCAAGAGGGTGAACCCCCAGCCTGGTGACTGCTGTGTCCCAGCCACACACTGGCTGGGGGGAATGGGCAGGCAGGGAATGACGGCTAACCTCACGTCCTCGGACCCACACCAGGCCCACACCCCTCCTTGAAGACAACAGTGCCTTACCCCTCAGGACCTGCCCACCTCCTTCCTGGATTAAGTGGAGACATGTTTTGGGGGGACGTGCTGGCCCAGGACTGGACAGAAGGGGCTGCGCCGCCAAAGGGGCCTCAGGGCCCAGCAGCATGGCGGGGCAGGTAGAGGGAGCCCGTGGAGAGCCGAGCCTTTGAAGTCGCAGCGCTGGGAGGCCCGTAGAAGCATGGACGCTGGCTGGCGAAGACGGCAGACCCTCGGAAGAGCCACGTCAGACGTGGAGGAGGGTCTGGTGACCCTGAGGACGCCCTGCGGCCAACCCCTCAGGAACATGCTGGGAGAGACACCAGCATCATCGGCAAAGTTGGTGGAGGCTCCCGCAGGCCCTGCTGATAGTGGGAGAGGCCATGGCAGAAATGACAGTGACGGGTGATGGCACCTGATCGTCAGGCCAGGTAGACAGCTCTCAACAGCAGCAGAACTGGAGCCGGGCCAACGGCCTGAGGTGCCAGGGTTGTGGTTAACAGAACATGGTGTTCCCGGCACTGGACAGGAGCCAAGGAGAAGCAATCAAGGATGCGTGACCAGGAGGTCCAAATAAAAGGTGGTGACCTTTTATCCAGTTTCCATGCCGCAGGCAGGTTTCAGACCCAGAACCCACTCACTTGCTGGGGGCTGGGTCTGCACCACCAGACAAGTCTCACCATGACCTCGTAGCTGAACGTGGAGGGGACTGCTGGACATGGGTGTTACCTGGAGTTACTCGAGGCATCATCGTGGCTCCCCTGTTAGAGTGGGGGGCTCCCAGGAGCCAGGGAACGGATGGAATTCTGGCCAGGTCTGATCCCTGACCTTGGGTCTGCACATCTCCCCAGTGGTCATTTCTTCAGGCCTAGAACGGACAAGTGGAGCAGACACACTTGATGGTGGACATCACTTTGTTGGCCACCATCATGGACAAGTCCAGTGGACGTCTCTGTAACTACCCCCCACCAAGATAGGAAGTCAAGAGCAATGTGACATCCCGGGGTGGTTAGTGACACAGTGTAAGACCTGACGATGCGAGGTGGTGGTCCTGTCACCTGCATTTCCTCCACCAGTCTGACCACTACAAAAGGCAGGTGGTGGGTGCAGGAAGCAAAAGCCCCCCAGGTCGCAGCCAGACCTGGTCTCTCTGCTAGAGTAGGGTCCGCTCTAGGCCCCAGCTATGTGGAGTGGACACTGGGGGTGGCTTCTCCTCCAGGCCCATTGGGAAGAAGACCAGGAAGCGTGGACGACAGTGTCCGTTGAGTGTCTCCAGGCCCATGGTCTCCACTGTGGCTGACAAAGGGCCGGGTCATTCTGGGAGGGGGTGTCCTGGGCATTGGAGGGTGTTGAGCAGTATTACTGGGCTTTACCCAGTTGAGCCAGTAGCACCCCCTCAGCTAGTCGTGACAAATGTCCCTAAACATTGGCAAGTGTCTCCTAGGCTGCCGGTTAAGAACGGCCAGCTTACAAAATGTTTGATTCTGTGATACAGGATCCTGTGTAAAGACACATCAGGCCAAGGGCCCACTTTACAGCAAAGCTGGGCTGGGCAGTGACCACGAGCACTCACACGTCACACTTCCAGAAGCTCCTACACTGACCAGGTATGCAACAGCCTGCGGAAATCCAGGTAGAAGGCACCCGAAGACCCGCCTGTGGTGCAGCGTCCCCAAATGACCATTCCTGGGTTCAGGGACCGTGAGGGGCTGGCAGCAGCCCTGGGGGCCTGACCTCCCGGCTGTGCAGAGCCAGGGTCCTGGCTCCCCCAAGGGACGTGGCAAAGAGCCCCCAGTGGGCCCCAGGCCCTTTGTGACTGGGCCCAGCTGGTGAGCAGGGGTCCTTGACCGTGACCCCGGCCAGCAGAAGGCTCGGGTTGCTGACCAACGGAGGGCGGTGTCTGCATCCAAGACCCTGAGGAGATATGTACAGGGGCTGAGTGGTGAAGGGTGGGCCACGGTGGGCGCGCTGCCTCAGTGCTCTGTGGCCCCCTCCCTGGTGCCTCGGAGGTGGGGTGAGGGAGAAGGCACAGCCGCTGGCTAGCACTGGGTTACCCCAACCAAGGTCGTTAGGTCCGTGGTTCCCTGCCTGCCCGTCTTATCTGTGGTCGAGATTCCAGGAGCAGGACATTCCTGTAAACGCTGGGGGCCGGGGCCAGCCTCAGGATACCCTCCGCCGGACCCAGGGAACCACCCTCCAGCATCCTCCTTCCCACTGCACCCCAGGGGGGCCCGGGCGCAGGCTCTCAGTCCGGCAGGGGGGCCGACTGGGTGGTCCCATAGCGCCACCTGCTGGCCACGCCCGACCCACGGAGGACGAGCAGTGGCTGAACCCAGGGTCCTTATCAGGTAGTGTGGTCCCCACTGTCAGTCTGCACTGCCACCTGGGGCTGGAGGGGAGGCTGCAGGGCTAGCTGCCAGAGGTGGGGATTCCCCCGCATCACTCCCCGTGGGAGGGCGAGAGCTCCTGCAGAGGCACCAACATTCAAGCTCCCAGAACCCACATCCCTGTGCGCTGGCCCTTGGACCCGCAGCCACCGTGGTCCCAGGGGCCCTGCCTGCACCCCTCGTCCCTTCCTGGCCTGGCGGGGTCCTGCTGGGGTCAAGTCCACCCTTCCTGCCCGATCCTCACCCCGGTCCAAATCCCTTGTCCTCCACCTTGGGCCAGGTGGTGGGCCCTCCCTCACATGGGAACACTCTCCCATATACAGATGAGAAAACTGAGGCTAGAGTCTCTCCACCATTGACTCCAGACCTCAGCCTGAGAGAGAGGAGCCGGCATCCCTGCTAAGGGCATAGACATGCCTCTGGGGATGGGTGGGGGCTCCCAGAGGGGAGCGACTTGGGGAAGGAAACAGCAGATTTATGAAGGGAGCCAGCTGCTGGGCTCAGGCTAGGGGTCCTGCTTCCTGGTGTCCAAAACTGAGCCTGCCCTCTCTCTACTGCCAGGTGACTGCTCAGCCCGTCAGGACACGCACCAATGCCCCTGCGCTCACCCAGCCTGGGTAGGGATGGGGTGGGGCAGCTGCCCAGGTGACCCTGCCATGCTCAGGGAGACAGCAGCAATCCTGGGGCCCTCTCCTTGAGGACCTGAGACTCTCTGGGTTCCAGCTGGAAAACGGGGATTAGCTTCACACTCAGGCCACGAGACCCTGCCCTGGAGATGGCTTTGGCAGCCCAGGCCTGGCCCGAGTGCCAGATCGGAGCATGTCAGCGGCGGACCCCTTGGACTGAACCTCCACTGGAAGCCCTCCCTGGGCCGCCCGGTGCCGCCCCTCACACCTGCCGTGGATCTGGAGTCACCTGTACCACCCCTCCTCCCCCAGGCACCTCTGGCCAGGGCCTCCCTTCTGGGCCTCACTCCCCTCACAGGCCCACCTGTTAGCACTTCCACCACCACCAGGCTCTGTCACACCCATCTCACACCATCCTGCCAGCCCCCAGCTCTCACACTGCTCTCCCTCCTCCGACCCCGACCCCCAGCCCCAAGGTTTCCTGGAAGCCCCCCAGGCTCAGAAGGGACCCACAGCCCTGACCCCCCCACCCTTCACTTCCCTTCTCACCCACGACCACCACTCCTCTGGTGGTGACCTCTCCCACTACCACATTCTGTCCCCGTGGGCTGACCCAGCCACTGTCCCCCGGCCTGCAGCCTTGTGCCTTCTCCAGCTAGATGACTGTCACTGTCCCCCAGCGTGGAATCCCCAGTAGGTCTGGATGGGACAAGAGCTGCCTTGCCTGTCCTGCAAGTCTCCTTGCTGAGCCAACGACTCCATGTTCCCTCTGGGAACTCAGGAACATCTGGCCTGGGACTGGAAGCCCCACCAGAGCTGGACCCACAGCAAGGGAGGCTGGCTGAGGGCAGACGGGGAGAGCCAGAGGCATGCCTGCCGGGCGGGGTGTGGCTGGCGCCGTGGTACTGGCCATCACCCTGCCTGGCAAGGACCCACCGGGACAGTCCTGCCTGCAGGTGTTCCAGCCCAGGGCCCAAGTGAGAGGGACCACCCTGGGTCTGAGATCACAGGTGTAGCGTGAGGTGACCTGTGGAGCTGTGGTCATGGTGGCACGACAGGGTGAGACGGATGGCTGCCCCCAGAGTGACATTTACATGGACAGGCGTATGGGTGGTTGGGCACCAGGAGGCCGGAGGGCTGGGAGGGCGGTGAGCAGCTGGGCCTGAGCCCTGGAGCGGAGAACTGGCCAGTGAGAACACTCGGGAGGGGTGGTGTGGGAGGGTGTGCGTGTCCCCACGAAGCCACAGCCTCGTCCCACAGCCAGCCCTGTTCTCAGAACGTCTTCACTCCTCGCTGAGGAGTCGGCTCTGGCGTTTGCAGCTGATTTTTTCTCCGGCTCAACCCCCCAGATGGCTGTGCCCTGCCCTGAGGATCCCTCAACAACTCAGTGCAGGGGGCCACCGGCTGGGCCCTGACACCTGCTCCAGGCTTCAGTGGCACCTACAGGCCTGAGGTGCGTGCCCGGGCAGGTAGGTGCGGGGCCCCTGGAGAGAGCAGGGCGGTGCCTGCCCCAGTGCCCCCACCCCCACAGGACAGGGGCAAGCTGCACGGGACGGACTCCATTTTAAAGCGCCTGTACGTTTTCAATGAGACAGATCCACGTGTGTTCTATGCCTGACTACCTTCAGTGGTTAGTTTTATTACAAAGACCGGTATCAAAATATACAAATCTGTTTAAGAACCAAAAATGCAGCTTTTTAAAGGGCCGGACGAGCATCCACCGTTCTGAAGGCAGCCACTTCCTCCAGCCACCCCCTGGAGACACGGGGCACGCGCTCTGGTTGTCGCCAGGACGTCAGTGAATAATTTAAGGGGCAGGAGTGGCTCCTGACTCTGGGTGCGCGTCACAGGTCTTCCCGGGAGGGCGGCTGTGTCGGGTTTCCCTCTGTGGCTTCTGCAGACACAAACAGACCGTGTGCTCTTGAGGATGGGGCCACGAGGGGGTCATGAGGACCACCCTGTCATGTGGATTGCCTGTCCGTGGCCCTGGCAGATGGCACCCAGCCCCCCTCCAGACGCAGCTGGGTGCCCGGATGGCATTTCCAAGCTGCCCCCCTGTTCTGGTGGGGAGGCCCTGCCTGAGTCGGGGGGAGGGGCGGGCGGGGAGGGCTGGTGACGTGCGCTGCATGTCCAGAGCTCTCCTGACCGCAAGGGTCTCTGTGCCCTTGGTGTTTCAGAGTTACTGCAATGTGTACAGACGGGGACTCACCTGTCCCTACCCTGCTCAGGACTCAGGGAGCTCCTGGAATCTGAGTCACGTCTTATCCATTCTGAAAAACTCGTAACTAATGTCTTTTCAAACATTGCTTCTTTCACACTCTCCTATTCTGGAAATTCTATAAGACTGTCATGGAAAGAACTGGGTGTCCCCCAAAGATGTGGGTGTCCTCACTCCCGGAGTCTGTGCACGTGACGTCACTTTCCAAATACAGTCTTACAGATGGTCAAGCTGAGATGAGGTGGTTGGAGTGGCCCTAAGCCCATGGCTGTGTCCTTGTAAGAAGAGGGGAATTTGGACACAGACGCAGGGAGCAGGACAGATGACAACAGAGATGGAGTGAGGCCGCCGCAAGCGCAGGACGGCCCAGGACGGCGGCCACCAGGAAGGACACTGCCCTCCAGGACTCCTGGGCCCAGACGCGCAGCCCCCAGTGCCCAGGCTGCTGCTCGGCTCTGCTCCCGCCACGTCAGTCCTTGGCAGCCGTGTGGCTGGCTCCCTGCTGCTGACCCCACTCGGGATTTCACCTCCCCAGGACTGCTCTTGGCACCTGCCCATCTGCGGTCTGTGCAGTGCTGGCACCCCACTCACCATCGCCTGCCGGCTGCTGCTGCACACATGCGTCTGCTGTTTCTTCAAAGCCTTCGGGACACACGCAGACGTAGCTCCCAGGAGTATTGTAGCAGTTCTCATTTGTCCTCGTACATGCTTTCTCCGCCAGCGAGCACTCATCTATATCTAAATAGAAACACTGCAATGACTCACCTCTCTTGGCAGACACACACATCACAGAGGAGGCGGCTCACACAGGAGCACAAACGTTAGAAACGTCACTGCCAGGGAAAGGAGCGAGTCTCGGAGATCAGGACTCACGGGGAGAAAAGCAAACCAGTCCAGGCGATGAGCAGGCAGGAAGCCCAGTGCCGGCTCACAGGGGGTGACAGTGGACTTGCCGCCTTTCTCCAAGGCGGTTCCAGCCAGGCCTTGACCGTGGAGGCCCTGGTGTCCAGCCACGGGGCCGTGTCACCCTGGAGCATGAGGGCACAGGCACTCCCCAGTGGTCACCCGCATCACGCCCCTGGGGGCTAGCTGGGACAGGCCTTGCCCCCTGCCCCCTGCCCACTGCTTCTGCATCTCATGAGACCCCCAGGTGCTTGAGTAGCAGGGTATGCAGGAAGGGCCTGAGCCCAGTGTCCTGTTCCCACTGGCTGCTCACGGCGTGGTCCCTCGCAAGGTTCTGTCTTAGCCCAGCTGACACAGTCCACTGACCTGTACACTGGCCGCTTTCTTTACTGTATCCGGGGATGCACTCTTTGCACTGTCCTGGGCCCTTCCCCGTGCAGCCAACACAGGTAGAGTCACATTCTAGAAATAAGAGGGGAAAGACAATGACGACAGCGGACCAGCTTCCCATGAGCAAAACGGGATCTGAAACCACAGCACGGATTGCTGGAAGCTCTGACGCCCGAGGAGCTGACTGTCCCCTCACACATCACGCGGGGGTGCCAACACCGGCCTCTGCCTCCCGGCGAAGGACAGGTTGAAATTTGCGCCATGGACAAGTGCAGAGGGCAGTGCTGCGGCTGGGCGAGGGAGCAGCTGTTGGAAGCCACCGCTCTTTAAACAACAAGGGCACCTCAAGCGGGGTGACACTGCCTGACCGGCCCACTAGGAGTGTAGGAATAACAGTGGGGAAGTGTCCACGCTCGGTCAAGGACGTCTCTGCAAACACTCAAAACCCTGACAGCCACCCACGGACACCGGGAAAGGCAGCCCCACGCACGGCTGCCGGCACGACTCTCCAAGACAGCCTTCCTGGGGCGTGGGGCCCTGAAACCCACAGCCCCTTGACTGAGCCATTTGGCAAGTAATTCCAAGAAATGGTGAAGAACATGAAAACTACCTACGAAGGAATTCCAAGTTCATGGGTGTAAAAACTGGCAAGACTTAAATATGTAACAATATGGACAGTTGAAGAAAACCATGAAATTGTGGCATGCCCCAGGGGCATTAGCACGTAGAAAAATATGACACACGTAGCTGGCCACAGTGGTGCTGAATGAAAAAGACGGGGAACACGGTACCCTGTCACACGGGCGTGCACACGCAGTGGGTCCCCTCTCCACAAAGTGCTATGCTTTCTACCTGCTTGCCAACCCAGTGGAATTTTCTGACTTGTCGACAGCACATGTCCTTACTCGGGTTAGACCTTAAAGTCCCTAAGGGTGGCAGGACATACAGAGCCGTGCTGACCAACCACCTTCACACTGGAAAGACCCGCTGGTGTTCTCGCAGTACTGCTGGTCGCTGCAGGGGGCCACGTCTGCCGCACACTCGTCCACGTCTGGAACACAACAGCAGAGCTGTGAGTGGCCCCGACCCCTAGACCACGGAGCTGGTTCCCGGCCACCACCCGGCATCGGGCTGGGGCCACTTATCTCCCCGCTCACACTGGGGCCCAAGGCCAAGCAGCTGTGGGGGTGGCACGGACACCAGTGGTGGGGAAGGCGGGCAGCCACCTCCACCTGCCCGCCTCAGCCTCCCAGGGCCTATGAGCCCGCAGATTCGGGGTTCCGGCTGCAGGGCAGGCAGTGGCCACCTGGCCGTGCGGACAGAGGGGGGGGGGGACAGAAGCCTCAAGTCTGCACGGCCAGGCGGAGTCCGGGCAGGTGTGCGTCGGGAAGACACTGCCTCCTCTGCGGCTGAGCAGACGGACGGGCAGCCAATGTGGCTGCCAGGCCAAGGAAAGTTCTGTGCCTCGGTTTCCCCATCTAACTGCACACCAGCAGGACCTGCCTGCACCTTGCCTGTGCCACATTCTGTGTCCCCACCAGTCAGGGGCTGCCGCTCTCCCTTTCCTGTCCCCGCCCACTTGCCAGCCCCCCAACTGTCTGTTCTATCAACTCAGGGCCTGAGCCAACAGGACCACCCAGGGCCACTGATGGCAAGGACAGCTGGTGAAGGGGCCACCTTCCCAGCCCAGAGCGTAGGCTGCAGAGGGTGTGAATGAAACCATGCAGGCTCCTTCCTGAAATCCACGGATGACACCATACATGCAAATCTAGGCCTCCACAATGGGAGCCATCGAAATGTGATGTGGAGCAGCTGTCACCTTCCCCACGAGTCCAGAATGGGGCTGAGAGGGTGGGCAGGGGTGTCGAAGGCAGCCCACCCGAAAAGGGGCTGCACAGACCCCACACGGGGAGCCTCACCCACGCAGGCGCCGTCCTCCTCCACCCAGCCCACTTCGCACTGGCTGCAGTCTCTGTGGGTCGGGCCCGTGCACGTCTTGCACGACTCGTCACAGGCTGGAAGGCAGAGGTGGGATGTCTGTCAACATGCATGAATCTGCACTTAGCAATGAACACAACACCAAGGTCATTTCAGACATCAGGAGTTTGTGTTCAGCAGGGCGAAAATAAAAACCAAAAACGAGCAAAAACTCCCAGGGAAGCAAGATTCCTCTAACAACAGAAAAATGTATTCGTGTGAATCGTAATATTCACCGAAAAAACCAATCCCCGGGGCTTTCAGTGCCCATTAGTGGTAGGATTCTTGGCAATGAGGACTGCAGGGAACCTGGCTGCCCACACCTGGCCGACGGTGCCCCACACCACAGCCCTGGCCCGGCCCGAGAAAGGGCCAGGGGAGGACCGGCATGCGGACAGCAGGCGGCATGTTTACCACGTGGCACAGCCAGGGCGCTGCAGACCAGCCTTCAGCTTTCTATACATCAGAGGTGGGCAGTGAGAAAGCGCAGAGAACGGCTGTGGGTTAAAAAAACCACCCGGGTGCGGGCCTGGCCTGGCCGCTCCACTGCTCTGCCCACGGCATCCCAACCGGAATGGTCAGTGTGGTCATCACAGCCGAGAGGGTCTGTCCGAGCCCGACAGCACACCTGGACGCTCAAGCTGAGTGGAGCCCAGATGAGGGCGAGGGCACCTCTGAAGACCCAGGTAGGAAGGGCCGCCTTACCCAACACCAGGGTAACCAGACGCTGTCCTCTAGAAGGGATCTAGGGACCAGGAGGTCATACTGGCTACCTCCAGGTGCTCTCATCAGTGTCTGTGCCATCTCTCCATCCCGTGTCCTTGCAGTGACGTGGGCCTGTGCTCACTCCAGGGCACTAAGCCTGAGTGACAGCTGCACAGCCAGTCTCTGCACACGCATCGCCCCCAAGGTACCCAGCAGAGCACTCAAGGGCTGGCCATCCTGCCGGGAGAGTCACGGGGACAGCAGCCCTATGTTGCAGGGACACTCCAGGTGCCAGGCCACAGAGACCCAAGACTGGTGTGCACATGACACGACTGCCTTCTCCCGAAGGGCATCAGGACAAAAGTGACACACCTTGTCTGGGATTGTTCAGGACAGTGCCCATGGCCCAGGGGCCCCGCCTTCTCTTGTCACACGGTTAAGCTCCCTGAAGGTCTGGGGTATGAACTACAGGCAGCTCAGGAAGGGTCCCTTCTGCACACCCGTGGGCAGCGGTGTCCCCCCAGTACCTGTGCAGACGCTGTGCGTCTCATTCCTCAGCGAGCTGAAGTAGCCATCCACACAGTCGGTGCACAGAGCCCCCCGGTACCCCACGTGGCACTGGCAGGACCCGTCGCCCTCTCGGCTGCCATCCCCACTGCAGTGGCCGTTCCCGCTGCAGGGCCTCTCAGACCCGCCCTGGCACTCTGTGGGGACACAAACTGTGTTCAGAGTGTACCCCAGGAGGCAGCTGGGGCACAGTCAGAGAAAACGCCACTTCACTCAGCGTGTTCACAATCAAAGTAGCTTTTTGGGGCTGTCGCTAAAATCCAAACTGTGCTTTACCCTGAAACGAGCAGATGCTTGGGGGAACACAGAGCCTGTGAGCTGGAGAGGGCATCTGGGCAGCCTCACCCAAGACACGGGACAAAGATGCTCATACGTGGGGTAGCCCACTGTGGCCACATGTCCCTGGGAAAGGCAGGCAGGAGGCATCTGCGGCCAGGGAGAGGGTCTGAACTTGAAACCAGTGCCACTTTATCCAGCTGACCAACATGAATGACTGGTAACATCCAAGCAGCAAGCCGGCACAGCTTCAGTTTCTGTCACGGCTTCAGTTTCTGTCACAGCTCCTCGCGGAGGCTCTGCCTTGCCCACGAGGCTGAAGGTGACGTGTCGGCTCCGGCTTTTCACACGGCCTTTGCTACTCTGAGTGGGGCTGCACTGGGCCCTGCACTCAGAGGGGCCCACAGGTGGGCAGCCGTGGGTCACTGGACCCCTGAACTACAAGCACAGCTGTGATCAGATACTCAGAGCTGTGTGGCCCAGAGGTCCCTACAGCATGAAGGTGGTGACGCCGCTGCGGCCTGGCGCTCAGGGGAGGCAGCGCCCAGTCTCCCTCCCGTGCTCCTGCCCACCCGGGAATCACAACTGGGGTAACTCATGGTCTGCCCGAGAACAGCGTACCGAGGCAGTGTGGCCCGTAAGTTCCTGGAAAACAGCAGACTTTCAGTGTTTTCACACAAAACCACTCAAACAAGTCAGGGTTCTCTTTCTTCCTGAGGGTTTGAAAAGCGTTCGTTAAGCCTCAAGTGCAATTTTTTCAAAATCAGAGCGGTCTAACATGACACGTGCTCCCAGGTAACAAGTCCTGGGAAAGCACGGCCCAGGGGTGCACACGCCTCCCAGCTCCCTTCCTGCACACCTGCCTTCCTTTGAGCGTTGCACTGAGCCGACAAAAGGCGGTGGCATGGGTAAGAGAAAAGGCAGGTATGCAGGGACTGTTCGTGCTGGCTTTGTGACTTCCCTGTGTGTGACATCACCTCAGAACCGCAAGGTAACAAGCACGCTGTGTGGGCTGCAGCGCACACGGGGAGAGGCATGTGGCCGGGTACTCACAGCCGCAGCCACCAGGCCTCCAGGCGCTCCTCGTGCTCCTCTAGCATCTGATTGCACTCGAAGTCGCTGGGGCCACACAGGCTCTCCACGATCTCCAGGAGGCGGACCTCACTGAAACACAAGCCGGTCAGCACTGCAGGCCAGGGGACAGTGCCCTCAGCGGCCAGGGTCCATCCTACAGGTGCCAGCCGGAACTGCAGTGGCACTTTAGTGAAGACAGACTCCCCAGTTCAACACAGCAACCGGGGATGGGGGTAGCGGGTGCGAAGCAGAGAACTGAACCCGAGGCCGAGGTGAAGGGTAGGGTGGCAGGACGTGGGGGCAGGGGGACCCGTGGGCAGCACTGACGCTGGCGGGATGCCAGGCTCTGGACAGAGTGGGCGCCCAGCATCAGTTCATGAGGGTGGGACTCGCGTTCCAGCCTGCGTTTTAAGAAGACCATCACGTCTGTGGCACGGACAGTGGGCACAGGGACAAGTGAGGAAGCCCCAAGGCCAGGGAGGGGCCAGCGCACGAGTCGCAGGCCAGGTAACAGGTGTGCATGCTGCAGGGACGTTCTGTGCGTCACCAACATGGGTGACGACAAGGCAAGAGCCCAGGCAGGCATGGGCACCTACCTGAATTCGTACTTGGACAGCGACTTTTCCTCCCAAGCCGTGTTCCCACCGCCGAAGTTCTTCTTTGCCGTGTCTACCATTCCCTGCGGGGAGAGGGCGCGCACGGGGCTCCGCGCGGCTGTCCCCGCCCACTGTGCGGCGCCCCTGGCCCATCGGGGTGTGGCCCCAGCCCGTGGCGGTTACCCCGCGTGGGTGCCCCCGGCCCCGCCGCCCCCCGGCTCCGTGTCCCGCGGGGGCCGGCCCACCTGGTTAAACTTGTCCACCAGCTCCCGGCAGCGCTTGCAGGGCGTCGACTTGTGGGCGGCCTCGCCGGGCAGCAGCAGCAGCATCAGTAGCCCCAGCGCGGCCGGGGCCGGCGGGCGCATGGCGGGCAGCGTTTCCAGGACGCGGCCACGCGGGTACTGGCCGAGGTCCGGCGGGAAACGCCGAGCACTCGGGCCTCCGGCCGCCCACCGGCTGAGCCGCGCCGGCCGTTCCCCCGGCTACTTGACGGCGCCGGCGGGGCCCCGCCCCCCGCCAGCCCTCGCGCCACTATTGGTTGGCAGGATCCGCCCCGTCCCCATGTGGCCCAATCCGGGCTCGCCACGAGAAGCGACCAATAGGAAGGCCCCGGGTCAGCGTCCCGCGGGAAGGGAAGGAGACGGGGCGCGTGGAGAGCTGAGCCCGCCCCTCGCGCGCACCTCCCTCAGCGGCCATCTTTACTTCGGGCAAGGAGGGCTCCTGCAGCAACGGCGGCTGGGCTTTGGCGGCCATGTTAGGTTCGGGCAAGGGCTTCGCCTTCGTTCTTAGTTTCCGCCACCCTACTTCCGGCCGAGGGCCATCGAGACGGCTGCGCTCGGAGGAACGGCGCCGTGGACGAGCGAGGTCAGCGCGCGCTGTGGCGGCCGGGGCTCTCGGGGCGGGCGGCCTGGCCTCCGAGCCGGCGCTTTCGCAGCGCCCCCCGTGTCCACACGGGACGGCGGCGGGCCTATTCAGCAGGGGCTCCGCGCCGCCTCCCCGGGGGCCTGATGGGCGTGTTTCAGGGGCGCAGCCACCTCCAGGGCCCCAGGTGCCGCCGGTGCCCGGCACGGACCACGGCGTGAGCGGGAGAACCACTGGGAGCGTCGGCTGCGTTCCAGCAGGACGCGTGGGCCGGGCGGGAGACGTGCAGCGGGAGCACAGCGTTCCCCGGCGTCCGGCTGGCGGGGGCCTGATGCGCCCCAGTTCGCGTGTGTTCCCAGCGGGGACTGAGAATTTGAACGTCCGCGTGGACCGAGCTCAGCAGAGGCCTTAGAACCCCCACTGGGGGCACGAGGGCCTCTGCAGGCCATTCCTGATCCGAGCGGCGCCGCCCTAAAAGCCACGTCCTGGGGGCTCGTGCCTGTGGTGGCCTGTGATGGCGCAGATTGACGGCCCAGACCGCCGCGAGCCGGGCCGGCCAGTGCAAACGTCCGCTTACCCTGTGGAGCCCCGGCGGCGGGTGGGTCGGCCGCTGGTGTCCTGGCTGCCTTGCGTGCTCCTGGGGGCCTCTGGTTCCTGCCCCCGGTCGCCAGCCGAGCGCGCTCGGGAGAGGCCCCCGCGCAGGGGCTGCGCGGATCTGCACGAAGCCTCGCTGCGCAGCTTGTGGGGGACAGGACGTTCCTGGGGGGGCGCAGTGTCCTCTGGACGGACGCAGCGTGGGGTCCGAGGGGACAGGCCCGTGCTGAGCTGGCCGGGGACCGCTGTGGGCGCGTCTGGTCCCTGCCAGGCCGGGCGTGAGCCTCACTGTGTGGCTGCGCAGATGCCTCCTGTTTCCGTAAACTCTTTTCCGCCAACGATGAGAGGAACGGAGATCGGAGGTATGGATGTTCCGTGGTCTCCTCGGCTTTCCTGCAGACGAAGCATTAACGTACTTGTAGTGAAAATATAAGCTGGTGTCATGAGGTCTACACTTAAGAGTTTTTACCGAATTTCTTCTTCAGCGAGTTTGTTGAGCACCTACTATGCGCCAGACGCTGCTGATACAGCAGTGCGTCCGCCTGGTGGCGCTGTCTGCAGCATGTAAATCCCACAGGGAGACAATCAAAGGCGTCGTCCAGTCGGCACATGTGAGCGCCTCCTAGGATGACCAGGGTCATCCAGGGTCATGTCCTGGCTGAGGTTATGGTGGGGGGCGGGGTACAAACAAGCCAGAAAGATCCCGCCCTCTGTGAGCTTAGTTTTAGAAAGAGATAGACTACTGGCAGCACCCCTTTCCATCGGTGGTTTCTATTTTTGGAAAGGAAAACCTTAGGTTGCTTCTGATGGGCAGTGCATGTTGACTTGGTAATCCTTAACCGTGGAAGGCAGCTTCCCCTTGCCTCCCCCCACCTCACCCCCACCACGTCCGGGGTGGTCCCTGATTGCGATTCCTTCTCCACAGGTTCTGTCACGTGTGGACCCCCACTTGCTCTCTTTGGAGGGTGTGGACTTCCTCAGTGCCCCTCTTAGCAAAGGCAGCCGTGACAAACAGGAAGCAGTGTGGCTCTCTCCTTCACATTCTGGCCTCTCCAGTTTTGAGCCAATAAAATGAAACCCGTTTAATGAGAAACTGGAAACGTGAAGAAGAGTTTGCCATGTCCTCCCCCCAACTCTCCGGTTGACAAGACGTAGGTCTTCTAAGTAGGAACTGACTGGCCATGTTCTTGGTTTCCTTGGGAAGCTCTGCCACAGGTTGCCCTCAAACCGTCCTGTTGGTGTCTGGGTGACCCAGGCACATCTGTCTGAACCCCCCAAGGACAGGGCATGCTTTCTGCCACCACGTATTCATGTTCATGACCAGCATGCTGCCCTCCAGGTGCGCCCCCTTCCACAGTACAGCTCAGAAGGCAGCAGGGCGGGCGTCCATAGCCCATCCCACCCCATCCCGCTGGGTTGGGCGCAGGGGCTTCTCTGGCTGCCGTGTCCCCCTCCTGCCCTCCCACCTCTCAGACTCCTTCCTTCTCTCGGTGGGGACCAGGGACCCGAGCTGGGTTCTGCCCAACTGTCCTATGGGATTTGAGCGCCTCCAGTGCAGGGGCATTCCGCTGCCCCCCAGACGCCGGGCACAGCGAGGGCCTGGAGTGTGTTCTGCAGAGACTCGCACACAGCTTCACGCGTGAGCCAGTGGTTAAAACGTGGAAGCTTCTTGAGCATGTCTTTTAAAAAAGCTTTGTACGTTGATGTGTTTTCAGACGTATGGAAGTTGTGACAATAAGTCAAAGCATTCCCCTCACCCTTCACCAGACCTCACGATGTTAACTCGAGTGAGAGTCTAAGAGTAGGGAACCTTCGCTTTCGTTCTTTCAAGGGCTCCCAGAGTGGCAGTGCTGACGGTTGGTGACAGCGTGTGAAGGTGGCGCAGAATGGCCGGGAAGAGGCCATCGGGCTCGGGCAAGCAGCGCTGGTTGCTGGGGCTGCTGGTGGCCGTCGCTGCCGCCCACCTCGTCGCCTGTCCCTATGCCAAGGTGGAGGAGAGCTTCAGCCTGCAAGCTGTGCATGACCTGCTGTACCACCGGCTGGACGTGGAGAAGGTGGGGCCGCGCCTGCAGCCGGGTCTCATCCCCGTGTCTTGGGGCCTCTGCTGACCTCCTCTCCCCCTGCAGTACGACCACCTGGAGTTCCCTGGCGTGGTCCCCAGGACGTTCCTCGGGCCGCTGGTGATCGCGGTGCTGTCCGGCCCTGCGGTCTACGTGCTCTCATTGCTAGAAGTGTCCAAGTTCTACTCTCAGCTGATAGGTAAGGACGGGACTCTTCCGATGGTGACCGATGAAGGGTCGTGAGAGCAGGTGACCTCAGCCAGCCGGGCAGAGGCTCCCTCACTCAAGAGTGTCCGTCTGCTCAATCTTGGTGTCCTTGGCCACTCAGTGTGGCGGTCAGAGCACGGGTTGAGGTCAGACATCCGTCCGTCCTGGGGTGTGACCTGGGGCAGAGAACCGAGCACCTCTTGAATCACTCGTGACTGAGGTGTGGCCCTCCCGCCCAGGCTGGCACAGCAGGAAACCAGCCTGGGCTGGCGCCCCGACCTGCGGCCTCGCCAGAGGACGCTCCGTACACAGCGCCGTGACCTCACTCCTAGTCACAGTGCCATCTTCCCAATTCGGTGTTTTCATTGCCAACGCAGACTGGACTCGCATGTCCCCAGCTGACGTGAGCGCGTCCTCACGGCCAGTTTGACCTGCCCAGGGGAGCGCTGTGACAAAGTCAGCTTTCTGAGGAGTAGTGGTGCTCTCGGAAGGGGCAGCTACACAGGCTGTGCTGGTTGTGGCATCAGTGGGGCGCCCCGACGGGACAGTGGGGGCCCGTCTCAGTGATGGCTGTGTGGGGGACCCCCAGTGCTGGTGCCAGGCTCGTCATACTGTTGTACGGACACTGCCTGCCTGTCCTGGGCCACATGGTCACCATGACGCATACACGTCAGGTGGTCCGTTCCCTACACCTTCCTTTTTTTTTTTTTTTAAGATTTTATTGGGGAAGGGAAACAGGACTTTATTGGTAACAGTGTGTACTTCCAGGACTTTTTCCGAGTCAAGTTGTTGTCCTTTCAGTCTTAGTTGTGGAGGGCGCAGCTCAGCTCCAGGTCCAGTTGCCGTTGCTAGTTGCAGGGGGCACAGCCCACCATCCCTTGCGAGAGTCAACCGGCAACCTCCTGGTTGAGAGGACACGCTCCAACCAACAACTGAGCCACCCGGGAGCTGAGCAGCAGCTCATTGCCTTCATTCTAGTTGCAGAGGGCGCTGCTCACTTGCCCATGTAGGAATCGAACTGGCAGCCCCGTTGCCCAGAGCTCGCGCTCTAACCAACTGAGCCACCCGTCCACCCTACACCCTCCATTTTTAATACCAAAGGCCACTCCCCTGTCTCAGGGTTGTTTCCCTGTCACCTGGTCATTAACGGACCACTGTGTGTTAGTTTTAAAGACTGGCTTTGCCTCAGCACCTGTCTCACGGGTTGCCCATGTGTTGTCTCTTTGTTTAGTCAGAGCAGTCCTTGGGCTCTGTGTGATTTGGGGGCTCTGGACTTTACAAAAAGAGGTGAGACGGCACTTTGGGGCCACGGCGGCCACCATGTTCTGCTGGATGACGGCCACGCAGTTCCACCTGATGTTCTATTGCACGCGGACACTCCCCAACGTGCTGGCCCTGCCCGTGGGTACGTAGCTGCGAGCTGTGCCCGCCAGACATAGTGATGGCCCCAGGCCTCTTGCTGGGCTCAGGCGTACTGCTGGGGGACAGCCAAGGGGGTGTCCATTGAGGGAGGCGGGCACTGCTCCGGAGAGCCTTGGGCCCTGGAGACAGGCAGCAGGTGGCTGCTCTGGGCCTCTGGGTCCGGGCTGTGCGAAGGCCACGTCGGTGGGCCGGGGTTCGGTGTGGCCTCTGCCTGAGGAGTACCCCGTGTCCTGCCCATGTCTTGCAGTGCTGCTGGCCCTCACGGCCTGGCTGCGGCAGAGCTGGGCCCGCTTCCTCCGGCTGTCGGCACTGGCCATCCTAGTCTTCAGAGCCGAGCTGAGCCTGCTCCTGGGCCTCGTGCTGCTGCTGCTCTTGGCCACCCGGCGGCTGTCTGTGGCCCGGGCCCTGCGGTGCGCCGTGCCGGCCGGTGTGCTCTGCCTCGGTGAGTGGGCCGCGGGCATCCTGGCTGGGCCGTGCTCTGCCCTGTCTCCCAGACCTAGAGAAGTTGGGAGGCTGTTTTCACGGGACGAGACCCCCTAAAGCCAGGCGTCTTCATGCGTGGTCCTTGCTGTGGTGTCCCCTCCTCCTGGGGCTGCTGGCTGGGGGCCCCGGGAAGGTGCTCACAAGGGAGCAGATGCCCTGATGCCTCAGTAGCTTTGCGTGACACTGCGGGGCTGCTTTGTGGGGACATGACCTGGGACCTGGGACTGGGACTCGGGGCTGCCATCGACCCAGCAGCGTCGAAGTCTTAGCTTTCCGGTGGCTGTGTCCTTGCCTGAGGAGCTCTTTATTTTATCAGGACTGACGGTCGCTGTAGACTCCTACTTTTGGCGCTATCTCGTGTGGCCCGAAGGAACGGTGCTTTGGTACAACACCATCCAGAACAAAAGTTCCAACTGGGGAGTATCCTTTATGTGTCGTCGTAAAATGGCCATAGGGCAGGCCACCGGCCACCCCCTGGCCTTGTTCAGGAGAGACGCAAGGCTCTGCTGTCCTCCCTGCCCTCCCCACCTGACGGGACGTGGCAGTCTGCTGCAGCTGCTGCAGCACCCACACTGGCGTCTTCCACCCCGTCCACACCAGTGCCCCCTGGGCCCCTGCTGCAGCACCTGCCCCCGCTGTGGAAACACCACCCGACTTCTGCGTCTGTCCCGTGAGAGTCTGCTGTTCAGATGTTTCATTGTGGATATTTAGACGCACGGAGAGCAATGTGACCAGCCCCTGTACACCCACCACCCCGGGACTGTCTGTTTCTGTACAGAACAAAGAAGGGGAGGGTGAAAACCATGCACAGCCCGGTCCCCAGCTGCTGGACTCCCTGCCGGCACCGATGGCCCTTCTGTCCTTGGTCACCTGAGGCCCAGGCGCTCCCGCAGGGACACTCCCGGCCCCCGGCTGAGCTGGCCGAGGGTGACTGACGCTGGCACTAGCCTCCTTAACCCCCCAGACCTCGCCCCTGCTCTGGTACTTCTACTCGGCCCTGCCCCGCGGCCTGGGCTGTAGCCTGCTCTTTGTCCCGCTGGGCCTGGTGGACAGGAGGGCCCGGGTGCTGCTGCTGCCGGCACTGGGCTTCGTGGGCCTGTACTCGCTACTGCCTCACAAGGAGCTGCGTTTCGTCCTCTACGCCTTCCCCATGCTCAACGCAGTGGCTGCCCGGGGCTGTGCCCACCTGTGAGTGCTTCCGCGGGCGCCTCTGCACATGGGCTCATTGGTTATCAGGGCAGCCGGGCGTCCCGCTGGGCCTGGGCCAGCTTGACGGGCCAGGCACTGACCAGTGGCTCTGCTTAGTCTATCTTGGTCTTCTGCCAGCCCGGACATGTGTCTCGGGCCCGTTGGCACACAGCCATGCTAAGCACCCAGGGCTCGGTCACTTGGGGGCGGGACACCTGCCTACGACATAGCCACAGCTCCGGTGGCGGGGAGGCTCCGAGAGTGGCAGGTCTGGTGAAGGAGGGAGCCCAGGTTGAGAACATCCGTCCGGTGGGTGGACAGTGGGGGAGAGTCAGGCAGGAAGTGAGGGTGGCAAGGTTGGGAGACGGGGCAGAGCGCCGGAACCGACGCGGAATGGTCACTGCTGTGGTGGGAACTGTGGGCAGCTCTGTGAGTGTGGGAAGTCGGTGATGCTGTGCGCTGGCCTGGGGCTTCTCCAGTCAGGGACGTCCGGAGCCTGAGCGGGGACCCCGACACAGCAGGCTGACACCCTTGGGGCCGAGAGGGAGGATGATCTTGTTCATGGGAAACACGGGTGTCACTTAGCAAAGCCAGGAGGACGGGCTGTGCTCATGATAAAGCATGTGCTGCCCACGTCCCCACACAGAGGCCCAGGTGTGTAGGGACCCCTGTGCAAGGACTCTGACAAGCTGGGGAGTCTCCGTGTACAAGAGGTAGGAGGTGACGTATGTGGGGCCCTTTCCTCTCACAGGGACACAGCAGCAGGTCCCCTAGACGCTGCCATTTCAGAGGCGGCCCTAGGTCCTGGAGTAAAAGGTTTGGGTGTCAGAGGCAGAAACAGGACTTAGAATTGCAAACTTTGCACAGTCACTGCTCTTCATGGTCCCGGGCCCCCTGCCCGTCACCAGGTTTTGGCTGGAACATGTAAGGAATCTGGCAGCATGGGGCTTCCTCTGGCAGGCCCCTAAGGGCTGGGGCCACCCTAGGGGTGTGACTGTGAGTGGGGGTGAGGCACATGGCTCACGCTGAGGGTCTGCAGTACTCCAGAAGGTTGAGCAGCAGCTGTGTGTCCCTGACACCCGTTCCACTTCCTGGCGGCCGTGCCCCTTCCCTGAGCCGTGTGCTCTTCTTGCAGGCTGAACAATTCCCGGAAGTCTTGGTTGTATAGAGCAGGGTCCCTGCTTGTGATCGGGCACCTTCTGGTGAATGCCGCGTACTCAGCCACGGCCCTGTATGTGTCCCACTTCAACTACCCCGGTGGCGTGGCCATGCAGAGGCTGCACGAGCTGGTGGCCCCCCGGACAGGTAGGAGCTGGGGTGAGCTGGGCGGTGGCAGCTGTGGCCCAAGGCCCATGCGCAGTTGTGACCGGGCGGCTGTGGTTCCACAGATGTCATTCTGCACATCGACGCAGCAGCTGCACAGACAGGTGTGTCTCGGTTCTTGGAAGTCAATGGGGCCTGGAGGTACGTTCCCACCGTAACACGACAGCAGGTGGTGCTACTCCCAGAGGCTGCATGGGGGCCGCAGCACAGGGGCACCGCCCTGCTGTTGTCTTGCAGGTACGAGAAGAAGGAGGACTTGCAGCCCGGGTCGGAGGCCATGCTGGCCTACACACACCTGCTCATGGAGGCGGCCCCCGGGCACCTGGCCCTCTACAAGGACACACACCGGGTGCTGGCCAGCGTCGCAGGTACCACTGGGGTGAGTCTGAACTTGACCAGGCTGCCTCCCTTCGACGTCAACATGCAGACCAAGCTGGTGCTTCTGGAGAGACTCCTCAGGCCTTCCTGATCAGGAGCAGCATTCTGCCAAGAACGAGGGACAATGTGGACAAGTCGCAGAACCACCACACACTCCCAGGAGGCCTGAGGCGCAGGCCGGGCCCACCGACAGCCACACGTGGGTGGCAGCCCACCCTGTTTGCTGCCGGAACACCCCTGGGAACATCAGGCCCCCCGCCTGCATTCCAAGCTGCAAGCTATGGGGTGAGCACTCTAGTCACAGGCACATGTCCCTATTTCAGGTGAAAGTTTAGGAGATACACATGTTCAAAAAGGAATGAGAATTAAAGTTTGTAAATCTGTTCTTGTTAGCAATCTTATAGTACGTGGTATTTCCAGAGAGTGCGTTCCCCGAGGTTGTATTTTTAAGTGATGATTTCGGCACTTCCACTTTACTGAACAGCATTTGTTAAGTAGCCGAAGTATGTCTAACAATACAGAGAATGGGGTGCTGCTGCATGCGTGTCACGTGTGTCACACACACCACGCACGTGCAGAACGTCAGGCTATTTCTGTCTGAGCCATTTGGGAGTGAGCTGCTTACCATATGGCCTTGACCCCGAGTGCCCAGTGTGTCCTGGGAAGGAGGTGGGGCCTTTCCCACCTGCAGGTACTGTCTGTCCAATGGACGTGACAAGCCGACTGTGCAGACCTGTGACAGGGGACCTCCCCCAGGCCCCAGAGCTCCCCCACTCAGCGCCGTCTGGTGACGCTGCCAAGCAGCCTTTGCAGCCCATCCTCAGCGCCTGGCGGCTTCCCGGCCGCGCTCCTCTTGGCCTCTGTCGCAGCCCTGAGCCTCCGTCTCTCAGGCCTCCTTTCGGTGGGGAATGCTTTACAGACAAGATCTGGGCACAAACTGTGCTTGTCGCTATTGGGATGTCCTTAGGGTGTTTCTGTGCACGGAGTTGGGAGAACGGGGCGCCTGCACACGTGCACGTGCCGACACCTCCAGCCCCACCTGTCCACATCTGTCCGGCCTCCCACAGTGAGCCCTGACCCCAGCAGTGGCAATGCGTCTAATCAATGCGAAAGCAGCTCCAGTCGCTTTGCCCCTCCGAGCAGGGGCGGGATTCACATTCTACTCGCCCATGAGGGAGGTTTGGGGCCAAAGGCTGTGTTTGTGAATGCCTTGGGTTCGTCCCCCTCCGCTGTGGTCGTGCTGTCATCTGTCTTGGGGTTGGGTTCACTGCTTTCCATTTGCTTTCATGTTAGGACCCGACTGCCATCCTTTTCAATTATTAGCACATGGCCATGCTTCTAGAAATCCCAGCTATTCATCAAGGCCTGGCAGGGAAGTCACTCCCTCTTGTGCCTCCTCCTGTTTCCTGTAACTTCCGTCTTGGTTTTCTGGCGTTTCTTTCATGTGCTGTTTTTTGTAAAGATAGGCAAATACATGTACACACACTTTATTTCCCTTCATTACACAAAAGGTGGCACTCTGTACAGATGCTCCTTTGCATTTTGTGTTTTCTACTTCTGGAACATCTGAACATCAGCCTGTCTGTTCTGAGAGTTCTCTGGCTTTGGGGACCACGTGACTGCACCTGTTTCCGAGTCAGTCTCCTATGTGGGAACACCGGGGTGCTGCCGATGTCTTTAAACTTCAAATGAAGGTCTGATGCATTGATATCTTCAGATTGTTCGAGGTGCATCTTCAGTTTGAGTTCCTAGAAGTGGGGTGCTGGCTGGGCCTGAGTGCGTATTAGTTCTGCTCAGTCTTGCCAAATTCCTCTCCACGGGGTGGCATCATTTCAAGTTAACACCAGGTGGAAAGTCTGTCAGGCTTTTCCAGTCTGACGAGTGAGCATGGTACCAGGACAGTGTGGTCTCTGTTTCCCTCGGGAATGAAGCTGATACCTTTTCACAGCTTTAAGGGCTGTTTGTTTTGTAAATTGTCTGCTCACATCTTTTGTCCATGCTCCTTTGGATTTCTGGTCATTTTCCTTTCACCGTAGAACAATTCCCCAATTAGTAGGGCATTCACCCTTTACTACAATATGTTGCGAATGATTTCTCCGTTTGTCTTTTGGCTGCAGAAGTGTTCTCAGCTTGAGGTTTCTATGTTTACGTGTCTTTTCTTTCCCTGCGTCAGAGTTGGGAAGCCTTTTCCATGCAGAGTCCAGCCACGTTTTCTCCCCATGCTTGCCCGTGTCAGCATCTCATGTAGTCCTCTCATCCATTGGGATTTACTTTTGTGTGAGGGAGAGGTGGCCAGATTTTCTCTTTTTCCAAATGGCTCTCCACTTATTAAAAGTCCATCTTCGCCTCTGAGATTTGAAGTCACAGACTGAACTTCTGCATCAAGTTCTGGCAATTACAAATGAAACTGCTGTAAACATCCGCGTGCAGGTTTTTGTGTGGACATGTTTCTAGTTCCTCTGAGGGAAATACTGTGGAGCTCTGTTGCTGGATATGATAAAAGAGTACGTTTAGTTTTGGAAGGAACTTCCAGACCGTCTTCCAAAGTGGCTGCACCATTTGCCCTACCAGCAGTGAGTGATGGTTCCTGCAGCTCCACGTCTGCCAGCATTTTTATTGGTGTTGTCTGTGTTTGCTGTCTACCCCAACGGCGTTTTTGCCTTTGAGTGTGCCTTGTCGTTTACTGTTGAAAGGCGGACATGTCCTTGGTAACAGGGAGTACAGTAAATGGGCCTTCGTGACATGGTATCAGGTGTGGGGGGCAGTGTTCTGTGGTTCCACGATTCGGGTCAGTCTATAGTGAGCCTGCGCCCTGCACTGTGCTCCCCGTGTGTGTCTCTGTTTTCTCCTCCCCCCTTAGCTGGACCAATGGATGGAGGGGCTAGAGTTGGGTATTTCCCGTCTGCAGTCAGTGGGCTCTGATGATCCCCAGCTGGCCGGGCCCGGTTAGTTTCTCCTGAGGGCAGGCCTTGAGAACAGGGTGCCTGGTGTGTTTAAAATGGTTGCTTTCCTCCTTTGCTGGAAGCATGAGGGGATCTTTCTCTGATACTGGGAACCTGGTGGAGCTCCTGGAGATGAATCTCACGATACCGTGCGGCCCCCTTATGACTGGGTCCCTGGAGTTTCTCACTCTGACTTGTTCACTCTGAGCCTCCAGAAATGCATCGCTTACAGTTCAGGGGACCCCCATACAGATTCCCTGGTGGTTTCTGCCCGTGAATCTCTGCTCTGGGAAGCCGTGATGACTTGTGTTCACCTGTCTGTCCAGTTTGGGGAGCAGTGGTTTGCCCTGTGTCTTCTCTTCTCTTACAGATCCAAGAAGGGCTGTTGCTTTTTCAGTTTCTTCTGCTTGTCACTTGTTAGGATTGAGTGATGACTTTCAAACTCCTTACATGAGGAACCCCAAACCAGAAGTTAACAATCGTTTTTTAAAAAGACACATCAGTCTCTTACATCATGCAGAAAATGAAAAGTGGAGTTATAAAACCATGGTTACAGTAAGACTAGCTTTTATAATTGCCATGTATTTTTCCTGAACCCTTTATTTCTTCACACATTTTCAAGGTATTGTCTCGTGCCCTTTAATGTCACCCAGAGGGCTCCCTTGAACATTTCGGGCCATCTGGTGGTCACCAACTTCCTTCTGCTTTTGCTCATCTGGGAATGTCTTAATTGCTCCCTCGCTTTTGAAGGACAGTCTTGCTGGATATAGGATCCTTGGTTCACAGTTTCTCTTTTAGCCGTGAAAGTATTGGTCACTGTCCCCTGGCTGCCAGGCCCTCTGATGAGACATCTGCTGGCCATCTTATTGATGTACCTTTGTATCTGATGGGGCACTTCTCTTGAGGTTTTCAAGATTCTGTCTGTCTTTTGACAATCCAATTACATAATGTGTCTCGATGTGGGTCTTTTTGAGTTTATCTTACTTGATGGTCATTGAGCTTCTTGGATGTTTATATCAATGTATTTAATTAAATTAGAAGTTTTTGGCCATTATATATTCACATATTCTCTCTGCCCCTTTCTCTCTCTCCTCCTTCTGGGACAATGTGTATGTTTGCTTGATGAAGCCCCACAGGTCCCTTAGTCTCTGTTCACTTTTCTTCAGTCTTCTTTTTCAGACGCAATCATTTCAATTGTCCTATCTTCAAGTTTGCTGATTCTTTCTTCTTTCTGCTTGAATCTGCCTTTGAATCCCTCTAGTGAATTTTCCACTTCAGTTATTCTTTTTCCTCAAGGAAACAAATACCAGTGCCAATTTAAAAAATGTAACAGGAACAAATTTCCAGATACAGATCCAACCTGAACTGCAAAATCACTACCAACAAACCTGACAAAAAGCGAGGAGCCACGTGACGCAGTGTGCAGGCGCGAGGGGAGGTGGGCTTTGCTCTGGAACAGAAGGCAGCAGTGAGTGTGGGACGTGTGGCGTCGCCCTAGGTGGAGCGACCTGCCTTTCTTACTGAACCAGAGCAGAGCGTGTGCAGAGCTGTCACAGACTGTGGCTACCAGGCCCCCTCAGCCCCATGCCTCTGCTCTCCATGCCGGCCCCCTTCCTCCTCTCCTGTGGACTTGGCTGTCCCCTCCCTCCGAATGCAGGTCCCGGTGGCAGTGCCATGTAGAGATGGGCAGCCCCTCTCTGCTCAGGCCGTCTGCCACGCAGCACAGCCAGTTCCTGGGCTGTGGGGACAGGAGAGGTGCAGGGTGGGCAGCCGGACTGACCCGGCTGCGGATCGGCCGCCCACGTGGCCGCAGAGTGGTCAGAGCTGGGAACCATTCCCGAGCTGAAGCTCGTGGTCTGCTGCTGGAGGCAGATGGCTCCCAGGACCGGGCGTGAGGCCGCCTTACTGTGGAGCTGTTCTTGGGTACGTTTGGGGAGTGCAGGGTCATTGTGTCTTCCGTGAAGTGGATCATTTATGGCTAAGAAGCATCTCTCTAGTGGTGCTTCCTGCCGGAGACTCCCTTGCCCCATGAGCAGCCATCCCAGCTGTCCTCGTGCCCACTCTGTGTCCTCAGCGTGATGAGTGGGTCTTGTAAATGAACAGAACTGGGTTTGTCATTGTATCCAATCCAGCAGTCTCTTAATTAGTGTTCCGCTTGCATTCAATACAATTGCTGATCCACTTGGGTTTAGAGCTAAGCGTTTACTGTTGGCTTCTCTTTGCCCCTTCCTACCTTCCTTTCGGTTAATGAAAGTAATTTGTTAGTTCATTTCCTCGTTGTTAGTTTTGTAAACATTTTTATTGCTGTTAATGTTTATCTTAGAGATTATATGCATCTGACTTCTAGAATTTACTTTAACTTCCTACTGTTACGGTTTACGGGGTAGTGATGGGTCCCGTCAGCCTTTGCTCCCTGTCCTATCCCACCACCTTTCATGCTGCTGGGGCTTGTTCTGCCTTTCCTTTAAGCCCTAAGCGACACTGCAGTTTTAAATGGCCAGTGTTCACCTTGACTTCCCATTTCTTACTCTCCCCAGAAATGTCCTTTATTCCTTCCAACGTCATCACACGTCGATCTGCCTGGAGAACGCCCTTCAGAAGGCATTTCAGGGCAGGTCCGCTGGTGACAAATCCTCAGTGTTGTTTTCTCTGGAAGCTTCCCTTCACTGTCATTTTTGCAGGGTGTCCACTGGCCATGTGCTTGGTGGTCATTTCCTCTCTGCACCTCACAGGCTGTTCCATTTTTTTACAACCTGCATTGCTTCTGCTAAAGGGGAGCTGCCAGTGAGTTGTTCCTCTGGAGGTAAAAGTTTCTTCCTTTCTCTGCTTTCCAGATTTTGTCTTTGGTTTTCAGCACTCTGCTGTGATTTGCCAAAGTGTAGATTTGTGTGTCATTTTTGTTTATCCTGACTTTGTGACAGCCGTGGCCACGATTGCTGTCAGTTTGGGAAAGCCCCAGACACCCAGGCTCCTTTGGGCACTGCCTGCGCGTTCCCCTCCTCCAGCCCTCCTGGGACCCGTCAGACCCCCCACTGCCCCGCGTCTCGTCCTCTCTTCTCTCTGCGCTCCATTCCGAGGTTTTCTCCTGACCCAGCGCCAATCCAGCAGTCCTCTCTGCTAACTTAATATTAGGTCCACCTACTGAATTAGTTTGTCATTTTACTTTTCAGTTTTAGAATGTTCCTGTTTGTGGCTTTCATGTCTGCTGACATTCTCCACCTTACCATTTCCTGGAGTGTGCTAGTCAGCGTCTCTGTCTGAACAATGACTTTGGGTCACCCATGTCTGTCTTTGTTGTCCATTCTCCCCTTGCAGTCTTTGGTCCGATTTTTCTTACGAAAAGTCAAACTTTATGTAAGTAAAGTTAGAGAAGCTCAGGACCTTTCCATAGAAAGAAAATTTTGCTCTGGGCAGCAAGGTGTAGGAGGGCAGGCCACCTCGATGCACTTGAGGCTGTGCTTTGTCACGACTGGTCTATCTCGTTCGCCCTTCATGGATCTCCCCAGAGAGCTGGGGTCCTCTCGCTGCAGGCACTGAAGTCCGTGTTGCTCCCTGCCCAGGGTGCCCGCTGAGCTTCTCAGGCGCTCGCCCTGCCCCCTCTTGAGGCGCCCTCTTCCTGGACTCCGTGTTGGCATCACGGGACATCTCCAGAGTCCAGTGCTCACCCCTTCTGTCACGTCTGCAGCCGCCCCCGAAAGCCAGAACTGCTGGATGAGGACGCCCCCACGTCCTCTGCAGCCCGCAACTGGCTGGACCAGGGCTGCCATGGCACCTCCGGGGACTGCACTGCTGGGGACCGGCACAGTCCCACTCTGGCGGGGACGGCACCAAGCTGGCGAGTGCAGGTGACAGAGACAGCAGCAGAGCTCTGGGAGGGAAGGGGCCACACTGTTGTCCCCCAGCTCACTGTCATTGTGACAATCACCTCTCCCCCCCACTGTGGAAACCTGTCTTAAGTTGAATCTTTGAAGCATGAACACAGAAAGAAGCAGGAAAGTGTTGACATCCCCAGCGTGAGCTGGGTGACAGTTACATACGGGTGAGCAGAGCCGTGTGGACCTGGCTTCTGACCCAACCGATGAACTGGAGGCGGAAGGGAGCTGTTTACAGACCCGAACGACTTAGTCTTGGGCCAGCACCAGGCACACAGGTGCACAGAGCCTTCGAGAAAGTGTCCCCTGTGTGAGTCCAGCCAGACACTCAGGTGGGCGCACCAGGCCCCCAGCCAGGAGGCTGGCCACGGCCTCGTCCCGCCTGCTCTCGTGAGGCCGCGCACCACGGGACCCAGAAAAAAGAACCGGGGGACTCTGCCTTCAGGAAAGCCATGAGCCCTGACGTGGCAACTTGACAGCACCTGTTCTGGGCTCTGGACTCACTGCCTGGACCTGGGTAGAGCCTGGACACGGCTGAAGGCCGAACCCAAGCTGGTGAGACATCCACGTGGCGCTGCCTTGAGCGCTGAGGAGGGACACTTGCACGTCAGCAAGGGTCACTCGTGTGACCCCGGTCGCTGCTCCCTGAGCATCCAGAACAAGGCTGGTCTCTGGAACGTGCGCACTGCCACCCAGGCGAGAGGGTACATAGCCAAGGCGACTGCCAGGCTGCCTGACGGGCTCTTCCGTTCGGGCCCCGCACAGAACGTTCTCGGCACTGTCAGCACCGTCATCAACGCTGAGAGCTGCGTCACCACCTCCTGTGCCCTACCCAGGGCTAAGGCTGCACGCTTGGGGTTTCCGTGTCTACTGGCCCCCAGGGGACGACTTCTATTATCCTAACAATAAAAAGCCACTGTCCTCCAGCAGTAGAAAATCGCAAATAAAAAGTTTAATTTCAAAAACTGAGTTCATCATTTATAAATACACTAAAACATGGTCAATGCAAAGTCAGATGAATAATAGGTACAGTATTTTAACAAAACAACTTTTCTAAAGGTAAGAGGCAAAGGAGTGACTTGCTTCACCCAGAATATTTAATTGGTCTGAAATAATATGAACCCTTTTCTACCTGTTGAAGCAGAAACTTTGAAGACATATTACTGTTAGAAGAACCTGACAGCTGACACTTCATTCTGACGTCCTTGGGGTCCCAAAACACCCCAGTGATGGCTGAATGTTCCCCATTATAAATCTAAACACCTAAGGCTATTCTCACAACCATAATATAAATCTTCCCTGTTGATAAGCCATCTCTTCTAAAAAGAATTTTACACATAATTTGATCAAACTGGCGGTCACTACACAAATTTCAAAAGACAGTTTCAAAGTGTACAGACTTCGTCAGGGGCTTGGAGGTTTAATCAGCAGGACTGCTGTAAACGAGTCATGTTGTGTCCTGGCCGGATGCCTATTAGAACCAGTCGGGCATCAGCCACCCGGCCACGTGAGACCTGGATGCAGGGCAGGAAGTGGGAAGCTCTCCTCACCACTCACTGTATCACTGACACTCCGTGACACAGCTCGGTTTAGTTTTGTCTTCAAATGCCATGTCTTTCTTGTAGTAAACAGCTATCTTCCAGAGTATTCTCTGTGCTCCTCACATACTTTACAACCTGCACTTAAAAACCGCTCAGTCAGGATGGCTTCAACTCCACCTCCTATGTACAGGTTTTATTCGACAGCCACAAAAGCTGTTTTGCTGCAATTAAAGCAATATTTAACTAAAATACAGTACCTGATTTGTGGTTTTTACATAATTGAATAAAAAGCCTACAGAATAAAACTGTTGACATCTTCTCTGCCATTCTAGTGAAACAAATTACTAACCCCCAACTTTTAAAAAACTTTACAGTTACGGATTCAAACCTAATCATCGTATTTCATAATTGACTAGACGGGCTATTTCTAGCGGACTTCTTAAAAACCACGCCGTGATACCTGGCCGAAGGACTGGGAGTAAGGCACATGTGGACATTCCGGTGAGCGCAGGAACTCAGCGTGGACCTGAGAGTGCTGGGTCTGATGTCCTACATGGCCCCGACCGGGGCAGCCAGCAGCCCGGGACAAACAGCCGGTGCCGAACAGGCAACAGGTCTTCCGCCAGTGGCTCCACTGTGAGTCTCAATACTGAAAGTATATTAAGGGAAGATTCACTTTCAGAAAGATCAGTTTTTCAAAATGTTCCATCATGAGCCTGGACTGGCCGAAGCTTCCATTCTCAGGGTGTGTGCTAAACAGCCTCTCGGAAGGGACGATGCTCGGGGGGCAGCCCAGAAACCTGACAGCCAGAGCAGAGAGGCCCGGCCAGGCCGCCTTCTTCAGGTTCCAGTAGGTGAGCGGGTCACAGCTGTGTTCAAGCACCTCCTCCTCCAGATACGCGAGCACCATGTCCTCGGGGACCTTCGTCTTTCCTCGCGGGTCCTGCTGCTTTATCTCGGCCATGAGCGACCACAGGTTGTCCTCCCCACCGGAGTCTTTCGATGGGGAGCCTGGATCACACCCGTTGGCGACAGGTGTGTCCTCTGAGGTAGAATGCAGCATCTCGAGCTCCCTGATTAAATCCTGTTTGTACTGCTCGGCCTCTTCCTCGGAGAACAGCGAGGCCTTGTAACGCGGGTCCAGCAGTGTGGCAAACACGTACCTGGGGTCGTGCAGGGTGGCGGACAGCCGGCTCACCATGGCCTCCTTCAGGGACTTGAGCATGGTGTCGATGCCCATCGTCTCCTCGAACAGCATCTCGACCTTTCTGGTCAGGATATGGATCATGGGGATGACCTGGCTGAGCGTGGACACGTGGCTGCTCATCTCCCGGCTCGCGGCGTCGAACGGCTTCAGCGCATGACACACGGACTGCATGACCTCCCACTGGTCACAGCTGATCAGTTCTCGGAAATTACACTCGATGGACATCTCGTTAATTGCCCTCTTCTGCTCGACGAGTCGTTCAAGCATGTGGAACGACGTGTTCCACTTGGACGGGACGTCCTGGATGAGATGGTGTTGCGGCAGCTCATATTCCTTCTGCAGCTCGGCCAGTCTCTCCTTGGCCCTGTGTGACCGCTGTACCCGCTCGCATACCTTCCGCGCGATGCTGAGTAAGTTCTGGACCATCCTCTGGCTCTTCATAGCCTCGCTGACAATAAGGTTCACTGTGTGGCTGAAGCACTGCACGCTCGAGTGGTCCCCTTCATTCAGCGTCTTGCCTACGCTTGGGTTGTCGGTCACTGTGATGCCCACCTGGAGGCCGGTGGATGTCACCCAGGCCTCCCACCAACATTCCAGCTGCTTCTGAATGCTGTTGCCGCTGTAGTCGCAGTCAATCTGTGACACGTCTAAAAGTGCTGAGCAGTGGTGGTCCTCACAGTGCGGCCGGAACGAAGACTCGAACGTGACCCAGTGAGCAGTGAGGGTCAGGTACTCCCGGGTCTGGTTACTCATCCATATTCCGGACGTGAAGTGGATCACGCCACTCTCAGCTTCCTTCAGATGTGACATAATTATCTGCTTCACATTATCGTACATCCCTGGGATAGCTGTCCTGGAGAAGTAGGAAGGTGAGGGCAAAGAGTACTGAGGTTTCAAGTATTCGAGCAGCCTATTAAAGCCAACATTGTCTACAAAAGAATATGGCTGAAGGTCAAGTGCAATCATTTCCGCTATGAGACTCGTTATTTTTTTGGCAACTGGATGAGAGTCATAGAGCTTCTCATCGGTGTCATCAAAGGAGGAGGCTCGTGACAATTCTGTGCTCAGGGGCTCATGGCCGCTCGGAGCAGAGGGCAGCACGGTCTTGGGGACGTCGGCCTTCAGCACGCTGCCGTGGAACCTCTGCAGATGCCTCAGCAGACAGCTGGTGCCCAGGTTGGTCGGCTTTTTCCCCCTGCTGATTGTCCGGCCACAGTGCAGGCACACGACTTTCGTGGGGTCTGCAGGGCACACGGAAAAATGATTCCACAGCTTTGAGGTCTTCTTGCTGTGAACGGGAAACAGAGCTGGACTGCTTTTTGTCACCACTGTTGGCAAGTCAGTTAATTTGGAGGAGGAACTTTCTGCAGAAGCCAAGGTGGCATACGGAGAATTTGCCAAACTGGCCCCCAGAAGGCCCTTTTGGTTCCCAACCACTTCCGGGTGGCGTCGGTAGAGATGTCTCATCAAACAGCTTGTGCCCACATCTCCCTTCTTCCCCCGACTGATGACGCATCCGCAGTGTCTGCAGACCGCCTTCAGGCTGTCCGTGGGGGCCAGCGAAAAGTGATGCCACACTTCGGACTTCAGCCTCTTCACCGCCTTTTTATTCTGTTGGAACGCAGCACCAGGTCCAAACAAGCGAGGGCTCAACCTGTCACCTGGCCGCTTCTGGGGAGAGGACACCAACGAGGCCTCGCCGGCGGCATCGGAGGGCGACGACACAGACACGTCTTCCATCAGCGCGTCTCCGGGCAGCAGATGTGACTGTAGGTCCTCCGTGGGCCGGTCGGGGGAGGAGGCCGCCGAGGGGGACGCCTGAGCCAGCTTCCCCGGTGATGACGATACGGAGCCTGGCTCCCCGTCTGGGGGCGGCGGGGCAGGCAGCAACGTGGGGGGCGCGGAGTAGAGGGGCGGGATGGCGGCGCCCCCGCCATTCTCCTGCAGCACGATGGAGCGGTGTGCCCTCCACATGTGCCGGATCAGGCAGCTCGTGCCCAGGTCCTTCCCGTTCTTGCCTCTGCTAAACTCATTCATGCAGTGGATGCAGACGGCCTTGGAGCTGTCGAGAGGTGACAGGTAGAAGTGCCTCCAGACGGCCGACCGCCTGCGGGACCCAGATGTGCCCTTGGGAAGCGCCAGGCTCCTCTCCACCCCGCTCTCTGCAGCTTCATCGTATTGGGGCGTGGGGAGCTGTGAGTGGGGGCCCACTGTGGCCTCTTCCCGGCCGTACTTCTCGGAGGTGGACAAGTCGGAGGAGATGTCTTCAGAAGACATGACAGACACAGATTCTTCCGTCACTCGATCGGGAGATGGGATCTTAGATCCCATCCTCTGGACCAGTTTGATGGGTGACAGCACCGTGCCCAGGTCTCCGACCTCAGCGGGCTGTGGCGGGAGCAGCAGCGACGGGGGCGAGAGCGAGGGGGCCAGGGCTGAGGCAGTGCCGTGTTCCTGGACGAGCACCGTGGGGTGTGCTCTCCTCACGTGTCGCATGAGGCAGCTGGTGCTCAGGTCCTTCTCGTTCTTGCCCCTGCTGAACTCCTTCATGCAGTACATACATATTGCTTTCGTGCTGTCCCGAGGAGAGATGAAGAAATGCTTCCAAGCCGGAGACTTCTTCCTGGAGCTTATGTTCCGGCCGGACAGCAGGCTCTGCGTCACGGCCTCCATCGCCACGTCGTACAGCGTGCTGCTGTACTGTGAGAACAGGGACCCGTACTCGTCCTCGCCGTCGGCGGGGACACACCTCCCCGGCGGCTCACAGCCACAGCTTGTCTCTCTGGTCTCTGCCTGTCCGTCACCACTGTCGGCTGGTTTCCTGTCCTCTTGCTCAATTTTAAAGTCCATTCTTTCCAGACTGTGGTTCGGAATTTGACCATCATCTTCCTCTTCTATTTTAAAATTTACTTTATCGGAAACAAAATCACCACCCGCTTTGGGATGAGTTTCCTGGTTTATCTCCATGGCTGTCCATAACTATTCTGGCTGTTTCACCACGCTGATATCTTAGGTTGGTAAAAAAAATGATCCAAACGCACACTTGTTGCCCAAATGCACATTTTCTTCAGTGATTTCAACAGTTCTATCTTTTGGGATGTTTATGAATATGGCCAATCATACGTCTCCCTGAAATCCAGAACGTGTAACTCATGAGCACATCTTTTTCGGGTGCAGACCACTGCTTTCCAGGAGTTCGATAAGTCCTTCAAGCTGCAGACATACATTCACGCGGTGCAGCCCTGCCTGGCGTCTTGGAAACAGGATGGCTGCCATCTTGATGGCCCCTCTGTATTTCCTGTAAGAGATGAAATCAAGTCAAGCACCGAACGAAATCACACATTTAAAACTGATACTGCCAGGGGTAGACTAACATACACAGCGGGGGAAAAAAATCCCACGATGGTAAATTAAAATAGAAAATCTTGTTCCCTAACTTTTTAACAATCCACTTACACAATGAAAATACCCCAAAACTGTAAAACAAATGAAAAGTAAAGATACATATTTAAATTCAAATGGCCTATTAATAAAGGATCGGGTTGGGGGGACACAGAAAAAACCTACAACAGTATAAAAAGGTTGGTTTGATCTAGAACCTATACCATCAGTCATCAGAGAGTTGAGTAGCTGCTGTCATCAGCAGAGCTGAACCCCCAAATCAGTCTCACTCCACCTGCAGCAAGGATTGTCACAGGAACTGAGAACCTGGCAGCTAACATACGTGACAGACTATTCACAGACTGAACACTGAGCATCCTAAAGAAAACGAAGACTGCCCGCGTGCAGGGGTGGAGGGGAGGCCTGCGACAGCACACTGGCATCCAGCCTGGGCGGCCGCTAGGACAGCCAGCTTGCAGGGACACACCAGTTCTCAAGGACTGTAAGACCTCGACCATGACAGAGGCCAGAAGCAGGGTGCGTGCTGCTCTGAAGGCACATGAGAGTGATGGGAGCAGGAGCAGGCGGCACCTGGCGACCCAGCTGAGATGTGAAGGATGGTGCACAGGTGGCAGGAGTGGAGCGCTGATAACAGTATAAAGAAAGCAACCAAAACCCAGTCGTGGCTATATGGCTGCACGAATAGTGGGAAGAACACGCTTATGACACTGAAGCTAGACCCTAGGTAACCTACGAGAAACGCACCTTTTTTGGGGGGGACACCCACCAGGGGTTTAGTATAAATAACAACCAGCACAGAAAAACTCAAAACTACACATAAACCAAAACCAGAAGGCCAAATGGTGGGGACAAAAGGCACATTTCTAACCCTTTGTGTTAGCCAGCCCCGAAATAAAAACCAAAGTGAGAACAAATGAAGACAATGGGAAGGAAAGGCTCGCGCACAGCTATGGGAGGAGAGAATGGCCACAGAACCCAGGGGCCAGGGCCAAGCCTGGGCCGGGAGGGGGATGGCCAGGTTCTTCCCAGCTCAGCTGACCCTGAGCTTCCCCAGGGGCACCGGCACCCTGCCGGCTGGGAGGTGAGCCAGGCCGAGGGCAGGGTCTGCTCCTCCCATGGGAGCAGATGGTGGCTGGGGTCAGACACAGCCTCTGCCCACGTGTTCAGGCTGCCCATGGAGAGGATGGGCACGGGCGTCGCCACGGTGCCACCAGGAGCCATGCAGACAGCGAGCGTCCTGCCACCTGGGACCAGCACAGCTCAGAGGAGACCACTGACGGGCACTGGGTACCCAAGGAGGATCACCTGATGCCAGAAGCTGGGCCAGCCAACGGCCTGTGCCCGAGCACGTGGTGGGGGCACTGCCCAGCTCCATCCACCTGCACAGCCCCTTGGGACGCCAGCCTGGCCCAAATGCCGATAGCAGCCGTTCATGTATACAAACGTGACATATATGTGTCATGTATGTACGTTGAGCAGACTATCATTTATTGTATGTCAATTATATCCAGTGTGAAATAATACAAACTATATACATATTGGTCTCTGTCCTCAGTTCCTGCTAATATTTGGTCTTTAATCCCGGTTTCTCAAACCCTTGTAATTTCCTGAGTAATGGGGGCATTGACACAGAGCTCTTGAATCCCTGGGGATTTCCTGGGTGATGGAAGGATCTCTTGTTCTAATGAGGCGAGTCTGGGCGGCTCCTGGACGGGACTCGGTACCACCAAGACCAAGCCTTGGTTAGAACGTGGAACTTTCAGGCCTGCCCTGCCCCCATCCTCCGGAGAGGGGGAGCTGGGCTGGAAACTGAGCTCACAGCTGACCATGCCTGCATGATGAAGCTCCCTACCAATCCTCCAAGTACAGGGTTCGGGGACTTCTAGGCTGGTGAACACACCCATGCCCATCTCCACGGAGACGGGTGCTCCTGTGCTCAGCACGCTCCAGATCGCGCCCTCTGCACCTCTTCACCTGGCTGCTCACTTGGCTCCTTCACCATGTCCTTTAACAACTGTAAGTGTTATTACGTAAGTACGTATTTCCCTGGGTTCTGTGAGCTGCTCCAGCACATTACCAAACCTGAGGAAGGGGTTGTGGGAACCCCAATTTGTAGCCGGTTGGTCAGAAGCCCAGGGGACACCTGCAGTTGGTGGCGGAAGCAGAAGCAGTCTTGTGAGACTGAGCCCTCAACCTGAGGGACAGACGCCACCTCCAGAAGAGCTATGACTGCTGGTCTTTGCTTCAGAATAACTGAATGAGGGGTACAGATCAAACGGAAACGGCCATGAGTTGGCTGCTACCTGTTGAAGCAGGATGATGTGTCACGGGGCTCATTATGCTGGTCTTCCTAACAGACATGAGAAAACATCCTGAGGAATTGTTTTCAGACTTTCAAGAGAAGCAGTGTAAACAGGGAGACAGAGGAGTGATGTCTTCAAAGTTCTGAAAAAATAAAAGCCAAACCAGGATTCAATATCCAGCACAAATATTCCCACAGCAGTGAACATGAGATAAAACACTGTCCGACAGATCAAACACAGAATGTGTCACCTGGTGACCTGTATTTCAGGAAATGCGAGTGTTCTTCGGGCAGAAGAATATAACTGCATACAGAAGTTCAGTGACGCAGAAGAGACACAGAGTAATGAAAGCAGCAACAACGGTGTGGGTGGAGAGCGAGGCGTGTGGTGTGCTCACTGCTACTGGGGGCCTTTGCTTCTAGGCCCTTCCGAAGAATTAACTAAAAACCACACACACACACACACACAGTGAGAGACATGCATGTAAATAAACACCTTGATTTCACACTGACACCTCTAATTTCAACCCAACACCACAGGATCATTCTAGCCTCCCTTTTTCCATACTTGTAACTTCTTTCTCCAGCAGTGAGAAATCTGGCTCCCACCAGCTTAAAAGATTTACTCATTGACTCGGTTCTACAATATCCAGAAAGTCGTTTCTGAATGCTATCCCATACCACCAAGGAAGAAGAAGCTTTCTAACTAGAGACACTAGTTTATAAATGTTTGTCTTTGGGCTTGAGCGTACATAAGCAAGCATTGTGTCCAAGAGTTCCTTGGGTCAGTTTTCCCTCTTAAGGGTGGTTATTTTATTCATTTGAAATATAATAGTTGTTTCTGTTGGTAACACAGCACAGAACTAGAATAGCCATACCACAATCTCAACAACAAGACAAAACTGATGGAATGTTTCCTTACGTCCAAAGTATAAGCCAAGGACAAACCAAGGACACATACAAGGCCTGTAGAGTGTTGGATCTGTACAGGAGGAAAGAGAAGGCAGCCCTGGTCATGCGATACACAGGTAATCCCCAAGGAGCCCACAGGTACGCTGGCAGTGCCAGGCCAAGCTGCTGGAATTGGGAGGCATGCTCTAGGCAGTCAAGCAGGGGGCGTCAGGGCCCCAGGTAAGGTCCAAAGTGGCTGGAGCTGAGCTTCCTTCCAGGCAAAGACCCACAGCAAAGAGAATCTGCTGGGGAAAGACTCAAGGACAAAGGAAGGATAAGTTAGAGAAAGCAGAGGGGACACCCCATGAGACCACAGAGCCAGCCACTGTCCTGAGTGGCAGGGTGAGGACCTCTGTGCATCAACTGCTCCAGAGAAGCAAAGAAAGTGCAGAACTCAGAATTAACCCAAGGCCTGCAACAACCTGAGGAGTGTTAATTCAGGAAGAACTATGGGACCTGTGAGGTAGCAGGCGGTGCATTGGACCGCCCACCTTTCCTTCCCCATGAGCAGCCATGAAGCCAGCAGCCCCACAACCACAGCACGTGCGCAAGTCCACAGGCTTGCAGCCACCAGGAGGCACATCAGGTCCGCAGCCCCTTGAAAAGTTCTGCTCTCTGCAGCACTGTCACTGTCTGACCTCTGTCACAGGTCCCTAGGACAGCCCCATTCACAGAGCACAGCTACTATTTGGCCTGACTTGGAGCTTGCTTTGTGGGCGTCAGTTGAAAACAAACAGGTGCACCTTTTTTTAACATCACAGCTGCCTAAAGCTGCAACACCAGGTGGGGCAAGCGAGAGCCTGGGAACCAGATGTCTGCAGGGAGCTTTGAAAAGCGTCCTAGTGATGTCGAAGGGCACGCGCATGTGCAGAGCTGTGCACAAGCCAGGAAAGACATGAGGCGTCCCCGTTGGCTGCCCCTGAAGCCCTATGGAAGCAGAAGGTGAAGGCAAGGCCAACTGCTCGAGGACAAATGCCTGTCCCAGCACATACACACAAAGAGCCCCCGGCAAGGGTGCCCGACATATCTGTGTGATGCATTTAAGGAAATCTCTGACCACCAAGCTAAGCAAGCAGAGACTTAAGTGGCCAAACAGTACAAGGAATACAGACTTTTCAGAATTAGTACAGTAAAGTTACGAAAGAAATAAACAGGCAGAAACAAAACAAAATAAACCCTAGCAATAACAACAAACTCCAGAGGGAGGGGGATCTGATGTCTAGCTTTCAACAAAAACAAAAATATTATAAGACACACACAAAAGCAGGAAAATATGGCCCCCACACAGGAAAGTCAAAAGAAATTGTCCCTGAGGGGCCCATGTGTGGACTTACTAGACTAAGACTTTATACCAGCTATCATAAATATGTTGGAAGAACTAAAGAAACCATGTATAAGGAAATGAAAGGAAAGTATGCCAAATTTCTCACCAAATAAATATCAATAGAGAGACAAAAATTGTAAAAAAGAACCAAGTAGAAATTATGGAACTGAAATATATAACTAAAATGAAAATTTCACTAGAGGGGCTCAATCGCTGGCAGAAAAAAGAATCAGCAAACCTGAACACATGTCAACTAGAAAAACTAAACAAAATCTGCAAGCACAAAGAATACCATCAACCAACATGAAGTAACACACATCTACAGAATACTCCATCCAACAGCAGCACAATACATATTCTTTTCAAGTGAACGACACATTCCACAGTACACACCATATGCTAGGCCATGAAACAAATATTAATACATTTAAGAGGACTGAAACTACGCACGTATGTCCTTCAGGCACAAGAGAGTTAGATTATAAAACAATAGGAAATTTGAGAAATCAATAAATATCTGGAAATGAAAACACATTTCTAAATAATTCATGGGTCAAAAAGAAATTATAGGGAGTATTTGAGATCTTGTTCTCCAGCATATGCCATCAGTTTGGATCAAACAAACTTTTATAAAAATTCACATTTCTTATGTCCACACCTTGCATCCCACACCTCCCTGCCACAGCACACACAGATGTGTGTGTGTTTCTCCCCATTGCTGGGCACAGTTCTATCACAGGAGAAAGACTTTCAGATATTTGCTCCTGAGCCTGGACCAGATCTTCCCTAATTTCCCTGCAACCTAAAACAACAAACAAACAGGTGTTCAAAAACTTGAACTTAGTGAGTCTAATATTCTCTTCTCCTACGTCCTAGAGAGCCAGGATTCTCAGGGTAGAAAAGAAATAAACAAAGGTCAAAGAAACATCCTATAGTCGGTGAGCGGAATAACAACAACAAAAACCACATCAAAATGTATGAGATACAGCTAGCATTGTGCTCAGAGAGAAATTTATAGCTTTAAATGCCTATATTAGAAAAGAAAGAGCTCAAATCAATAATGTAAATATTCACCTTTTAAAAAAAGGCCTAGAAAAAATAAGAACCAAACCAAGGCAGAGAAGAGGGAAATAGTAAAGATTAGAGTGGATATTAGTGAACTAGAAAACAGAAAAGTGATACAGAACATCAATGAAACCAAAAGTTGTTTCTTTGAAAAGATCAACAGAATTGACAAATCCTTAGCTAGATTCCAAGAAAAATAGAAAACAAAGAATGTAAAAATGTGCAGACATCACCAGATTCTACAAAAATTAAATGGAATATAATAGAATACTATGCAATAACTTTCTATCAACAAAACTTAGGTGATATGGAAAAAAATCCTAGAAAATAATAAATTACCAAAAGTGACTCAAAAGAAATAGAAAATCAGAATAGACCTATAACAAGTAAAGAAATTGAATTAGTGACTTAAATTTTTCCCACAGAGAAAAATGTAGGTCCAGCTGACTTCCCTGGTGAATTTTATCAAACGTTTACAGAAGAAATAATACGAGCATTCCACAAACTTTTTGAAAACAGAGGAGGATGGAATACTTTTCAGCTTATTCTAAGGGGCCACTATCACCTGGACACCAAAGCCAGACAAAGAAAGCAAGAAAAGAGAAATACACACTGCTATTCCTAGATACATGAAGGAAACCACCATATTTTTAACAGTACATGAAGACTGCAGGAGAGGAGGCGCCAGGAAGTTAGTTATGTTGAGTCAGGTCTTTTTAAATTCCAGAAACCTAGCATTATATGAAAATAAAAGTGGCAGACAGAATAATCGACTTTCAGAGAAGTCCGTGTCCTAATCCTTGGACCTGTGGATATGATATGCAAAGGGGATTCATAAGATTGCAGACGGAGTTAAAGTTAGTAATCCCGGATAACAGGAAAACTATCGTGGATTAGCTGGGTGGACCCAATGTTATCAAAAGGGTCCTTAAAAGTATAAGAAAGGGGCAGAAAAGAGACAGGGAAAAATGCCTTCAGAATGATCAGACAGGTGTGGCGATTGGTGCTGGCTCTGAAGACGGGAGAAGGGGTCCCACAGCCAGGAGTGCAAGTGGCCTCTGAAAAGCATGAGAGGCAAGGAAACAGATGCATGTCGAGGCCCTGCAAGAGGAGCAGCCGGCTGACGTCTCGACTTTAGCCCACTGAGACCCAGCTCCAGTTCTGACCTCCAAATTTATGTTGTTTGTGGTACTCTGTTAAAGCACCAATAGAAAACCAAACAATAGGAAACAAAAGGATTAAGCTCAAATCCCAGAAAAAAAATAAGAGAAAAAAATAATAAAGAGCAGAAAAAAATCTCTATAGATAATGAAAGCACACAAGAAAACGACAGCTTCAAATTAAAAGAAAACTATAACTTATTTCAAAAGAAGCCAGTACTACTAAAAAAATAACACGAACAACAGAAATCAGGGTAGAAGAGGAGGATTTTTAATGAAAGAAATGAAGAGAAAAAGAACTCCAGAGAAACTGAGCAGTTTAGAGACAGGTAAATAGAGCCAACACAGGGGTGATCAGAGCACCCCTCACCAACAGGATGGGTGAGGCAGGAGAGCAGAATACTGAAAACTGAAAGTACCCATTGGGAGCGGGTACCAGAGAGAGAATACGTTGCATACTATTCTCTTACTGGACCTAAAGAAAAAGAAATGTCATTCAGGCAAAAAACAAAGTCACTGACAAGGGACAGAAAATAAAATTGTCATGAGTCTGACAGCTACGTTTTGTGCTAGAAAAGAGAATAACATATTTAAGATATCCAAACAAAGAAAATGTGAGCCAAGGATTTTATATCCAGTCAATCTTTCAAGTACAAAGGATGCAGAAACTTGTACGAAATGCAGGAATTCAGGAACAATTTTTCCACAAGTCCTTCCTGAGAAATCTACTAGAGAACAGACATCAACCAGAGTCTGGAGAAACACTGACCTCAAGGCTGGGGTGAGCTTTGGTGTCTGCGTGGGACTGTGCTGGTGGTGGCGGTGTGTGCTGCAGTGTGGGGCCCATGTGCCTACAAAGGAGGGGGGCAGTGGGGAGTCGTACAGAAGACGGCAGACGCTGTCAGCCAGGACATCGACAGCGGTGCTGCCTCCGTGTCTGTGAGGCTGGTGTGTAGCGAGGGGTAAGGCAAATGAGCACTTAGGGAGTCAAATACTCTCTTCTCCTCCGTCCTTGGGAGCCAGGTAGAAAAGAGACAAAAAAGGTCAAAGAAACGTCCTGTAGTCAGTGAGCAGAATAGAAACCCTAACTTCACTGCACAAACCTACAGTGAGCACACGTAACCCCCAGGTTGTGGCTCTGAAACACCCCTGCCCACAGCAAAGACCAGGGTTTCTTGGAGGAACAGCTCAGTCCCGGCCAGGGGTAGGACGGACACCGGGGGCCGAGAACACGCTGGTGGACCAGAAGCCAGGGGCTGGGTCGGTGTCTAGGAGCCAACTTGTAAAGGTTCCCACTGTGCAGAAGTGAGACAACTGGAACATAAGTAAGGACCATAATAACAATACATTAAAACTCATCAAATATGTTTAAATCTAGTTCATAAAACCAAAATACAACCAACTGGTCCCCTTTGGAGGACCACAGGATAAAACCGATACAGAGCGCAGGAAGCATTTATCTTCAGTGCGCCACATGCATGAACTATCGCTCTGGCTAACCAGTGGATAAGGACGGGTTTCTCTCCCGTGAGTCCAGCTCACAAACAGCAGCGGGAATGAACAACAGCATCGCCGTTTCCTAACTGCTCCTGAACTAATACACGTCGGTATGGGCTTGGTCAGCTCTGGCATCAGAGAGAGACGGCACACATTTGGTGCCTCCTGATGGAACAACACCCGCCCTCCTGTGAAGGTCCTCAGAGGTCAAACCTGAACCCGATGGAGCCTCTACAGCCAACGACTGGCTCACGGGGAAACAACCGAGGATGCCTCACGCCACCCCAGGGGCCCACCACCAGCCAAATCTAACTCGGGCCATGAGTCCCACCACGGCGCTCCTCCACAAATGACGTCCACGGGAGGTAGGGCGGTGACCTGTGGGTAACAGACTGAAATGTCGTATGAAAAACTAGGCTACACTTCACTACCATTTAGAGGTGCAAAATTCATAAAACTGAAGAAAAAGAAGTAACTTCCATAAAAGTGAAGTCAGTGGTTACCTTTGTTGGGAGGGAGGGAGACGTGACGGATAGGACACATGGGGAGCAAGATTTTATTTCTTGCCCCAAGCGATGGTTACAGAAGTGTCCACCTTATGACAACTCATCAAGCCGTATGTTTATATAATATTTTAGGCAGCTTCTGTATCTGTGCTATACTTTAAAATAAAAGCTTAAAAAGAAAAAAACCCTTATGAATCTGCAGTGAGGCAGGCATTACGGTGTTGGTGCCCGGGGCTAACAGACTGCCTGCCCCACAGGCCAGAGACACCCAAACACCATGTCTGCACACACCGGATTTTTATGCCAGAGTGCTGCAGAGAGCGAGGAAGACCTCCGAAGTAGTCGATGCCAGGACAATTTCTCCATGGAAAAAAGGACACTTGTTGGCCCCTAGCTCATGCCATCCCCCAAATCAACTCCAGGTAGATGGTCCACTAAGTAAGTAAAAAACAAACAAAAAGAATTGAAGTCTTAGGATAGGAGAGGATTTAGCCAAAATGGCAAGTCCTGGGGCCAGCCCGGTGGCTCAGGTGGTTAGAGCTCCGTGCTCCTAACTCCGAAGGCTGCTGGTTCGATTCCCACATGCGTCAGTGGGCTCTCAACCACAAGGTTGCCGGTTCAACTCCTCAAGTCCTGCAAAGGAAGGTGGGCTGCGCCCCCTGCAACTAACAGCGGCAACTGGACCTGGAGCTGAGCTGCGCCCTCCACAACTAAGATTGAAAGGACAACAACTTGACTTGGAAAAGTCCAGGAAGTACACACTCTTCCCCAATAAAGTCCTGTTCCCCTTCCCCAATAAAATCTTAAAAAAAAAAAAAAAAAGGCAAATCCTGAACAAGCCCTTCATAAAAGGGGCCCCTAAATGGATGCAAAGCTGCTCAGCCTCATTGCAAAGCAAGGAAGTACAAATTAAAGCCACAGCAATGCACACACTGCTGGGCCAAAGCGCGCGCGCGCGCACGCACGCACACGGGCTGGCAGGGCCGTGCTGCTGAGGCCTGTGGTACAGAAGCATCTGCCACCACCTGGGGGTGCTCACCACCACATCTGGGTCAGCATGGCTCCTATCACAGGAACAGGCCCGACAGAAATGCCCGTCTGTAAGCAGCGAGAGGCCGATGCAGAAACGTGCACAGCAGTGTGCAGGGCTCACACCGGCTCCTGTCCATGGACATGTAAGCGTGGAACGTCACACAGCACTGAAAACAAAGTATCATTATACTCACCGAACATGACAGTGAGCATAAGGTGCAGACAAAAGCACACACACTGCGCGATCCCACGTGGACTCCGCGATAGAGGTTGGGGAAGGTTCACGTGAAAAGGGGGCGGGCAGGGAGGCCACGGGCGACATCCCACGTCCTGACCTGCCCGATGGACCTGTCTCAGCTGGCGACAACTCCCTGAGCCATGTGCATTCCTGTGTGTGCTGAGGCTTGGGAGGGGGGTCACCCCAGCAGGAGGGGGGGTCCCACCACTGCTGCCTTCGCTGCAGATGAGGGTCAGCCAGTCGGTGTAAACGAGCAGTCACACAAGTGAACGCGTGGGGAGGGACAGAAAACGGTGCAGATATGAAAGACTTTCACTTTCGAGTCTATGTGCTTCTCTTTTGCTCGACTAGTTTTGCACGTATCATCTTATAATCATAAATAGCACATGTTTCTGTTTTAGGAAAAATGCTGTCACTTGCTCTAGTAGTTTACTACTAAAAAAAGTCTTTTCTTCCACTATTTCAGCACCAATTTAAAATGAAAAGCATGCTAGCTTTGGTTTTCAAACCACAAATGGACTATGTTCCTCCAGCCTTTTTGATAATTTTATGTATGTGTGAAGAACAATTTGCTATTTGCAACCTACCCTAAAACTTTGCAGGTGACACTCTGGCCTTTTCAAGATGAGGGCTACCTGCTGACAGTGCATCTGGAACCAGTTAGCCATGGTTCTGATTCTACTCTCCAGCGAGCAACAATCAGCTTAAAATAAAACCAGTCAGCATGAATATAAAACAGGGTAATCACTGACAACCAGAATCCTTCCAGAACAAATGTTGTCACTGCTGCTCACAGCCCGACCCCCAGCACAGAAGGGAACCATCTCTTTCCAGCTAGAGGCCATGGTGATGATGACACCACAGCAATGAAGAAAACACTGTTACACGTGCACGGTGAGCGAGGCCGCCCCAGATATGAGCAGAGATTGAAGGAGGATGACAGGTAGACAGGAAGCATCCAAAACCACTTTCTAGAATTATTTTACATTTTTAGTTTCAAAGACAAAAACACCTGAAAGTGATGGTAGCTAATTGGGGGATCCTTCCCATGGCTAGCAAAAGTAAAATGTATAGAATATTCTCAACCTCAGACACGTGTTCTGAATTTTTGGACAATCCATTGTTATTTTCCATTTAAAGAATTAAAGAAACCACTTTCCGAACTACTGTGATGCAGAAGTATCGGAGAGAGAATTCCCATGGACGGTGTTCCCAGTTCTCATACTGCACTAGGTTGGTCAGACTCCCTGACTTACTAATGTAACGATCGACTTTCATTTCATGATCTCAAATGCTTTACTACGTATATCCAATGCTGTGAAGTCTATTTTTCCATTTTTCATTCAAGTTAAAGCATACTAAGTAAATACTAGGCCAAGATACCAGTCTCACTGGCGGAGGCTGGCAACGCCGCAAAGCGTGGTGCAGTCTGTCAGTGAGGCTGTGAGTGCCCATGGCAAGGGAGCTGGGGCCACACCCCCGAGGGGACTTACCCATGGACCCAGCAATCCCAGGGCGGGGAACAGCCCCTGACCACGAACCTTACCAAGTACAGAACAACATCCGCCCAAGGTTAGTCCTGCAGCATCCCACAGCCAGAGGCTGGAAAGCCACTCAGACACCATCTTAGCGAGGCTGACACACTCATGAGGGCTGACAGAAACAGCAAGACACACACAGGGTAAAGGTACCATTTATGAACGACAGGAGGGAAGACAAGGGGAGGTGTGTGTGTATGTGCATTTTTGCAGGATAAAGCAGAAATAAAAGTGGTTGCCTACATTGTGGAGGCGACAGGGATGGAAGTGAGATCTCTGATCGTAACCCTTATATAATTTTGACTTCGAGCCACGTAATTATTTTGTACATAAAAATAAAAAGTTAAAAACTCCAAATCCAGGGGGCAGCCGGATGGCTCAGTTGGTTAGAGTGCAAGCTCTGCACAAGGTTGGCGGTTCGATTCCCACATGGGCCAGTGAGTTGCGCCCTCCACAACTAGATTGAAGACAAGGAGCTGCCGCTGAGCTGCCGGAGGCGGGGCAGCCGGATGGCTCAGGTGGTTAGAGTGCGAGCTCTCAACAAGGCTGCCCGTTCAATTCCCACATGGGATGGTGGGTTGCGCCCCCTGCAACTAAAGATTGAAAATGGCGACTGGACTTGGAGCTGAGCTGCGCCCTCCACAACTAGACTGAAGGACAACGGCTTGGAGCTGATGGGCCCTGGAGAAACACACTGTTCCCAATAAAATTTAAAAATAGAAAAAAACCCTCCAAAACAAATAAACCTAATGGTACATCAAATGGACAACACAGCACAGACAGAAGAGTATCTATCAAGGGGCTTTACGACATACCCAAAGGGCACAGCTGACCGTTGAACAACACGGGTTTGAACCGCATGGGGCCTATATGTGGATTTTTTTTCCAATAAACACCCGCAGTACTATTTTTGACCTGTGGTTGGGAGTCCATGGATGCAGAGGGCTACTGTATGCTTTGATCTGTCTTTTTATATAGAAGACTTGAGTGTCTGCGGGGGTCCTGGAACCAATCCCCCACAGGTACCAAGGGCCAACTAAGTTTTGTGGGAGTCAATTTATATGTAGATTTTCAGCTACATGGGGGTCAGCTAACCTCTGTGTTGTTCAAGGGTCAACTGTTATATACTAAACACAAAAAGAACTTAAACAGAAAACACCTTAAACTTCTCTAAGCAGTTTCATTAGTAGGAACAAAATATTGTAACTTAGCAATCTATTTTATATTTTAGCATAAAACAAATAAGTAATTATGCCAATGGAATTAAGAATCAAGACTTGCAGGATAAGAAAACAATGCAAATTTTAAAAATGAAAGAAACTAAGTAAAACCGTATTAACTTAACACGTGTATTGAAAGTATAGGTGCGAACTCGTGATGTTTTAAGTGTATTTCCTTGCCCCGTCCAGCAGAGAGGTGCTTACAGCAGTGGCAACGATGGACACTGAGCACGTGATCCCCAGAGCGTGGGGTTTCTAAACAACCTTTCTGCGCAGAGAGGAACCGAAGCGCTTTGGAGAAATGGCTCATTGCAGGTCTGGAAAGGGAAGGGAAACGTGCCAGAAAGGAAGTTCTCCCAGACGATGCTGGGTGAGAGGTTACAACCATCTGAACATCCAAAAACAAAAACAGAAGGCTTTAGTAGATTGTAAAATAATGAATGACTAGAAACCCATTAGACTGCACTGACAGTCAAAGAAGGACAAATAAAAAACATGGGGGTGAATATTACAACCAATTCCTTCCCCAGAAAAGTGGTAAGGAGGGCCGGCCCGGTGGCTCAGGCGGTTGGAGCTCCATGCTCTTAACTCCGAAGGCTGCTGGTTTGATTCCCACATGGGCCAGTGGGCTCTCAACCACAAGATTGCTGGTTCGATTCCTCGATATGGTGGGCAGCGCCCCCTGCAACTAAGATTGAACACGGCACCTTGAGCTGAGCTGCCTCCCGGATGGCTCAGTTGGTTAGAGAGCGTCCTCTCAGCCACAAGGTTGTCGGTTCAACTCCCGCAAGGGATGGTGGGCAGAGGCCCCTGCAACTAACAACGGCAACTGGACCTGGAGCTGAGCTGCGCCCTCCACAACTAAGACTGAAAGGACAACAACTTGAAGCTGAACGGCACCTTCCACAACTAAGACTGAAAGGACAACAACTTGACTTGGAAAAATAAAGTCCTGGAAGTATACACTGTTCCCCAATAAAGTCCTGTTCCCCTTCCCCAATAAAATCTTTAAAAAAAAAGTGGTTCCTTCTGGCCTGGGCCTGGCCTCTAGCCTCTGGGGATTTCTGGGGGGGAAAAAAAGAAAAGTGTTAAGGAAGGGAGAATTCAGCATTTTCTTGTCTCCTTGGGACGTAATGGATGAGGGAAACATGAATGAAAATGGGCTCAGGCCCAGCGGACCCCCTCCAAGGACGGTGTATAGGGCACGGCCTGCGTGGAAATGGGCCGCCTTCCTGCCAGATCACAGGGCGGACACGGGGCAGAGGGGCAAGTTAAATGACACAGCGTGGAGACAGCAAGTAATTCCACGACACGGCACATTCACAAGCCACTGGCCTAGTCTTTTCAAAAAGTCAGTGTCGAGGAAAAAATGGGGGTGGGCAGGGGAGGGGTGTTGCTCCAGAACCAAAGAGCTACAACAAGCGGCACAATGACCACACCAGAGGAAAGGACATCAGCGGTGACGTGATGTGCTATCTGCAATTGCCTCTGAAAAAGCTCGGCAGCCACCGATGGGCAGGAGGGGCAGTCATGGCGCCACTGTCCCAGGGCTCCATCCTGGGGTGGGACCATGCTTTCAACCTTCTGTAAGTTGGGAACTTCATAATGTCACCTTGCAACACGGACGCGTGTTTGCTTCCAAGTCAAAGTACACATGCTCTCCAGGAGCTGTCAGGTACACGGACGGGACCCACGGTCAGCTGAACAGTCCTGCCGGCGTTGCACCTGAGGGGACAGTGTTCCCACCAGGGTCAGGCAGAGAGGTGGGGGCTACAGCTGCCAGCCACGTTAGCATATGCTGAGCGTGTGTGGCCGCAGCTAACATATTCCAGGGGTGGTGACAGCACCAGCTATCTCAAAGCCAAATGCCGGCAGGAGCTACTGTGCTCAAGCAAAGGAGACTACAGTCGTGCACTGGCTAACCCCAGACGGAGAACCCGGGCCACAGCAGAGAAGCTGCTAAGGCCGAGGCCTCAGAAACCCAGAGCCAGAGCCCTCTCGGTGAGATGCGCTCAGAAGCCATGAGAAGGCTCCCTGGAAACAAGGCACACGCCAGGCCAGCAAACAGGCCCTGTCAAGGTCAGCTGGTTCCTGTTCCTCCCGATACGTCCTGGGTCACAGGCCAGGGCTCTGTGGGTGGTTGTCCTATTGCTTTTCTGGGTCCCCTGTACCTGACACCAGCATGCTTGTTGCCCACCTTTCTCTGGGGTACAGGGCAGTCCACCACTGACAGGTCTGAAATTGCTGCTGTGGCAGGAAGCTGCTGGAAGAGTCTTTAAAATGTTCTTTTCCTCCAGGATGTAGAATATGGCTCCTGCGACAGGGTAACGGAGCGCTCCAGGAACCGTACCCAGCTCCTGACACCGCTCCCTCTGCAGCGAGCAGGCGAGCTGACCACAAGGTAAGGCTCAGTGAGCAATGGACTTGGACCAAAACTCAGCCCTTCCGTTTGTATCTGCAGGGGTGGTGAAGCAGGACAGAGCAAGCAGCCATCACCCCGCGGTGGGCCGGCGGGGTCGCCCCAGCCCAGCCCAGCCGGGGCCAGTATCGTCTGTGCGTATGGCACAGACGTTTCTGGGACAGAGCTGGGGCCCGGCTGCCAACAGGCCTCTCCTGACCGAGCTCCACTTCAGGAGGATGAGGAGCTGGGGAGGGCGATCGACAGGACAGGTTCAAGCAGAGGAGCCAGACTCCACCACCCATGTGGCCTCCACCCTGTCGCCCCCAGACCCTTGGGGATGGACTCAAGGTCCTCTTGCTCCACGAGGTGAGGTCTGCCGGAGCCCTTCTCGCAGTGCCCGCCACCCGTGCCCTCGCCCAGCCATACTTGTCCTCAGACACTCACTGGCCCTGCTCTGGCCCACGTCTACCCATCACTCCTAGGCTCTCCTGTGGAGGGCCTTCTGGTGAACAGCGCCTCTGCCCAGCAGGTGGTGCAATGCCAGGTGCAGGGTAGAGGCGGGTCAGGCACCTGTGTCTCTTCCATCCCCTCTGCCTCAGAAATAGGGGACATGAGGAGGAAAGACTTTCCTTTATTCCTAGCAGTGCCTGCCGAAATTTCAACTACCAAAAGCACATATCAAATTAGCAAGGAAGTGATCTGCAATATTCCAGAATGACAACAAATGCAGGCAATGAAAAGTGGGGTGAGAGAGAAAGACGGGGATGCAGAAGGGCCGGAAACCGGCTGTAACCCAGACACTGGAGGGAGGCGGGACCTGAGAGGCTGTGGGCAGTTAGGAGCCAGAGGCTCTCCAATACGTTTTCACGCAGCTAGATTCAGCAAAAGAAAAACATAAATACGAACAACGGATCCCTACAGCTTCTGTCCTCAAGTTCTGAGATTTAAATAGTGCCTTCAAAATCCAAGAGGAATTAGACAAACGACAGTCACTGACTCTCAGAAACTACACGTTTTGTGTAGAGAAGCTCTGGAAACAATGCTGGCGAGGGGGAGTTGCCTAGGCCTCTAACCCCATTGCAGGCTCCATGGTCGCCATTGTGCCCAACGGTCACTCACCTGACCTGTCCCCTCACAAGGCGATCATCACACCGAAGGAGAAGGAAATCAGCCCCGAGGGGCTGAAGCCAGGCAAAGAAAACACGGCAAATACAAAACACTGACCGTGATCACTGCTCTTGCCGCTCCAGCAGCTCCATTCCCGTCTGGTCACTCTCCAAATGTTATGTGGGACAAGAATCTGAAACACAGACACACATAGAGTTGTCCCTCAGGGTCCAGAACCCACCTCGGGTCCCCAAATCCAAGACACCCGCGTCTCTTCTGTAAACAGCACAAGGCGGGGTCGGGGCGCCGATCCCTACCCTACGTCCATGCAGTCAATCGCGATCGCGCACAACTTTTGACTCCCCCACATTAATACTAACAGCCTATTGTTCTGGAAGCCTTGCCAGTAACATAAACAGTCCAGCAACACATATTTTGTATATGTGTTATACACTGTCTTCTTATAATAAAGAAAATTGTAAAAAAAGTACATTTACGTTATTTATTGAAAAAAACTCTACATATAAGTGGACCCTCACAGTTCAAACCCATGTTGTTCAAGGGTCAACTGCATTAACACATAACCTGCACATAACCTCCATAAACTTTAAATCATCTCCAGGTTACTTATGCGTCATACAACGTAAATGCAACATGACTAGTAGTTATACTGTATTGTTTAGGGAACAATGACGAGAAAAGTCTCTACCTGTTCAGTACAGCCCGACATGCAACATCATAGCCAACTACAAAGCAGACACCAGCAACAATGTAATTTTCTTTTTCCAAATATTTTCCATCTGGCAGCAGACACAGAACCGGCCCAGGCAGTGACAGAGGGCCAATGCAGAGGCAGGGACAGAGACCCGACGCATTTCCTTCACTAAATGAATACCTCAGAGCAGCTTCTCCGGCACACAGAATTCAGTCAACAGCCCTTATAATTTGCTTAGTCTTTCTCCAAGGTGTTAGGGACATTCTTTGCACAGCTGGAGTTACTTAGGGACCTCCTCGTGTGTGTGTGTGTGTGTGTGTGTGTGTGTGTGTGTGTGTGTGTGTGCATTCACTAGCAGCAGACTGTTCCCATCCCAAGACACCAGCAATTAACCGGGCCGGGAGGGGGCACTGCCAAATACCTACTGCCAAGTGGACTAGAAGTCTGAGCTTTCTTCCAATAGAGAAGAGTGTGTCCTGCGAAACTTTGAAGATCCACGGAATATCTCTTAACTTGTGCTAGATCCTTTCCTGAGAAAATGTAAATCATGACGCCAGACAGAATCTGTTTACGGGTGACAGGAAGGTGGATTCCTCGCAGACATCCCACTGGAAAGCCTCGGCGTATGGAGTCAAAGTCTTTCTCTTCGCAGAAGTTCCCCTGTTGAGAAGCGGTTTCCTCTCACAAGATAACTTGGTTTAGTAACCGAAATTCACAATGGAAATCTGGCTTATTCATAGCACTTGAAAACCCCAACTAAATCCTTCCAAGTCTCATTTTAATCACCGTGCTACAGAGAAAACATCGAAAATTAATTACTTCTACATATACACTCACAAGGGTACCCGGGCTTTAGCAAACTGGCTCCGTAAAGTCTGAAGTGAATTTTTGAAAACTGTGCACTTGATCTGATTCCAGTTAACTTGAGAACAAACAACTTCCCTTTTTACAAACAGCAGAATGCCACCAGAACCCGCCTGTTGGCTCAGCTTGGCGGCGCTTGTTTCCCGAGAAACGCGTGTGTCTACGGCCAGAGGCCGACCACAGGCGGGCAGCACCAGGGGCCAGCGGGCCGGCGGGGCTCTCAGGTGTGGGTCACGGGGAAGGACAAAGGACGCTCGGCTGAGTCGACGTTCACCTGGGCCTGGAGCAGACGGCCCCTGGAAAAACAACTGAAATGCTCCGCAACCCGGCACGCGTTTTTGCGAATGCGAGTTGAATGTTCGCAGTCAGACGAGCGCGCAGTAACTGGAAGCTTCAAACGCCGCGCTAAGGACCAACTCGCCCGTTCGCTCCCGAGACGTGTTTCAATGGGGCCCCTGGTGGTTTCTTCCTGGAAACGCCACCGAACACGAAATGTGTCTCGAGAAAACACCCTAAAAACGCAATGTGCAGGCAGTGCGCTGCGGCGGCGGCGGGCAAGCGCCGCGGGGAGGACCCCGAGCCGCCGGAGGGCCCCCCGAACCCGGACGCTTCCCGCCCCACGGCGCTGCCGCCACGGTCCTGGCTGGCCCCTGCAGACCACGTTCGCTCCACGCGCCGGCCCCACGCGCGGCCAGCGTTCACGCGGGCACCCACCGGGGAACTTCGGCGGGCAGCGCTCGGGGCCCTCCGCCCGCACGACCCCCGGGCCCTCGTCGTCCGCTCCCCGCGGTGGCGGCCACGGCAGCGCACCCACTTTTTACCACTTCAGGCGCTTCGTCAACAAAACCCCGCTGCCCGGAAAGGCGCCTCGGGAGCGACGGCCGGGCCGGGCCGGGCCTGCGGCCGCCGCTCGCCAGCTGTCAGCGGAGCCAGGTCGGCACCGGGGCGTCGGGCGGCGCGCAGGCTCGGGCGCCGCAGGCAGCGCGGCCCGGTCGGCGGCCCGGGCGGGGTCGAGGCCACGGGAGGCGCGCCGGCCGCGGCCGCAACCCCAGCCCCTCGCCCCCGCGGGCGCAGACGGCACCGTGCGGGTGCTGCTCCGGCCCCGGCCCGAGCACCAGCCGCCGGCCCCGACCGCAGCCTGGCCCGGGCCCCGGGCCCCCGGCCCCGGCCCCCGACCCCGGGCCGGCCCGACGGCGCGCAAGGACGGCCGGGCCCCGGCGCGAGCTCGCGGCTGAGACAGAGCCGGCTCTGGCCTCGCACTCACCGCGGGCTCCGGGCTCGGGCGGCGCGGCTCCAGCCCGGGTGCCGACGACCGACAGCGCAGGCGGACGCGCTCCCATTCATTAGCCGCGGCTTTGTCTGCCCCCGCCGGCCCCTCCCGCCGCAGCCTCCGCCGCCCGCAGCCCGCCTGCCCGCGACGCCGCCGGACGCTGCGCCCCTCCCAGGGCCCCGCGCGGCGCGGGGCGGGGCCGGGGAGGGGCGGGGCCGGCGCGCGCAGGCGCAGTGCCTGCAGGCCCGCCCCGCCCGGGGCCGACCAGGAGAGCGGCTCCGGGGACCGAGGCCCTACTGCCCGAGGGGGCCCGGGGCAGACCACGCAGGCGCAGTTCCGGGTGCCCGCCCCGCCCCCGCGCTGGCCCGTGCGAGCCACGCAGGCGCAGTCCCGGTGCCGGCCCCGCCCCTGCGCCGGTCCGGACCGACCGCTCAGGTGCAGATTCGCACGCCGACCCCGCCCCAGGGCCGGGGAGGGCCGACCACGCAGGCGCAGACCCCGCACGCTGGCCCCGCCCCCGCGCTGGTCCGCTCCGACTCTCCAGGTGCGGACTGTCGCGCGGGTCCCGCCGGGGCCCGAACGCGCAGGCGCAGTCCCCACGCGCCGGCCTCGCCTTCGCGTTCTGGCCGGCGGGTCGCGGGAGGGTCGCGAGGTGTCGGCGGCCCAGGCGGGCGCCAGGCTCGCTGGCAGGTGTGCTGGCGCGGCCCTCCTGCGCGGGCCCGGGCCCGGGGACGCCACCTGCGGGCCGCCTGCCTCGCGTGGCCGCGGACGCGGAGCGCCGAGGCCGCCTTTCCCCGAGGCGGCGCCGGCGTCCCGCCCGCGAAGCTGCCGCGGAGGCTGCGCAGCCGTGTGCGGCCTTCAGCCTCAAGTCTAGGCGGTCGGCTGCTTCCCCGCGCGGCCTCGTTCACTGCGGAGCGGGGATCGCCACCTAGGCCGTGGGCCGGACCGTGGACGCTCGCTCGGCGGCGGGCAGGGCCCTGAGGACACGTAACGTCTGGACGCGCGCGTTCCCGGTCCACAGTCCCCGCAGCACGTGGAGCCTTCACGCGCGGCGTGGCGCGGAGGCCGCCGTCTGGCTCTGCGTGGGACTAGAGCTCATTTATGTCACAGGGAGAAGCATGTTCGCTCTGGGGCTCCGTGTCGCGCTGCGGAAGTCGTTCACGCGCCGGGTACGGCCTCGTTATGGGGCGAGGGGCGCTGCCGCCCGCCGCCGTGACCCCTCCTGTGGCTGCGCCCCTGGGCCCGCTCGTGCGGCGCGGCTTCGGGGCCTCACTTGCACGACTGAGCCACACACGCAGAAACAGGATCTTCTCACACCCCCGAGAGTGGACTTATTTCGCATCGCGACGCAGTAGCAGCAGAGGGTTGTCCCCTCTGTGTTCTCACGATGGCTGCCACCTCCCAGAACGCCGCCTTCGCGCGCGGCGGTGGCGCTGGCGGTGTTGGCTGTGCGGCTCCGAGGGCGGCAGCCACCCGAGCTGCAGTCTCACCCCCGCCCACCAGCTGTTTCCGTGCGGCTCCCCACCCCCCACCAAGAAGAATGGTTCCTCAATTTTAAGTGGCTGGGAAAAATCAAACTAATACTGTTTCGTGATCTGTGAAAATGATATGAAATTCAAAAGATCTGGGCGCCAGGTTCTCTCAACAACGTCTGGTCCACGTAAACCCCCACGGATGCCCATGGGCTCCAGGCGGGAGGTCGAGGCGGTCAGGGTGGCTGGAGGGCAGACACCGCTGCCCCGGTGGAATTGGGCACTGGCACCAGATGAACCCAAACACTGTACTCCGGTATCCCCCTACTCGGGTACCACTCCCATCCCGGCATCTCCATCCTTGCCGGCCCAGGACCCCTCCAGCTTCCTTGGTGGGTGGGGTCTAGAGTGGAGGCGCCAGCAAAGAGGAAGTGCCTTGGGGCTGGCCCTTTTCAACTGTTTTCATTGTTACTGGGTGCTGGGAGAGGCACAACTCCCTCCAGGCTCCTGCCGGAGACGTGTGTGGTGTGTGCGGTGTCCAGCTGTTTCTCTCTGGGGGCTCATGCCTGGAGTGGCCCTCCTCCTTTGGGGTACACAGCTACAGAGCCTGCACAGAACAACTTCCGGAAAGCTTGCCCCGGGGACAAGGATGACTTCGAAAACAATTAGATGTACATCTCGCCCAGATTTTATATACAAGCCTGTAGATTAAAAAGAAAAGGTTTTACCAGATCGACTCTTTTCTAACCTGCTGTTTCCACTTAATAAAATACGGACTTACATGCGCCCCTATGGCTGATCACCGCTGCACAGCACTGTTTTCACAGCTGCCTGACCTACCCAGCACAGGTGAGAGAACACAGCTCTGGGGAGGGGTGCCAGCTGTGTCCACCTCTCTATCATAGACAATTCTCAGAGAAGCATGACTGCTCTTACCTTTGCAGACCCTTCTGGTTATTTTTTTAACTGAAAAATTTACTGGGTTATTAGAGACTCACAAGCAATCCTAAACTAGCAGGAGCCCTGGTGTGTGTTAGCTAGTTTCCCCAAAAGTAACTAACATTTTATAAAACACAGTAGAAGGTTACAACCAGGACACTGACACTCATACAATCCACTGATCTTGTTACAATTTCTGGTTCTACCTGTAACATGTGTGTCTTAAATTCTATACAATTTCATTCCATGAGTTGGTTCCTGTGTCCACAGTCAAGATATGGACGACACCCCTCTTCCCCCCCCCCACACACACACACACACACACACACACGAGGATGGCTCCTGTTGCCTTTTTATAACCACACCCACCTCTGTCCTGCCCCCCACCTGTCACCAACCCCTGGCACCCACTAATCTGTACTCTGTTCCCCAAATTTGTCATTTTAGTGCTCCACACTTGGGTCCTAGTAACTAACCTTTGGCAGTGACTAATTTTGCCCAGCATGGCTTCCTGGACATGTATCCAAGTTTCTGCATGCATCAGTCGTCCATTGCTTTGCAGTGAATGATCATCCACGGCGTGGATGGGCCCATTTGTTTAACCACTCATCTACGGGAGCCCATCTGGGTTGATTCCAGTCTCCCCCTGCCACGAACGAAGATGCTGTGAACGTTTGTATGCAGGCTTTGGTGTGAACAGGAGTCTTCATGGCGCTGGGATAAGTGACCAGGGTGCAACGTGTGGGTCACACACCACTGGAGTGCTTAGTTGTTAGAGAAACTGCCAAGCTGGTTTCCAGAGCAACCGTACCATCTCGGTTCCCACTGGCAAAATCTGAGCAGTCCCATTTCTCCACATTTTCACCAGCATTTGTTGTGGTCACAACTTTTTATTTTCGTCATTATTATAGGTGTGATAGCTCGTCATGCTTTTAGTTTGCATTTCCCTAGTGGCTAATGATGTCAATCATCTTTGTATCCAACTGGTTGGATAAGGCCCACCAACATAATGGAGAACAATCTGTTTACTCAGAGTTCACTGATTTTACTGTAAATCGCACCCAAAAACACCCTCACAGAGACATCCAGAATAATGTTTGATCAAATAGCTGGGCACTGTGGCCCAGCCAAGTTGACATGTAAAATTAACCGTCATGACCCTTTTATTACTGATTGGGTGTCTGTGGGGTCTGGAGTGACATATCCTATTTCATTCTTTATGTTGGTAATTTGTCTTCTCGTTTTTTCTTGTCAGTCTTTCCTGAGGTTTGTCATTTTCATTGATCTTTTCCAAGAAGCAGCTCTTTATTTCATTGATTTTTCTCTTGTATTTCTGTTTTCAATTTCATTGATTTCTGCTTATTTATATTATTTGCTTCTTTCTGCTTATTTTGGTCTTTTTTTTTCTAGGTTCTTAAGGTGAGAGCTTATTGATTCGAGACTTTTCCTCTTCTCTCAGATGAGTATTTAGTGCTATAGAGTTCCCTCTAAGCACCACCTTAGTTGTGGCCCAGAAATTTTGACACATTGTATTTTCATTCTATTCAGTTCAATATTTTAAAAATCCCTTGAGCTTTCCTTTTCATTCTACTTTCATTCTATTCAGTTCAATATTTTAAAAATCCCTTGACCCACGGATGACTTGGGAGTTTGTTGTTTAGTATCCAAGGTTTTCCAGTGGTCTTTCTGGTATTGATTTCCAGTTTGATTCCATTATAATCAGAGAACATACTCTGTATGACATAAATTCTTTTAAATTTTGTGAGGTTTGTTTTGTGACCCGGGACATGGTCTACCTTGATTAATGTTCCATGGTGCTTGAAAAGGATGTGTATTTTGCTGTGGTTGGATTGGGTGTTCTACACATGTTGTTTAGATCTTGGTGGATGATGTGTTGAATTCTTCCATATCTTTGTTGACTTCAGTCTAGTAGTTCTGTCAGTTGCTAAAGGGGGCTGTGGCAGTCCCCATCTATAACTGTAGATTAGTCTATTTCTCCTTTCAGCTGTATCATTTTTCGCTTTATGTATGTTTAAACTCTGTTATTCGACATATACACAGCTAGGATCGCTCTGTCTTCCAGACGGACCGATTCTTTTATCATTCCTCTTGTAATGTTCCTCTTGTTCCCAGTAATTTTCTTTGCTCTGAAGTTTACTTGATCTGATTTTAATAGAGAATTAATAACGTCGTAATATATAATGTATACGGGATTGCCAAAACAATGTGTACACATGACTTGTATTCATCTCTTGCTATCAGTATATATTATTACAATTGTAATACACTTTTTTCCTTTCTTAAAACGTGTACACATTGTTTTGGCACCCTCTGTGTTATAATATTTAAGAAATAATATACTATGGCCACTCTTACATATTTTACTAATATTTCCATTTATGATATCTTCATTCTTTTCTTTTTAACCCACCATGTCATTATATTTGAAGGGAGTTTCCTGTAGACAGCATGTAGTTGGGTTGTGTTTTTTTTTTTTATTAACTCTGACAATCTGTGTGTTTTAATCAATGCATTTAGATCATTTACATGAAATTTTTTGATACTTTAGGGCTTAAGTCTGCCATTTTATTATTTGTTTTGTTTATTCCCTCTATTCTCATTCCTCTCTTTCTCTTTTCTTGCCATCCTGTGGGATACTTGAACATCATTTAGAATTCCATTTTGATTTTTTTATGCTGCTTTTGAGTATAACATTTTGTGTAGTTTTCTCAGTGGTTCTCTGGGTATCACAGTATACGTATATAAGTTATCAAAGTCTGTTGATACTGTTTTAGCACTTTGAGCACAATGCAGAAACCTTCTATCCAGTTAGCTCCCTTTACCATTCCCATTATAAAAATATGATTTCCAAAGTATTTTCTACATATACATTTAGTGCTATATCAGATAGTTACATGTTTTGCTTCAACCATCCAATAGGATTTAAGAAACTCATGGTAAAACAAAAAGATGATCTATTACATTTACCCCTATTTTAACCATTCCAGCATTTTTCTTTCCTTTCTGAAGCCCTAAGCCTTCTGTTGCAATTTCTTTTCTGTTTGGAGAACTTCCTCTAGCTACTCTTTAAGGATAGTTCTGCTAGTGACAAGTTATTTTAGTTTTCTTTGTCTGAGAATGTTTTTATTTCCTCTTCATTCATATTTTCACTAGATATAGAATTCATGGTTGACAGTTCTTTCCTTTCAGCACTTGAAAAATGTGTCACTTCCTTCTGGCCTCTGTGGTTTCAGATGAAAAATCCACTGTTATTCCGACGGTTCCTCCCTTACAGGCATGTGTTGCTTCTCTCTGTTTTCAAGATATCTTTCTTTGTTATTAGATTTCAGAAGTTTAATTAGCATGTGTATGGCATGGGTATCTTTGGGTTTTTCTTGTTTGGGAATCACTCCGTGTCTTGAATATATATATGTTTATGTCTTTTGTCAAATTTGGAAAGTTTCTGCCATCAGTTCTTCAAATATTTTGTTCGACCTCACACTTTTCTCCTCTCCTCCTGGGATCCAATGATACAAATGTGAATTTTTTTTTATAGTCCCACAGATCTCTTAAGTTTTTTTTTCTCCCCCCAATCTATTTTCTCTCTCTTTTTAAGATTGGGTAATTTCTATTGCTCTGTGTTCTAGTTCATGGATTCTTTCTCCTGTCATATTAACTGTGCTATTGAGCCCATTCAGCAAGTGTCTTATCTTGGTGTATTTTTCAGTTCTATAATTTCTATTTGTTTTTTTTTTTGTTGTTGTTGTTTTCTCCCAATAACTTGTTTCTTTTTAAGATTTTCTGTTTTTTCATTTGTTTCAAGACAAGTTGTAATTGCCTGTTGAAACATTTTTGTGATGGCTGCCTTAGAATCCCTGTTAGATAATTTCAAATCTGATTCATCTCAGAGTTGGTATCTGTTGATTGTTTTTCTTATTCAGGTTATGAATTTCCTGGTTGTGGGTATGACAGAACTTTTTAAATTGTAATCTAAACAGTTAGGAGAGCTGCATGCTACTTAAACCTTCGATTTTAGCAGACAGTCGTCCCGTTGAGGTGCAGCACATCATGGCCCACGTGTGTGTCTTATGGCTCCAATGATAATTTAGTTTTCAGGGCCTTGGCCTTGCCACGCTGGTCTTTTTATTATTTTTCATCTGATGCCACTGGAGCTTCTAACTCATTCTGCTGATGCTGTCTGTAGGGACAGAGGTGAGTGTGCAGGCTGCCCAGAGCGGGGAGGGGGCCATGGGGAAGGACGCACCATGGGATACAGAATGCTGCCTGTGAACCGGTGTCAGCAGGGTTCCTGAGACTGCCAGTTCCCCTGTGACAGGAGAGTCGGGCTCCCTGTAACTGCTGGTGGAAGGGCAGGGAGACACAGGGCCCAGGCTGCCTTCTGCCACTGGCTGGTCAGGACATACCGAACCTGGGCAGCCTGGGCTACTGGGTGGGGGGTGGGAGAGGCCAGCTGCTGTGATTTTCCTCAGTACTGGTCCCTGGCGGGCCTACCTTCCTTTTCTCACCAGTCCTAAAATTGTCTTCTATATTGTTTCCTAGTTTTTAAATTTGCATTTAGTTGGAGAAGAAGGAGAAATGTGTTCACATCATCTACACTTGAAGTAGAAGTCTCTGGTGTTATTTAAAATTTTTATTTATGTAATTATTCGATGTATTTTAAAAACAGCTTTATTGAGCTATAACTCACATATCACACCATTCACCCATTTAAAATGCACAAGTGAGTAATTTCTAGTATATGCACAGGGTTGTGCACCCTTACCAGTCAATTCCAGAACATTTTCATCATGCCCAAAGAAAGCCCATACCCATTAGCAGTCACTCCCCATCCCCACCCCCGCCCCCGGCAACAACTAACCTCTTTCTCTATAGATTTGCCGATTATGGACATTTCATATCAGTGAAATCATATAAGCCTCTGGCTTCTTTCACTGAGCATAATGTTTTCACAGTTCATCCATGGTGTAGTGTATGTCAGTGCTTCGTTTCTTTTTATTGCCAGATAATATTCCATTTATGAACAGACCACATCTCGTTTGTCCATCCATCAGTTGGTGGACATCTGGGTTGTTTTCACTTTTTGGCTTTGATGAATAATACTGCTATGAATCTTCATGTACAACTTTCTGTGTGGGCAGGTGTTTTCATGTGTCTGGGGTCTGTGCCTAGGATTGGAATTGCTGGGTCACACGATAACTGTTTTTAATCATTTGAAGAACTGTCAGACTATTTTTCAAAGCAGCTGCACCATTTTGCATTCTCACCAGCCATGCAAGAGAGTTCCAATGGCCCTGTTCCTTGCCGACACTTGTTATCATCCATTAGGTTCTAGCCGTCCTAGTGGGTGGGCGCTGCCGTCTGACTGTCTCCCATCTCTCTGGTAACGAATGACGCTGAGCATCGGTCATGTGCTTATTGGCCACTCGGGTAACTTCTTTGGAGAAACATCTTTCGCATCCTGTACCTATTTTCTAATCTGGTTGTCTATTTTGGTTGTTGAGTTGAAGACTGGGAGAGGTAGGAGCCACTGGAAGGCTCTAAGCACAAGAGTAGCAGGATCACTTGAGCTGCTGTGTAGAGAAAACATATAGAGGAGTAAAGGTGAAGCAGCAATACTAGTCAGGATACTGAGATGATACAGGTGAGAGGGTGCTGATTGGCTTTCGGGAGGTAACAGAGGAGGTGGGAACACAGGGCTGGTTCTGCGCACATTGTGAAGGGGGAACCAACAGGATTTGCTGATGGGTCAGGTGTGAGCAGGAAGGCACTGCCTCTCACTCAGGAAGCCTGGAGTTACCATTTACTGAGAGGGTGTAGCTGCCACAACAAAGTACCACAAACTAGGTGTTTAAAACAACAGAATTTTTTTGTCGCACCGTCTGGGGGCTGCGCGTCTGGGCCCAGGAGTCCTGGAGGGCAGCGTGCTTCCTGGTGGCCGCCGTCCTGGGCCGTCCTGCGCTTTCGGCGGCCTCACTTCATCTCTGTTGTCATCTGTCCTGCTCCCTGTGTCTGTGTCCAAATTCCCCTCTTCTTACAAGGACACAGCCATGGGCTTAGGGCCACTCCAACCACCTCATCTCAGCTTGACCATCTGTAGAGACCCTATTTCCCAGTGAGGTCACGTGCACAGGCTCTGGGAGTGAGGACATCCACATATATTTTTGGAGACACAATTCAATCCATAACAAATGGAGAAGATGAGAGAGAAGTTTGTGGCTGGGGGCTCTCAGTGTCCACACGCTGAGTTTGACGTGCCTGTTAAGACGTCCCAGAGGAGATGCTGGGGAGGCAGCTAAGTCGAGGAGCTATGAAAGCGTAATTTTCAAAAAGTTAAAAATATGACTCTACAGCTCTCAAGTAAGAATGTGTCAAAGATTTCTTTAAATCATTCATGAGGAAACCAGCATGATGGTGAGGCTGGCTCAAAAGCTTGGGCAGAGGAGGAATTATGTATAGTGGCTAAAGAAAAGCTTGCTTGGGTAAGTTTGTAAAGTAGATTAAAAACAGGCCAACATTCTACAGGGGCTGTAAAACTGGCATCTTCTCCATTGGACAGAAATAACTTCCATCACTTACTAACTGAGCAAAATTCATTTGCACGGCTGTCAGACAAGAATCATTTTACCCAGCCATCGTTTTCTACAAGTCTGTCCTCCCGAATTATAAAAAATCATAATCAATAGTAAATACTGAATAAACACCTCACCCCCAAGAATCAGATAACCCTCTTGGCAGGTCTGCTAGACAACACTCAGTCTCCCACCCAAAGGACCCACCACCGTCCTACTTTTTCATGTTTTGGAAAATTTTTATTAGGCCCCTTCCCATGATGATAATCTCCAGAGATTATTGTTGAGCACAGAATGCTAGTCTTGCTGCATTTGGACCTGATTCATCCACACAGGTGCTGTAAAAAATGCTTAATTGACATGTATGAGCCTCCTGTCTGGGCCAGCACATCTACACCACATGGCATTACCCAACGACCAAGGCCGGAAATTCAACCTCTGTCTGGCGATGACATCGTAAGGAACATAGGACTGGGCCTCTGCTATGCCTAAGATTTTAATTTCTAGTCTTCTCTGCTCTTCCCAGGTTACGAAACGAAGCCAGTCGCCCGCAGCTTTGCCTGCCGTACCCGTGCACGCAGGTACATCCCTCTCTTTTTGAGGACTTTGGTGTCTGCCACAGAGCCCGTCTTCCTACCACTTGTAAGGCGCAGCCTGGCGCCCCGCAGTACAGGGACTGACCGGTGTGGGTCTGAGGGCTGCATGGGCATTGGCTCACCACATACAACCCTTCCTCCTAAGCTGGGTGGGTCCTACGGAACCACGACACATATTCTCAAACGTGACTCCAATGTAAGGCCTTGGTTGCACAGCTGACTTGTCTAATGATATCCTGGTAAAAAGGAGGACTGATTTCTATTGCAACTGTGCAAACTAGATTCCTATTGAAACTGAAGAGTCAGTGAAGACTACTTTTCCTGAGTTCTGAAGTGAGAAAACACCATCTCAAGAATGTGTCACTGGTTTGTGAACACACAGCCCACCAAATGCAAGGTTAGAAGTGGGTCAAGAATAAAGGATTTGATCTTACTTCTGCCAGAAAATAGCACATTACACAATCACACTGTACCTTTAACCCGCCTTTTCTGGACCCAAGCTTTCAGTGGCCAGTCCAATGGTGTGGGGCTGGGTTGGAGGTGTGGAGTCCCCAGAACTGAGCTTTTGGTTGGTGCCTGTAAGTGGGGGCAGTGGTCGATGTGTCTGGGGCCAAGTCTCTGGCTGGCACAGCCCCCACACACAGGGGACTGAGCCACTGGGTGACTGTTGACAGTCATCTAGAAGGGGAAGGGTAGGATGAACCCTGCTGGATTGAAACAAGCCCCCAGCATGAATTCAAGTTTTGTTAACAGATATCGAAGAAGATAGAGGTGTGTGTGCAAGCTGACACACCTTTCTTATCGCTCACTGCCGAGTGTAAATGGAATCACACTTTGCAGTCTCCTGTCAGCTGTCTCTCCCATTCAGCATTATTGTCTGAGATTCTGCATGTGGCTCCAAGTGCTGCAGTTCATTCATTGTAGCCACGTGCACTATTCCAGCATGCAGACACACCCACTTTATTTATGGTCTCGTCCACGGACATGGATGGTTTTTGCCAGCATTTTTGGTGTTCAAAACAGTGTTGCTTTGAACATGGACGCACATGTCTTCTGATGAACAAGTCCAGACCTCTCTGGCCCAATCTAGGCGTGGAATGTACCCAGGAGCACATACCCACTTAAGCCTGCAGCTGGAAACGGGTGCATACATTATGGCAGCTGGCACATTCCCAAACTGGCCACAGAAAGTTTCCCACACTTGTGCTCCTCTTAAAATGTGACTCTGACACTTCTCTCCACAGGAAGTACGGCTCAGCATCCCCCCACGTCTTGAATCAGGACAGGCTTGTGCAGAAATGGTGTTCTGCGATTTCTGAGTTGACAATATAAAAAGTGACACAGGCCCCTCCATTTCTCTTGGGACTCTTGTTCTTGGAACCTTGCCACTGTCCCTCAGCTCTCAGCCTATAGCTCGAACCAGCCTACCACCATACGTGTGCGCCATCTTGGACATGGCCCCTCCAGTCCCTAGTGGAGATGCCCCAGCTGGTGAGCACGGAGTGGACCAGCGGTGAATCCTGCCCACAAAGCGGATCCATGAGCAAAGGGCATGAGTGTTGTTTTCAGCTACAAAGTTTTCGGGCTGGTTTGCTACGCAGTGATAACTGACACACACGTACAGCTTCATTGGGTAATGCCGTATTATTCACCAAGATAACTGCACCACCTGACATTGCGACCATGTTTCTTTTCCGTCGATCCACCTTCTTGCCATCACAGGGTATTGTCAGGTTTGAACACCTGTGCTCACTTGGTGTGGTTTCAGTTTGCATTTCCAGAATTACTACTGAGGTTATTGGCCCTTTTCACATTCTTCTCTGTAAGGAGCCTGATTATCGGTTTTGCCCATCATTCTATTCGCTCGTCTTTTTCTAATGAATTGGAAAGCGTTCTTTATATATTCTGGATATGAATCATTTGCAAGGTACACCTGTTGCAAATACCTTCTTTTAGTTTTTTGTTCTTCCTTCTTTTTTGCTACTTTGAGTTGGGTGATACATACTTTCCATTTATTTTTAATCCTCTGTGACATTTTTAGGTGTATTTCTTGTAAACACTATTTAATGGCATTTGTATTCCAGTTGAGAGTCTCAGTCTTTTGATAGATTACTTTAATTCAATCATGTCTCCAGTTACTCAAACATTTGAATTCATTCCTGTCATCTCATATTATGGTCCTTATTTATTGTGTATTCATCTTTTCCTCTTTTCTGCCTTTGGTTGGCACTCTCAATTTTTCTTCATTTCAGTTATCCCCCATCTGTCTTAGAATCGGTAGATCCTATTTCCATTTTTCTAGTGGAAACTTGTCTATTTTAACATTTTAAAGCTTTTTCTATCCATTCGAAACTCCTCTAACAACACAAGAACTTCAGTGAACTTTCACTTCCTGCTCCCCTCTCCTCTTGCTGGATGCTCTATTCAGTTCATCTGGGACTTTCTCCCAAGTTGGTATTTGATTTTTCTTTTAACAGTCCAAACTGGTTTCTTTGCTGGCATCCATGTCTTACTCAGATTCACTTTTCATTTTGCTAGGGTGTGTCTCTCAGTAAGATTTGAGAGACCATGTGTGGTAAACTTGGATGTTTACAGGCTGTGAAGACACCTTTATCCTGCTGTTTCATTGAATGCTTGTTTCATCGTGTATGGAATTCCAAGTTCAATTCTCTTAGAATTTAGTCAATCCATTCTTTGCTAAGGAACCACCTCAGCTTCTCCCTCCTTTCAAAACAATGGCCAATCAGGTTCAGTCTGATTGAAGAAGATCCTTTCTCTCTGAAGGTTGAGCTAGTCTCTTTATCCTTGTATTCCACATAGTAGGTCTGTGAGCAAAAGGAGTGACTGTTGTTTTGAGCTACTGACATGCTTGTAGGTCTTTTTAAACTTTTCCTGGACATCACTTACTTCCATTGTCTGAGAAGTCATTCTCTTGTCTGTCCTGTGGAAAAGGGTTTTGTTATCTTTCATCTTCTCTTTCACCAGACTGTTTCTTACTTTTGCTCTGTGTGGTGAGCCGCTCCAGCTTGTTGATTTGCATCTGGCTTGCCCATGGTGGAGGAGAGAAGGGTGCAGGCCCCACTTGCTTGACCTCAGCTACTGGCTGCCCCGGCATGTTTGGATTCGGACAAGCAGACATCTGAAGAGCGGGGAGACACCTGCAGCTTCTGTGTCTGGTGCGGATGTGGCCCGGGCCCCAGTGCCCAGCCAGCCCCACCTTGGCCCAAGGAAGTCTCTGGAGGGGACACCAGCTTCGAGGTGGGACCTTGCCCAGGGTTGACCACTGGGTGACCTTGGCTGCAGTCCTACCTCAGTCTCCAGGCTGTACATTGGATGCAGTGGGATACAAGTCACCAAAAGGCCCGTGAGGCTCCATCTCCCCCAAGGACATCTGGGTGCAGAGGGGCAGCCCACTCCCAATAAGGCGTTTGGTGGGGGATCCTAAGCAGTGGCTGTGCCCTGCCTGTCCATGTAGGGGAAGAGCTGACCGGCTGAGAAGGACCCAGCCTCTTGCCTGGGCGGCTGTCCATTCTCTTCCTGAGGAGCCTGCCTTGATGCCCCAGGCTGGGGGCCACCTGCCTGCTTCTTTCCCCTGGGGCTGGGCTGCACACACGGCCAGGGGCTCCCTCATGGCCACCGCACTAACAAACCCGCCAAGGAAACCCAGGAGACATCTAGGCCTCTCTGTCCCCTCAAGACATTTTGGGGTTTAATCTCCGGATGAAAACTGTCACAAAACCCCCGGATTTTAAGTTTCCACAAAGGCCAAAGTGGAAGCAGCCCGTGGGCGAGTAAGCTCAGGTCGCCCTCTGTGTCCCCAGGATGCCGGGGAGGGTGTTCAAAATGCTAATTAGCCGCCTAGCTGGCCTAAATCGCCCAAAGGAGGGCCGAGCTGGGGCGAGCCCCTCAGGCCCGGCTGCCCACGGCCCGCCCGGCCCGCACGCAGCAGGCGCCCCTCCAGGGTCCGCGCTGCTCCTCCGTCCCCCACCAGCACCCCCTTCCGCCCGTCCCCAGCTCGCCCGCACCCCTCCGCGGGGGGCTCCCTGTCTCCCGGGAGCGCGTCCAGCGTCCCTGCCCTTCCGGTCCGGCCCCCACGCCCAGCCCCCAGGGCCGCTTCCCGCGCGCGTCCCTCCGCCCGGCTGCGTCCCGGCCCGGCCCCGCCCCCCACAGGCCCCGCCCCCGCCCCGCCCCGGCCCCGCCCCCGGCTGCGTCACGGCGGCGGCGGGCGGGGCGCGTCTCGCACGCAGCGCGCCGGGCGGAGCGCTCGCCGCATTGTTTGCTTCGCTGGGGAGCGAGCGAGCAGCCGGCCCGGGCGTCCGAGCAGCCCCGCGCCCGCGCCCGCGCCCGCGCCCCGCGCCCTCCGCCGGCCGGGCCCCGCGCCGGCCTCCCGGCCCCGCCCGCCGTCCGCAGGGCCGCCCGCCGACAGGAGCCCGCGCCCCGAGCGGCGGCGGCCGGGCCTGCGCGGCCGTTGGCGGAGGAGCCGCGGGCGCCATTAGCGCCGCCTCGGCCGCGCCGGCCCCAGCGCCCGCCCGCCGGGCTCCCGCGGCCCCGAAGGTGAGTGGGCGGGGGCCGGGCCGGGGACGCCGCGGCCGCCGCGAGGGCCGCCGGCCCGGGGCTGCGCCGCCGCCATGTTTGAGGCCGCGGCGGCGCATTGTCCGCGGGCGAGCGGGCGGGCGGGGGCCGGGGGGCCGCGGAGTCGGGGCCGCGGGGGCGGCGCCCACTGGGTCCCCGGCCGCCCCGCCGGCCGCCCCGGGCCGGGCGCTGTGGGGCGGCCCCGCGGGCCGGGCGCGCCGGGGCGGTACCGGCGCCAGAGCCGGTCGTCACCCGGCCGGCAGCGCGGGCGCCCCGTCGCCCCGCGGGTCGCGTTATGTAACAGATGCGCTCGCCGGGCTGGCCGGCGGGGCGGCCGGTGCGGGCCGGCGGCCGGTGTCCTGCGGGCCCCGGGAGTCGGGGCCGGGAGTCGGGGCCGGGCGGCGGGGAGGCGGCGGGGAGGCGGCCCTCCGCTTCCGGGCGGCGCCGGCGGTGAGCACGCCGCGGTGGACTTGTGCCCCGGCCGCGCCGCGCCTGGGCTTTGGGGACGGAGCCTCACGGCGGTGCAGCTCAGGGCAGGGCGGCTCCGGGCGGCGCCCGCCGAGTGCCGGCGCTCTCACGCCCGGGAAGCCAGCACCGCGCCGGCGACGCCCCGTCCGCCCCGCACGCAGCCCGCCCCGGTCATCGCGGAAAGCGGCGTCCGTGCACTTCGGGGTATTTCCCTCCGCGGCCGGGCACCTGCCCCGCCAGGCGCTGCTGCGAGCGGGGTGTTCACCCCGGCTGCACACGGCCCGGGGGTGTGCTCCGGCCCCGCTCACACTTACGTGGTGCAGGGCGCGAGGCTCGGAGATGAAGTGACACGTCCAGACCGGGCAGGAAATGAGCTGCGTGGACAGCGAGAGCCGGTCATTACCGTGGCCGGTCATTACTGTGACGGCCAACCCTCTTCAGTGCGCACTTAACAGAATCGTTCCCGGAGATGCTGGCTTACCGTCTTTGCCGATTCCCTCCCGTGGAAATGCTTGTCCCTGTACAAAAGTGCCCAGGGTGTCTGGAGCCAGAGGGCCACAGACGGCCTGAGGGTGTCGGGAAGTGATGAGGCGATGGGTCACTCTGTGCTCGGCACTGCTGCTAAATGCCCTCTTTCCCTGTCACAAGTACACTTTCAAATTGCAGAGGTGCTGTGACCATTAAGTGTGAGGCCATTCCTGTAGCAGGTGGTCACTTAGAGCTTAGTGCCCATTGAGACAGTGTGGGTTTTGAAGGGCTGGATGTACTTAACAGCTACTGGATACGTGGCTGTAGAGCAGAAAATTTCATGTTTGCTGTTAATGTGAATAACAACGTGTGTCTTCTCCCTCCAGTAAGGACACGCGAAGCTGTCCTGAGTGTTGACACCTGGGGGACACACCCAGGTCCCCTCAGGAAGGATTGTAGGCCATTGCCAGCTGGCTGGTGGCTTTGCTGACTGCTCCCCAGGAACTCTGAACTGGGATTTGGCTGACCCAGGGTTTGCCATGTTCCTCTTGGCAAGGAATTCATATTTTAAACCGTTTCCATTTGACACAAGAAAGCCGCAGTCTGATAAGTCAGTCTTAAACAGTGCATCGGAGTCCACTGGGATTTCCTTTCGGGATGTAGAGTGAAGCCTGCTCGCTAAGGCTTTTGCACAGACCAGCCCGGTGGGCAAGGGGCTGTCATTCAGACTCCTGTGGGCGCCCAAGGCCGGGCTCCCCACCCCACCTGGTGGGCCACATGAAGCAGCAGGCCTTGGACTCCAACTCAGCATGTTTGTTTATAAGCCAGTCTCTGAAAAATCCCTTTGCTTCCTGTCAGTAAGATGTTTGGTGGGAGGAGTCTGAGAGGTCTGTGACAGGTCCTTGTCAGTTCCTAAGGTGACACCTGTTTGGTTGGTGGTGGTCCACATTGGAGCCTTACTTGAAAATAGTGACAGTCCCACAGCGGAGATCTGAAAAGAGCAAATTGTAAATCTCTGGCCAAGGTTTCAGGCACCTGAGCCTGTGCTGGCAGGACGATGGTGGTGGTTCTGTGGGCAGTGTGGGGCCTCGGGGTGGCCCTCGCCTTAAAGCATGGCACGTTGAATGTGTCTCGGTGTGCTTGAGAAGGAGGAGGGCCTGGCCTGGTCCTGCAGTCTAGCCAACAGCTCAGAAGTGCCCGAGGGGAAGGGGCAGGCTGACTGGCCCTTGAGGCCCTGGAGAAGCTGGGATGGGTTCTCCCTGGGGTGAAGACTGTCCATCAGACAAGTATGGGGTTCACCTTTTGGGTCCTGCTGTGGAGGACGTGTTCACGGAGGGGAAGGACAGGCTGTGGTCAGACCACTGAGGCCTCTGGCCCCTCCGCACAGTGCTGCCAGCACCAGTGCCCTGGCTCCAGGGTGGCAGCAGTGGGGGGAGAGGGCGTCCTGGGAATGTGGGTTGGGAGCGGGGAGCGTCTGAGCACCTTGCCTCACTGTGACAACCTCTCTGCCTGCTGGAGTCTAGCCCTGGGCCCAGGCGTGGGCCACTCGGTCTGGAGAGATGTTGCAGTCATCGCGGTGATCTGTTGGTTTGGTCTAGGAAGGTAGCTGGCAGGCCGTGGGAATCGGGGTCGGAGGGACTTGTTGCTGCACATGCCTTTCGAGGGTCACTGCTCACGCGGCCTGTCCTCCCCTCTGGTCCTGGGAGTCCCTGGTGGGGTCGGGATGGATGGTTCTGGTGCATCTGAGCCGGGTCAGCAGGGGGATTGGACTTCGTGTGTGTGTGCTTGCCCTGCCCAGTTAACTAACGTGCCTTCTGCCTGTGTCTTAGGGAGTCAGTACCAAATGAGGAGGAAAGGACGATGCCATCGAGCCGCTGCAGCAAGGCTCCCGTCCTCCCCGTGCGGCACTAAGCACTCCCCGGCACGCGAGACCCTGACGTACGCACAGGCGCAGAGGATGGTGGAGATCGAGATCGAGGGGCGCCTGCACCGGATCAGCATCTTCGACCCCCTGGAGGTCATCCTGGAGGACGACCTCACTGCCCAGGAGATGAGTGAGTGCAACAGCAACAAGGAGAACAGCGAGCGGCCGCCCGTGTGCCTGAGGGCAAAGCGCCACAAGAACAACCGTGTCCGGAAGAAGAGCGAGGCCGCCCCCAGCGCCCACGGCGCCCCTGCCTCAGCCAGCGTGCTCCCCGAGCCCAGGGTGCGTGTGCTGGAGTACAGCCCCCCGGCCGCCCCCCGCCGGCCCCCCGCCTACTACAAGTTCGTGGAGAAGTCGGCGGAGGAGCTGGACGGCGAGGTGGAGTACGACATGGACGAGGAGGATTACGCCTGGCTGGAGCTGGTCAACGAGAAGCGCAGGGCCGAGTGCGTGCCGGCCGTGTCGCAGGCCGTGTTCGAGTTCCTGATGGACCGCTTCGAGAAGGAGTCGCACTGTGAGAACCAGAAGCAGGGCGAGCAGCAGTCCCTGATCGACGAGGACGCCGTGTGCTGCATCTGCATGGACGGTGAGTGCCAGAACAGCAACGCCATCCTCTTCTGCGACATGTGCAACCTGGCCGTGCACCAGGAGTGCTACGGGGTGCCCTACATCCCTGAGGGCCAGTGGCTGTGCCGCCACTGCCTGCAGTCCCGCGCGCGGCCCGCCGACTGTGTGCTGTGCCCCAACAAGGGCGGTGCCTTCAAAAAGACCGATGACGACCGCTGGGGCCACGTGGTGTGCGCCCTGTGGATCCCGGAGGTGGGCTTCGCCAACACGGTGTTCATCGAGCCCATCGATGGCGTGCGGAACATCCCCCCCGCCCGCTGGAGACTGACGTGCTACCTCTGCAAGCAGAAGGGCGTGGGCGCCTGCATTCAGTGCCACAAGGCGAACTGCTACACGGCCTTCCACGTCACATGCGCCCAGAAGGCCGGCCTCTACATGAAGATGGAGCCCGTGAAGGAACTGGCTGGCGGCGCCACCACCTTCTCCGTCAGAAAGACCGCTTACTGTGATGTGCACACGCCCCCGGGCTGTCCCCGGCGGCCTCTGAACATTTACGGGGACGTTGAGATGAAAAACGGTGTGTGTCGAAAAGACAGCTCGGTCAAAACGGTCAGATCCACGTCCAAGGTCAGGAAGAAAGCCAAAAAGGCTAAGAAGACGCTGAGCGAGCCCTGTGCGGCCCTGCCACCCGTCTGCGCTCCGTATATTCCCCCTCAGAGGTAAGCGCGTGCAGGTGTGGGCTCCAGGGGGAGCCTCGAGTGGGGATGTCAGGGAGGCGCCCGGTCGGGCCGTGGGCCCGCATCCTCGCATCCCTTGAAACCTGGCCTCTTCATTCACTTTGTGGGAACATGGATGTCACTAAGGACTCGAGTCTGTCAGACCTGGAAGGATGTATGGTTTCCCTAGGGGCCACACCGGTGCCGGGGGTAGGCCAGACAGTGTCGGGGTGACCGTGAGTCTGGGGCCCCGTCCAGCCCGGGTGTGGCCGCCTTTGACACAATGAAGTGCCCTTCCTCATCCTGCTCTCACCAAAGTTTGGGAACCTTGTGGAATTTTTAACATGTTTTGTTGGAAAGCGAAGCAGCTTGGCTGAGTAAGAAGATACAGGTGGAGATCAGGGTGGGGCCCCCAGGAGCCACGTGCAGGGGCGCTGGCCGCCTTCCTGTCGTGTGACAATCTTGCTGGTTTTTCTGACTGTTGTCGTTCGTAGTGCAGACGTCGCCGCGTCAGTGTGGGGCTCTCTGACCTAGAAGGGTGGGGTCCTGGCTCTGCTGCCCCTGCTGTGGTCAGGCTCCCTCGCTCTGGCGCGTGTCCCAGGGCCAGTCCCTTCCTGCTGCGTCTGCCTCTGTGCCTCAGTGTCCTTGTCGTCCTCTTGGCCTGTTCTCTCATTGCGGACCCCCTGCTTTAACGCCATTATCTTTAAAAATGCCCTTGTTCAGAAGGTGAGGTAAGTGACCGCTGGGTTCCACACCGGGCCCAGGGAGTGCCGTGTGAGTGTGGCAGGGCAGACGCCCCTCTCCAACGCTTCCTTGAGCTTTGAGGAAGTAGCTCTTACGACAGGGCTTGGGGCTTTGAACAGCTTGGTTAGGGAAGTCAAGCGTCGAGCTGATGAGGTCAAGATGGAAGTGACGTCTGCTCGCGAGACTTGTTGGTACCTTGACTATCTTGTTATTCGAAAGTGAGTCCCATGTAGGTAAAATTATATTTATCTTACACATGGAGTGGATGACACACTACCAGGATATTTTTGTTAAAAAGTAAACAGTGTCTTCAATATATTGAATATTAGCTTTTTATATCGTTTCCTGTATATCTGTCAGGTAAGACAATTCATGTTTACCACCATGTTGTGATTAAATAGTGCAGTTTGGTTTCAGTGTGTCATGAATTTGGTCAACCCACTAATTAGGTGGTAAGGGCATAGTGGAACCCACACTTAGAAGCCTGGTTTTGTCCCGAGTGGAGCCAGCCTTTTTTATGAAGAACCAGAAGTGTGGCTTTTTTCCCCCCCGAAATGAAATCTTTTTCCTTCTTACAGAGTAGCACATACTCATTACAGAATCAGTAAATTCAAACAATGAATAAAAAGTCCTCGTGCTCCTTCTCATCCACACCACTGTCAGAACCAAGGTGTCTCTTGCAAATCTGCCAACCTGACTTTCAAAAGACAGTTTCACTTGGATTTCTACTTGTGAGTCAGAAAGTGTCGAGTTTGTATCTGAAGCTTCTGTGTAAGGGCCCTAAAAGTTTCAGCGTTAATGAAATTGAAGCAGACAGGACAACAAATGTGATCTAACAAATTGGACAATCAGAAGTCCAGGGTACTGCCTTTGTGCCCAGCCCGCGTGTCCTCACTTGTTCTAGGAGGGTGTGGGGTGCAGGCCATCAGCAGGTCGGAAAATGTGGGCACTGGAGGGTCTAAGATGAGTAGGCCCGAATGAAAAGAAGGCTCATGCTTTGGACCTAAGTATCTCAAAGCAGGCGACATAGATGGATCTTGTTCTAAATGTGTAGTCTGTCTGTATTCCGTTTTTTCCTTTTCCTGATTTAGGAATGAACTGTTCCTTCGGTTTGGAATAGAGATAAAGGACGCATCTGGACAAGTGTCTGTGGCCCCAGGCTTTGCCTTCTCACTTGCCTGGAGTCTTTGGGAGGCGCTGTCATTTCTGGTCACCTTACCACCTGAGCGAGATCTCCCAGCTGCCCTTTGTTCGTCAGTGACTGGTATTAGATAACCTGTGGGTTCTTAGGGCAGGTGCTGGGGCGGCGGGTCAGTGGGAGGTGTGGCTGGTCTGGTGGCCCCTTCTTAGGACCCAGGTGTTGACCTTGGGGGTGTGTGCAGGCAGCCCTCGTGGAGTGTAGATTGGGGGAAGGCTGGGCAGGCAGGCTGTGTGCAGGGAGGGGTTCGGGACCACGTATGTTCTGAGGCAAGATCCCAGGAGGGATTTGGGACCAGGAGAGGAGGGATGTGTCTCCCTTATTCCCTGCAGAGAGGACGTTTGTCTGGACAAGGCTGGGGGAGGGGGTGGTGGGCTGGCAGGGACTCTGAGTGCTTTCGTAATTTGAGTGGTTTAAAAGTTAAGTTTTCAAGTAAAGAAAATAAAGGGATTGTAAGTTACAATCTATTCTTATTGAGAGGAGAGCGAGATGTTTACTTTTGAAGTCACAGATTATTTTTGACTTTTTGATTATAATAGACTCTGGGATAAAGATGGGGGGTATTCTGAGGCTCTGCTTACCCATTTGAGAACTCTGAGTCGCCAGAGGCAACTGGGGGCCTGGAGGCACGCCGCTCTGCCCAGCTGGGGCGCATCGAGTCTGGCGGACACAGCAGCCGCGGTTTTTTTACGTTAGTCCTGAGTAGCTGTCCCGAGCCGTGTCTGTCTGCCCTCTCTCATCCGCTTCCATTAAAATAAAAACTTTTCCAACATAGAAATGTATTTAAAACTGGGCAAGACAGGAAAAGTTAAGTCTGAAGGAGCGAAGACTCCTTTCCTCCCTTCTTTGCCTTCCCAGTTTTGGCGCGTGCTGTTGCGTCTGCTAGGAGTCCTGCCTTTTCCTCACGTGGTGCCCTTCGGGTCGGGTCTTTCTCTGGTTCCTTCCCCATTTTATGCTGCTTCATGGGAGAGGGGACAGGCCGGGAGGGCACGCACCGGGTTCCCCCGAGTTCCCAGAGCACCAGATCTGGTGATGTCGCTCTTCCTCTGTGGAGGAGAGGGCGTCTTGGTGTGGACTCCGGCCGGGTCCTCTCAGCTGCCTGGACTCTTTTTACGGGCACTGAAATATAGTTGTTACTTGAGTTCGGGGTAAGGGTGTGGGTTGGGTCCCCAGCTCTGTCGCCTCCAGGCCACTACTGCCGGGCGCCCTCGCTGTCCAGACATCAGAGAATGGAAATGGCAGAGTGAGCGCCTCGTAGCCACTGGATGGAGGGTTTTGCTTGTGACTAACAGGAAGAAGTCAGGATTCGAGTTGTGTGTATCTTTTATGTGGCTGGCTGTTAATTTTGTTCAGTTTTATGGAAGTCCCCGTGTGTTGTGGACTGAGGACACGAGGGAAGTGCTGGCTGAGCGCCGCTGGGTGGGTGCCTGCTCTGGAGGCCCCACAGCAGTGGGGCACGTATCGGCCCCTGTGTATGCCTGCTGGGGGGATCCCGGAACCCCCGCCGGCTGTGGGTGGCAGCTGTCCCCAGAGCCCCCAGGGGAAGGGCTAATGCAAAGGCTGCTCGGGAAGGAAGCACTAAAAGCCAGGCTGAGAAGTCACTGGGAGGGGGCGTGCTCTGGTGGCGGCCAGGGACACTGTGCTCCACGTCTGCCCGGTGCTGTCGTGGGTGCTCCAGTTCTCCATCCCCCGCCCCCCAGGACTTCAGGCTTTCTATGGTTTGAATTTGGGGGGAGAGGCCGGGTGTCTGCTGTGCGAGTCTGTCCCCATCCAGCCTGCATGCAGGGCGCTCCTCCGGTGAGCGGGCTACGGTACATGTGGTGAGCAGATTTGTTTTGATGAAAGAGCCAAAATGAAGACACATAAAATAGTGCCGGGAAAACTGGGTGCTTCAAGCTGTGTCCGCACTGTCAGGGTACGCTTCTAAGTGAGTCCTCAGAGCTGCCTGTGTTCACTGAACTACAACTCCTGTTTCCGAGTGCAGTGCCGGGGGCCAGGCTCCGTGGTCATCGAGCATTTACACCCCTCGGCCCAGGCCCTGCTCGGCCCCAACAGCGCGCAGGCCTCCTCGTCCCGGGGGCTCTGCCCTGGTGTCTCCCCTGCCATGCACGTGTGCTGCGATGGCCCTGCCAGCAGACCCGGTCCCTCCTTGGGCATCACCGTGTGCAGAACATGCTCTGCGGCACACGGTGGGGAGGACTGGCCAGCACGCTTTTGCCGTCCTGTTCACGACCCCCACGTGCGGACCTTCGGCAGAGGGAGGTCTTCAGTACCAGCGGAGGCAGTTGCCACACACACCCTCAGCACCACGCCAGCCTGGGTGCAGCCGTGGCTGACGTGCAAAACGTCGCTTGTGGTGTCTGCTGAGTCAGTACCCAACAGTAGTCAGCAGTGGGGCAGGCGACGGGAAGTGCCCTGCCAGGCACACCGCACGGGGCGGCGGGGTGTCATCTTCACCTTGGTGTTCTGTTTGGGAAAACGCCACGTGTGTCAAACACTGCAGGGGAAGGAGAGGAAAGAACGCCCAGATCCTCTGTACCCACCGTCACCTCTTGCTGACCACGTGTCCTACGTGCCCTGCGCACACATGTAGCACGCACACGTGGCCACGCCCCCTGCGGGGACTCCCTGCGCCCCTGTGCTCTGACTCGGGGCAGGCACAGTGATGGTTCTGCGTGGTCCATTAGCAGCCAGCGGGAAGGACTGAGGCGCTGCGCCATCCCCTGTTAGGACCTGTGCTGGTCAGTCTCCTTTGGTCTGGACGTTTCCGCAGCTGTTTCCTCAGTGTCTTCTGAGATGTCCTGTTTTCGAAGAAGACAGCCCTTCCCTTTAGTAGAGCCCGCCTCGTTTGGGGTTTGTCTCGGGTCCTCATGGCTGACAGAGGTGTTCCAGGTACCGTGGCGGTGCCATTCATCCACCATCTGGAGGCAGCGATCGCCCCTGCTTCTTGGTGACAAAGCTGTCGCTGGCATCTCCACTCTGCTTTTCAGTCTTAGTTGTGGAGGGCGCAGCTCAGCTCCAGGTCCAGTTGCCGTTGCTAGTTGCAGGGGGCACAGCCTACCATCCCTTGCGGGAGTCAAACTGGCAACCTTGTGGTTGAGAGGATCCGCTCCAACCAACAGCCATCTGGGAGGCAGCTCAGCTCATGGTGCCGTGTTCAATCTTAGTTGCAGGGGGCACAGCCCACCATCCCTTGCGGGACTCAAGGAGTTGAACTGGCAGTCTTGTGGTTGAGAGCCCACTGGCCCATGTGGGAATCGAACCAGCAGCCTTCGGAGTTAGGAGCACGGAGCTCTAACTGCCTGAGCCACCGGGCCGGCCCTGATTTCTGCTTTTGATCTGAGGTCTGGGAGACCTTTGCAGGCCATGTGGCCGCCCTGTTCCTCTTCACGGCCCAGATGTCAGGTCCGTCTGCTCTGGCCTGGGTCATCTTCCCCAGCTCAGCCCTCCCTCTGTTTTCCCATCAGCGGGATCCTTCCATTCTCCTGACGTGGGGCTGGCAGGTGCTGGTTTCAGAGAGGTGCACCGGCAGGACCCACAGCTGGGCTCCTGGGTGTGGGGGCGAGGTCGGGGCCACTCCAGGCAGGCAAGCATCTGGTAGGACAGCTGGCTGTCCCTGTCACCCGGACCTTGGGAATCTCAGCTCTTGGTTAGGTAGCCGAGGGGTGACCCCTGCCGCAGGCAGCCACCCTACTGACTAGGTGATGATGAGGCCCAGCCGGGAGGTGTGGATACGTGCACCCCAGTGATCTTGGGGCTCTGTGACAGTCGCCTCTGTCTGGAGGAGGTGTGGATAGTCCTGACCTGAGCCATGCTGAGCCGGGGTGGCGCAGAACCACGATTGGAGGCAAAGTTGGGGCTTTTTATGTTTGGAGGGTTGGATTTCACTGGTGCCACCCTGACCTCCATCTGACCTCTGAGCTGTTCGTGCCCATCATGAAGATTCAGACAATTCAAAAAGTGTTGGAAAGGGAGGGTGGGCTCTAGTCCCGCCATCAGAGATAGTGGCTGGGGACGTCATGAGAGCGTTCTTCTCACATGTGGAGGTGGGAATAATTTTTAATTGCATTTTTGTTATTTTTCATGATTTTTGTTTAAAAAGCTTAGAAACAAAAAACTAGAGAGAGAGTAACATTAAACTCATATATCAAATGTAGAAAATTTTTAGAAAGCAGAATATGGAATGACGACTCTGGTCACTTCTGGGGCACTCCGTTCCCAGTAGCCCCCTTGCTCACAGCAACCACTCATTGTAAGTTGGGGTGGTTCTAGCCTATACTGCTCTGTTTCTCTGCACTGGTACACACCAGGTGGGCTACGCTTTGCCCACTGACCGACCTTGAATGCAGATTCCGGTTCATTCTCGCTGAAGTGCCCCCTGGTGGTGGGCGGGTGACATTGGGGGCGTCCATGCCGCTAGTGCAGGCGCTCTTGGGAGCCTTGGTTTTGGGTGTTGGCACATTGCCCCCAGTACCGCGTGGTGTGTCTCCCTTTTCTCTGGCCTGGGGTTGGGGGCCTGTGCATGTCCCCAGGGCGGAGGTTCCGCCTGGAGCGCATGTGGCACTTTGGTTGGGGTTGTGTTCGTGGCGTCTCTTCCCTTGGGCTTCTCACTTTCAGTGTCTTTAGAAACTCTTCAAACTTGGAAACGTGTAAAGTAGGGAGAGCAGAGCCCAGCTGGAAACGTGTAAAGTAGGGAGAGCAGAGCCCAGCTGTCCTGTGACCCAGCTTCAACGGTCACTGCGCCTGTCTCGTCTCCCTGGCCTGTTCCTGCCTTGTGATCGCTCTGAGGCTGATCCCAGTGATGTGATGTCATCCGTGAACGTGTCGGTGTACAGGATAACAAGCGTTCTTCAGCAGCCCTCATTTTGATGTGTCGTATTGAACTCAAGTTTATTAATTTCAGTGGTTTTCCAATACGGCGTGTGTGTTCTGGGTCTGGTCTGAGGACCCTGTCCCTCCCCCGAGCCCTCCGGTGTCGGCCCCCGGTGTCCTCCGGAGTTGAGTCCTGCAGCCAATGGTTGGGTGCATCCGGAAGGGCGTGCTTTACACTCCCTCTCGACGGCCTCCCTGAGCCAGATGTGTGTCGGGCCAGCCCACCTTGTTCTTCCCTCGCCCGGGCTGCACTCAGCCTTTGCCCTCCTGTGCCTTTGGTTGAGTCCCCCTGACGCCCGCGTTCCTTCAGGAAGCCGGACTCCACACCACTGACGTTACTTGAACAGGAACATGGACGTGGCCCACCTTGGCACTCACTAGGATTTCTTTAGTGTCTTCAAGAAAGTTCACGGTTTGCTCTGTAACAATTGGGTGTGATAGTGTTTTCAAAATGAGGTTTTTTTGCTGTTAGTATAGGTCTAGGTTTTTGTTTTTAGATTGGTGTAATACATTGTGGATTCTCTTAGGTTATATTTGTGCACACTGTCTGTGAAAGAGACAGTTTGGCTGAGCTTTGCCATCCTTCAGTTTTTCTTGTCTTTATCCAAACAGCTCAGCCCAGGACTGCCAGCCTAGGGCTGAGCTGACGGGGACCCTGGCGCTTTATAAGGGATCGCCTTTTATTTTCTTAAATGTTTTTATTTATTTATTTTATGGCTAGTCTTGTCACATCTTGTTTAAATGATCCTTCATTTTCCTGAGAGCCTCTCCATTTTCTAGAAGCTTTCGAATGGCCCTCCCTGCCCTGGCCCTCCTGCCCTACTCTGGCCTTAACACTGACCTGTTTCTTCCAAACACCCTGATTTGCTGCTGTCGCCTCCCTGAAGCGTGTCAGCCCCCCCGGAGGGGGGGGGGTCTTTGTTCCCAGTGCATCTGTCCCTTCAGTGTCCCTCACGTTTAGGCCTTCAGTCACTTGAGGACGGTCTTCGTTTTCACTGTCTCACTCCCTAGAAACCCACTTCCAGCCCCTGGCCGGTTTCCCTGCTAGGAGGCACCCTCTGTCGCCCAGATTGGCCCGGCAGTGGGGTTCCTCCTGACGCATGGTTCCTTCATGTGCGTCCTGGAGTCCTCCAGTCGGGTTTCCTGATGAATTTGGCAATTTCCATGGACCCCACGGACCAGGTGAGCTTGTCTGTGTGTGTGATACTATCCTTCTCTTGCTGAGATTGTTCGCTGAGTGTCACCACCTGTTCAGACCTTCGCTGCCTCTCGCTGCTGTTTTATAAGTGCGCGGCAGGTCCTTCAGCATCAGCTGTCCTCACTTGTGGGAATGTCCCCTGCAGCTCACAGAGCATCTCGGTCCTGGTTTTGAGGGCAGCTCCCAGTGGCCCTGCTGGCAGGACCCTCACCTCTCCTTGTGTGTTGCACGGCATGGTTGACCTGCTTTTCCACATTTTTTGAGGTGGTCCCATTCTGCTCTCTTATCTGTTGATGTGGGGTTCTGTTTCTAGAACTTCTACTCAAGACCTCCCTTGCCTTCCTGGGACGAACCCCCTTGTTCAAGATGGGCAGAGTTTTTTTGAATTTGAGTGGATTTGGTCAGTGCCTTTTATTTTAGCATGCATCTGTGTTCACAAGCGAGTGTGCACGAGACCTCACCCGGCGGCCGGACACACCGCCTTTCTTCCGATTCTGTGGTGCCAGCCTGGTGGTGCCAGCTCGCGCCCACCAGTCTTCCAGTGGCAAACCTGCTCTGAAAAATCACCTTTTTCTTTTCCTTTTCTTTGGGAATATGAGGAGAAATTTAGACTACATGTTGTTTCAGTTTCTAAAATTATTCTATGAATGTATTCAGGTTTCCCTGATTTCTTCACAAACTGGTTTTGGTAAGTTACATTTTCTACAGATTTTTTTATTTTTTTAAATTAGGGAAGGGGAACAGGAGTTTATTGGGGAACTGTGTGTACTTCCAGGACTTTTTTCCAAGTCAAGTTGTCCTTTCAATCTTAGTTGTGGAGGGCGCAGCTCAACTCCAGGTCCAGTTGCCCTAGTTGCAGGGGGCACAGCCCACCATCCCTTGCAAGAGTCGAACCGGCAACATTGTGGTTGAGAGGACGCGCTCCAACCAACTGAGTCATCCGGGAGCTCAGCAGCAGCTCAGCTCAAGGTGCCTGTTCAATCTTAGTTGCAGGGGGCGGAGCCCACCATCCCTCGCGGGACTCGAGGAGTTGAACCGGCAACCTTGTGGTTGAGAGCCCACTGGCCCACGTGGGAATTGAACCGGCAGCGTTCGGAGTTAGGAACATGGAGCTCCAACCGCCTGAGCCACCGGGCCGGCCCCATTTTCTACAGATTTGTTTTACATCTCAGTTTTCACGATACTCATTTTTTTTTTTTAATTAATTTTATTGGGGTGACAATTGTTAGTGAAATTACATAGATTTCAGGTGTACAATTCTGTATTACATCGTCTATAAATCCCATTGTGTGTTCACCACCCAGAGTCAGTTCTCCTTCCATCACCATATATTTGAACGATACTCATTTTTAATTGGATTTCTGTTCCCTTTGCCCTTTTCCATGGGTGACATTGTTTTGTCTTTTTTTTAAATTCATGGTTATTTTTAATTCCTCTCTTTTTTTTGACTAGTGCTTATCAAAGTTTGTTTACTAGTCTTCAAAGAGCAGAGTTTTGGTTTTGTTGAGATTTTCTCGTGTGTTGTTTCTTGCCTCATTATGTTTTTTTCTGTCTCCTCCCCAGCTTTACTGAGATGTAATTGACTCTGAGTTGAAGGAGTCCAGTGTGATGATTTCATACACGTGTATGTTGTGAGGTGTTTAGCATAACGTGAGTTCACACACTTTCCCCTTACGTGATTGCTGTGGTTGGGAGGTGGTGAGAACATTAAAAGGTCTCGGCAGCTGCGAGTGTGCCGTACGCCCGTTAACCAGCCACCGCACGGGGACAGGGGCCCATGGGTCCCCCTTTGTTGCCTTTTACTTTGTGTTTTTTTTCTGACTTCATCAGTTGGATACTTAGCATGATGAGTCAGCCCTTCTCCTTTCTTTTTTTTTTTTTTTTTTTTTTTTTTTTTTTTTTTTTTTGATTGAGAGCCCACTGGCCCATGTGGGAATCGAACCGGCAGCCTTCGGAGTTAGGAGCACGGAGCTCTAACCGCCTGCGCCACCTGGCCGGCCCAGCCCTTCTCCTTTCTAAGAGGCGTTTCGTATGTAACCCATCAAAGTAATTTTGAAAAGCAGTGCTGAGCCTTCCACATTTTTGAGTTGAAATCCAGTATTTTTCACCCCGTGGTCAGACGGCAAAAAGGCATAGTTTCTGGAATATTGAAAGTGCACGTGTTGAAATGCTGGTCACTTGTGGCATTTTGCCCTGGTGTTCTCCACTCAGGGCTGACAGTTGCCCAGCTGCTATCTCTATGTTATTTCACGTCAGTCTCACTGGACTTTGAGTGTTACAGTTTTTTCCTACTCAGGTTGTTGTTACAATTGTTCGCACACACTTGAGCAAAATAGATGGACAAGTTGAAGACTCTTAACCAACTGACACTTAAAGGGTTGGTTTCTGCGTCGGATGTGCTTGCTGTGATGGCACAGGTCTTCCTCAGTCTGTTCCGGTTTCTGTTACCATAGACACGAGTACTGGAGGCCTTGGCCACGTGTGTAAGTGGGTGGAGCCTCGGACTCAACTGCTAAAACTCCCTTCCAAGCCGTGTACTGAAGTCCGAGCTGACGTTTTATGAACTGACCCTCCTGGGTCCTCCTTCGGTGTCTTCAGAAGCTACGAGTGGCAGTTGCAGCCTGCAGCCATCCAGTACCTCCCGTGTCCCTCCCAGGGCTTTCCCACCGGCACTTACGGGTATGTCTCAGTTTTGCCGGTTTCTCTTCCATTTGAAGGGAGACACCTGGTTTATCAGGTAGACACAGAAACGCTTGAGACAATCAAGCTTCTCTGATCCTTTCAATGTCCTCCTGCCAAAACCGTAGTCAGAACAGGTTGCAAGTCGAATGCAAAGACAGAAGGTTGCATGGAAGAAGTTCCTACCTAGCTCAGTGAATTACATAGGGTAGCCATGCTCATCAGCACCGTCCACTGGGGAAGACAGGACCTGGCCAGGCCCCGAGCCCCTCAGTGACCCTTCCTGCCCTTAGGGCCACTGCTGTCCCCACCTGTGTGGGACTTGGCCTGCCCTCCCTTTTCTGAACAAGGTTCACTGGGCCTTCGAAATTCATGAGTCCTTCAAGTCTCCCTTCTTGGTCTCTTTCCCTTTGGAGTTTGTCGAGGGAGCCGGATCACCCCCAGTCCTGTCTTGGGCCGCCCCATTCTACCTTGGGTCCCCCTGCGTCCTGTCTCGGGTCCCTATCTGTCGCTTGGCTGGACGTTTCCTAGGTGGTTTGGTGCATTCCTCTGCTCTCCACGTGTTGTGAAAGGTGGTTGGTTTGGCGGGGTGAGCGCAGCAGGATGTGCTGGGTGGCTGTCCGTGTCGGCACGGCTGCACGTCCTTCTGGGAGGCACAGGTGTGGTGCCCATGCTGCCTGGGCGCTTGGCTCCCCTCCGCTGCTGGGGAGGTAGACTCCTGCTCAGAATGCGGCTTTCCAGTAAATACCGGAGGACGGTTTTAGGTACAGTCTCGTCACAGCCTGTTCACACCAGCTCTTGCTGGCCCACACATGCTGACGGGGCGCGATGGTGGCTGGCTTCATGAGGTTCAGAACCTTTATTTATAGGCATGTTGCCAAATAGCATTTCTTTGTACCTTGAAATTGTTACAAAAAATAAATCCTTTTATTGATGTTGCTTCATTCGCTGTTGAAGTAACAGCGTGTGTGTGTGTGTGTGTGTGTGTGTGTGTGTGTGTGTGTGTGTGTGTGTAGGCCCATGGAGCACTAAGGTTGTGCATGAACTGTCCCTGCATGATGCCTCAGTCAAATATGGCAAAAATGGGCCCAGCAAACATGGCACCTGTGAGCTGCCCAGGACTGGCCTCGCGCGCAGGGCTGTGTGCAGGCCTGGTGCCCAGCACGCCTTCTGCTGCAGCCCTCGGGGATGTTGGAGTCAGGCTGGGTGCTGCTGGCGGGTGTCCTGTCCCTGCCACCTGCTGAGGCCATGTGACCAGGTGTCCTTGAGCTGCGGACCTGTGACCCCTCCCTCAAGGGCAGGCTGTGGTTACCCTTCAGCTTGCGGTTCATACCTGCCTGTGGAGGCTCTACGTGCCTCCATCTGGGGGTTGGATCTAACAGGTTCACTTCGGCAAAGCTCTGGCCTGTGTCCGGCGTGGAGCTGCTCCCCCCGGGTCGGTTTTTCAGGCCGTGTCCATCTGAAGGACTCGAGCTGGGTCCCCATGGCGAGCGGGTCTCGGTGACCGCAGGAGTTGGGCAGCGATGTGCAGCGCACGTCCTCCAGAGCCAAGCACGGAGGCTGACCCAGCAGCGTGGTAGGGAGCCGTCCTGGAGACGAGCAGGAGCTGCTGTTTTCAGGGAAGGGCCATCATAGGTGTGGACATGGCAGCACTGGGGTGTTCTGACGGTTTTGTTCACTGGTGGTTTTATACAAATCAAAAGTTTTGTATTCTTGAAGAAGTTTGGTCTTGAAATTCCTTGATTTTGTTTTTGCTCCATGAAGAATGCCTTCTTGTTGCATCTTTGTAGTTTTGTTCTGTTTTTGGTTGAGCTTATATTTCAGCATCCTTGTGAGGCAGATTGATGCACTGACCTGTTTTAGCAGGAAGGGCAAGGGTCATGGGCACTTTCTGGAAGCCTCAGGCCTGTGGTGGTAGGTGAGGCGCCCGGGTCTGTGGTAAATAACCCCTCCCCCATGTGAGTGTCTACAAAGCCTTTGCGTTTCATGGTTCACTAAGGGTGAGGTCTTGAGAGACTTGAGACCCCACTGTCATTTCAGTGAGTTACAGTAGCCCCTGTCTGTGTCCAGCCCTGGCCCATCAGCTGCTACTGTCCCTTTGACATGACTGAGTGGGACCACTGCCCTGAATCCACCCAGCCTTTGTGGGAGCGGACTGTCCCCGAGGGATCATTCATGCGTACACTGCAGCCAGTGGGGCTTCTGCTAGACGCTGGTGACAGCCTGTGTGCATGGGGACTGTATCACGTGAGAGGAATTAACATGCTGTTCTTTTTTGGGTGTTGATAGACACTGGGTGAATGAAAGGTGGGTGAAACCTCTGCTAGCTTGGGATAGTGGAGTTGGTCCTGCAGAGCCTGGATGGCAGGATGTGGCATGCACGTACCACGGCTCCCTGAGTGACAGACACTTCAGTTTCCACGAAGAAACGTGCTGATGTACTGCTCGAAAGCTAAACTTTGAGTTTTCTGTGTTTTAGATTGAATAGGATTGCGAACCAGGTGGCCGTGCCGCGGAAGAAGCAGTTCGTGGAGAGAGCCCACAGCTACTGGCTGCTCAAGAGGCTGTCCAGAAACGGCGCTCCCCTGCTGAGGCGGCTCCAGTCCAGCCTGCAGTCCCAGAGAAGCTCGCAGCAGGTACGCGCCCTCTGCACACCTCCCGCTGCCTCACCTGACACAGCGAGCAGGCGCAGCGGCTCCTGGGGCCCAGCGCTGGCTTCTTGCTGGACGTGGCGTAACCCTCCTCTGCAGCCCCGGTCCGGCCCAGTCCCGTAAGCGATAGAGGACCTGTGTGTGTCCTGGGCTGCTAGGCTGTGGGTTCTGCATGTACTCATCCATCCATGTTGCCTCGTGTCCCTGCACATGTGGAGGTGTCCGGACAGCCTTGACCTTGCTGAGCACATGGGGTGGAGTTCCAGGGGCAGAGCAACGACAGGTGGTGAGGCAGTGCCCGTGGGCCGGGTCTGAGCTGGGCCCGTGGGCGGGGTCTGAGCTGGGCCCGTGGGCGGGGTCTGAGCTGGGCCCGTGGGCGGGGTCTGTGCTGGGCCCGTGGGCGGGGTCTGTGCTGGGCCCGTGGGCGGGGTCTGAGCTGGGCCCCAGGGTGGGGTCTGAGCTGGGCCCCAGGGCGGGGTCTGTGCTGGGCCCCAGGGCGGGGTCTGAGCTGGGCCCGTGGGCGGGGTCTGAGCTGGGCCCCAGGGCGGGGTCTGAGCTGGGCCCGTGGGCGGGGTCTGAGCTGGGCCCGTGGGCGGGGTCCGAGCTGGGCCCGTGGGCGGGGGTGGAGCTGGGCCCCAGGGCGGGGTCTGTGCTGGGCGCTCCTGTATTGAGAGGTAGCACAGGAGTGATTCATTTTAAGGGCCTTGCTCTGAAGGCTGGTTTTCCATTGACTGCAGTGCGGAGGGAAGGAGGTGAGAGCAGATGTGAGTGAGAGGGACAAGAACTGGCTTTTTAAAGAAAAGAAGCAAACAGACGCTTATGTGTTAGTACTGAATTTGGTTTCACAAAGCCCTCTGGTGTTATTGTAAAACAGTTCTGAAACAATGGGTTTAGGGAGTGAGAAATTAGCTCTAAGAAGTTGCAATCAGAAATGGTTTATTGGCAATTGCCCCAAAGTCCTGGCTGGCATCACAGGAAAGACCTGGCCACGTTCCGGTCCAAGAGGCTGGGAGGTGCCCTTGCTCTGCCATCCCTGGCACACAATGGGGACGAGTTCGTGCTGGATCGCAGTGCGGCTGCCACACTACCATTGTGTAAAGCATGCTGCTCTGTTCCTTTTGATGCTGTTGTCAGGTGGCTGAGCAAGTCCGAGGGGACACTGTCAGACCCAGCAGGACGTGGTGGCCCCCGAGTGGGGAGGGGTGGGTTCCTGACTTGTGGGGTTCTCTGGTGTGCAGGGTCTCGGGCCCTCGCGGCCCAGTGCTTACTCTGCTGTGCTGGGGGTTGGGCACGACTCCTGCTGGATAGCTCTGGTGTGAAGTCGGTGCCTGTTCCTGGCGTCACCTCCCTCCACGGCCCCAGCACAGAGTAGACAGAGGCCTAGAGGAGTGTTCTTGGTCGTGGAGCGAATCGACACCTTTGTCATCCCACTGTGTCTTGAGATGTTGCTTTCGTGTCTCTGCTGCCCCTTCTTAGTCACACTGAGAGTCCTGGGCTGAGTGTGTCCCTCTTCACCTTGTTGCTCCTGGCCTGCATGTTGACGTCATTGTTAGGGACCCCTCGTTTTAACTTTTCCTAAATCGGTGGTGACAAAACAGTCAAAGTATTGACATATTTAAATGTGCAGTTGTTTTTTTAAGTTTGATTTTAATGTCTTTTTTTAAATACTTTTTGAAAACCCAAGAGAAACGGAAGATTGTGGGCCTCTGTGAGATGGGCTGTGGCCCTACCCTCCTCCATGTCAAGGCCCGAGGGCTGTATTTCTCGGGCCTGCTGCCCCTGGGATGGTGTAATGGTTGGGCTGTCCCTCCCCTCTGTCCTGGTGCCCGCAGTGCCATCTGAGTTGCATCGCTTGTAACGTCCAAGGACATGCGGCCTCAGGCAGTGGCGAGGCAGGGAGCGTGTGGCGGGGTCAGCCCCTGTGCAGACCGGCAGGGCCTGCCTGGTGTTAGGACAGCGAGTGCTGAGGTGGGGCCAACAGGGCGCCTGTCCCGCACACGAAAGGCTGCTCCCTTAATCTGAGGTGTCGGTGCTCTGGACACCCGCGTAGATGAGCCCGGGCTATGCAAACGTCGTGAAGTGCTGCAGACCTGCTGAGTCGTCAGCTGCCCGCTCCATCTGGCGTTGGGACGACGCACTGCTTTGGGCACATTGCTTATTTCTTGTCCTGCCTGCTGCTTACCCCAGGGGCTGTGTGCATGGGTGTCTTACACTCACTGGGTTGGGTCTGGATGTCTGGAGTCCATTCTCAGCCTTCACATCGAACCTGGGATCTTTGTTAGTGATACCTGCTTAGCTGCTGTGCTGCATGTCCGTCCCTCCTTCCCTTGGGGATGGAGCTCGTGTCCCTGCCAGGGCTGTGCCAGGACTTGAAGCCACGGGACTGCCGGCTACAGCTGGCCTGTTGTCGGGATGTGCTGACCGCACGGTGGGGCAGGAGGTTGGGACCAAGCCTGTAAGGCCTCCAGTGTGAGAGGGGGGCCTGGGCCTTTGCGGTGGATAGGGTACAGTGAAATGGGGGTTGTGGGGTGATTGGGACCCTGAGGTGTTACACCCCGAGAGAGAAGTGGGAGGACGCAGACCCAGCCTGCTTACGTGTCCACACGCCGTGGGTTAAGCCCATGGTCAGTGGGGCTAGCCATCCGCGGCACACATGGACCTCCTAGGAGAAGTGGGGCGGGCAGACGCACCCAGCATGGGCTTGTGTGGCTGGGGGTGAGGCGGCAGGAGGAGGCAGGCCGGGGGTGGGGCACACGGGCCGTGCAGGCGCCAGCACATTGGTGTGAGGCCGTTACTTGAGAGCTCACCTCCCATCACACCAGACCCTCTGTAAGAACAGGAAGACGAGAAACACAGGTGTCGGCTGTCTCAGAGGGTTGGTAGGAGCGGCGCGGATCTGAGTGTGTGCAGCTTGAACCAGCTGGTATTGACGACCCTGAGGTGCCCTTGGGCCTGCCTGGCTCTGGAGATGTGCTGACACGGGTGCAGGACTCTTACTCGTGGGCCTGGCGTGGGTCCCAGCCACAGGTGCAGGGCGGCCCTGGGTGGGCAGGATGGGAGGTGGAGGGGCTGTCCCCACGCCATGCTTGCCCACTTTATCCTGTAAGGGTTGTGTAGGGAGGGCCAGGGCCAGGAGTGCAGTTTCCAGGCTCTTGGCCTCCCATGGAAAGGCACTGGCTGGGCTGTTAGATGGCCATCAGCTGGAACCAGTTGGCCATTAGCCACTATGGTTTTGTATATAATCGCCGTGGCTGCGTTAGCAAGCACGGATTGCTGATGGTGTGGAATGTGTGGCTCCTGCTTCCTGTGTCTTGGCCGCCCGCCAGCGAGGGTATAGTGGTATGAACCCCTATCCATGGCTCTGCTGTTGTTCCTTTTTGGCCTCGAAGTCTCCTGGGGTCACTTGCCAAGAGCGGGAGCAGAAAACCCTGCGTTACAGGTTGGCTTTTTGGGGGCTAGGGGGACAGTTCCAGAATAGTAATGTTCCACACAGAATGTTTAAGGCTTGGTGTGATTTTAATGTCTTTTGAAACTTAGGAAATTCTTGATGTTACAGTTTAATTTGACTCATTTGTCCATGTTTCTGGGCGCTTGCCCTGAACCAGGCTGTCATGCAGGGACTCAGCTCCTGCTACCCGCACAAAAAACGCAGGACATGGTGAGGCCAAAAGGAACACCCATGGAGCCATAGGTAGGGGAGTCACACCACTATAGTCTTGCTGGCGGCTGGTTGAGACACAAAAGCAGACATCCGCCAGTGCCCCAACGAGGGTTCTTCCTGCACCCTAGTCTCGCTGGTGGTCGGGCGAGACAGAGGAAGTAGGATCCACACGATCTGCAATTGACAATCCGCCTGCTCACTGCGCTTGTTAGCTGTAGTCTGTGCCTTCTAGCGCAGCCACGGCAGTTATATTAGTGGCCAGTGGCTCACTGGTTACAGCTGACGGCCAACTAGCCACAGCTGATGGCCATCCAATCACAGTTGATGGCCATTTACTACCTGAGCCAGCACCTTCCCACGTGAGGCTGAGAGCCTGGAAACTGCACTCTGGGACTCTGTCCCCACACAGGTCCTGAAAGTGGCCAGGCGCAGCCCTTCCCTCCCCATGCCTGATCTTTTGTTGGCGGGACAGGCAGAAATGGGACTAGCTGGCCTGAGGGCACATGAGGCTCTTCCTGGGGCCTCTGCTACCGTGTTCTCCGAAAATCAGCTTTAATGCGTCTCTTGAATCAAAAATTAATATAAGAGCCAGTCTTATTATATGACCTGGTATTATATAGTATAAGACTGCGTCTTATATTAATTTTTGCTCCAAAAGATGCCTTAGTGCTGATTGTCCAGCTAGGTCTTATTTTTGGGGAAACACGACAGGATGGTGCCCCATTCTCGGTGCTCTGATCAGAGCCCACCGAGGCCTTGTCTAGCTGCGAGCACTGGGTCCCTGCCGGCCCTGGCTGGCTGGGAAGTGCGGGCCCCTTCCTGGAGGGCCTTTTCACTCTGCCCTGCTGCTGTTGGCATTGGCCCCTCCTGCACCCACTCCAGGGGTAGGGACCCCATTGCCCCTTGGGGTTTCTCGCCAGGTAGTGCCCTGGGACTTGGGTAGATGTGCTGTTCCCTCCCCTGCCCCTGGAGCTGGCCTTCCCTGTCCCCTAGCACGGGGTCTTGGTCCTCACCGTGGGGGGCTCTAGACATTTCCCCGATCCCAGCACCCCGACTCTTCCTTTTAGGTGGGCATACTCTTCTCGTTTGTTGAGTGGAAGTTGGGTCGATTTCAAACATGGTCTTCTAGAATTCTCTTGAGATAGATTTTGGTACTAGAAATAAGTTCGCCTGTATCCCACTTCATGGCATCTTCAGGGTTAGTTATCACGCAGGAAATAAAGAAGGAAATAAAGACTGCTGAAGGTCAAGGTCAGAACACTCAGGCCTTTTGAAGACACGAGGCCGCTTGGCACGTCTTGGTCCTTCCTCCAGTTGGGACAGTGAGCACGCCGGTCACATGGCACTACGTACAGTCACCCGGTCACCAGGCCAATATCCTGGTGGTTGGTGCTTGATTGCGAACAGATGGACAAGATGGTTTTCAGATGCTCTCGGGGAATTTGCTTTTGTAAACCTATCTTTCTGTGCGTTACAGCTGACGCTGTTAACTCCTGTTTGATGCCTAGAGTTTTAAACTAACGTGAAGTAAGCCCAGTTGTCTGCACCTGGCGGGTGCTGAGGCCGCCTCCCTGTGAGGACGGGAGCAGCGCGTGTCCCCATCCCCCCACGCGGTCCCTGGTGCCCTGGGCTGGAGCGCACTCCCCTGGTCTCAGTCTGTTGTGCCATGTGTGCATTGTGCCAGCTGCAGCGGCTGCTCCAGCTGTTCTTTAGAAAAGCACTGTCTGCATGAGGCCTCCAGCTTGGATCCAGGGAGTGAGGCAGTGTGGGGGCCAGCCTCCTGGGCACCACGTTCCAGCTCTGCAGGGTGGGTGGTGTGGGGCTGAGTGGTCCGTACAGAGAAAAGAGGGTCTGACAAGTGTGAGTATGTGCTGGGAAGTGATGCTGTGTGACTGGCCGAGGCCAGAGGACTATGTCCCAGAAGTGGGAAAGGAAAGCCGTCTGAGGTGGGACCTTCCCTCGGTCCAGGCAGTCGTGCACGGAAGGTTGGAATAGGACTGTGGCGTCCTGGAGGAGGTGAGGGGTTGTCCCTGAGGTCTTCCTGCACTGCCCGCTGTGCTTGGGCAGAGGGCGGGCCTGCAGCTGGGCTGTGGGCTTAGCCTTGGCACGTGGATGAGTGGTGCTGTGTTGGTAGCCAGTGGTAGAAGGTGGGCCTGGGAGCAGAGCAGCAAGAGTGGATGGTGACCACCTCAGGCGTGCGTGAGGACCGCAGGGCCGGGCAGACCTTGGGGGCCAGGAAGGGAAGTGTGAGGAAGTGCATGGGGGCTGGGCTGTGCCCGCATTCTGTGTCTGGGCGGTGGGCGGTCCTCCTTTGGTGGGCAAGGTGTGTGGCTGCTCTAGTTGGGGGGGCCCCTCGCCCTGGCCTGGGCCGCTGGTGCTCTGCACGGCAGAGTCTCTGTGCCCTGCAGCTGCAGGCCGTAGGGAGGGCTGGGTTCACCGTGAGGGCTGTCGATTCATTTTCTCAGAGAGAGAACGACGAGGAGATTCGTGCCGCCAAGGAGAAGCTGAAGTACTGGCAGCGGCTGCGGCACGATCTGGAGAGGGCGCGCCTGCTGATTGAGCTCCTGCGCAAACGCGAGAAGCTTAAGCGGGAGCAGGTGTGTCCCCGCGGGTTCCTGCAGCTGTCCTTGCGGGTGGGGCCGGCTGGGTGGCCGCCTGCCTGGATTGCAGCTTTACAGAGGGGCGACTGACTGCTTGGAGGAGGCCGGGTGGTGCGGTGGAGTGTGGTGTCCAGTGTGGTGTCCCTAGAGGGTCCTGGGTGGGGGAGTGGGAGCTGGGCTGGCACCCGGTGCGAGTTTGGGGGTGCCATGCCAAGGTGCAGTGTGAGCTTTCATTGGCCATGGCACGTGTGGTGATGCTGAGCGCCCGGGAAGCAGAGCAGAAGGTTCTTGAGACTCAGGTGCGCTGTCCCCCAGGTAAAGGTGGAGCAGATGGCGCTGGAGCTGCGGCTGACCCCGCTCACGGTGCTGCTGCGCTCGGTCCTTGACCAGCTGCAGGACAAGGACCCGGCCCGCATATTCGCCCAGCCGGTGAGCCTGACGGAGGTGGGTGTACACTCTGCTGCTCCAGCAGCTCCCTTTATGTGCCCTGGTTCTTTGTGGAATGTGTGCGCGTGTGTCTGTGTGGGCGCGTGGGGTTGAGGGGTGTCCCGCCTCCAGCGTGCGGGAGAGCCGTGTGCTGGCGCTGAGGCCCTGTGCCCGCCGGTCCCCCCCTGACCAGGTGCCGGACTACCTGGACCACATCAAGCAGCCTATGGACTTCGCCACCATGAGGAAGCGGCTGGAAGCTCAGGGCTACAGGAGCCTCCCCGAGTTTGAGGAGGACTTCGAGCTCATCGTGGACAACTGCCTGAGGTACAACGCCAAGGACACGGTGTTCTACCGGGCGGCCGTGCGGCTGCGGGACCAAGGCGGCGTCGTCCTGAGGCAGGCGCGGCGCCAGGCGGACAGCATCGGCTTTGAGGAGGCGTCCGGCGTGCACCTGCCCGAGCGGCCTGCGGCAGCCCCGCGGCGGCCCTTCTCCTGGGAGGACGGTAAGCACGGCCGGCCCGCCCAGCCGGAGGCGGTGGACGACGGGCGACTGGCCGTCGTTTCCGCTCGCCTTGTGAAGCGAACGGAAAGAAAGGCGAAATTTGTTTTCCTGACGTACCTGCAATCCAGTGCGTCTGCGTATTGTGATTCTAACATGCTGTCAATGTAAAAGTCACCGAGGGTCCTTTCCATTCACTTTTCTCTTCTGCCTGGTGTGTGCGTTATGCTCACAGCACCTCTGCAGACCAGCCATGTTTCATGTGCCTCTGTGGGTCTGCGCTCTACCCGATAGAGCCCAGGAAGAGTGCTGTTGGGGACCTGTCCCCAGCATGGGTCGTGGTGACTTCGGGCAAGGCTGTCTGTCACCTGTGTTTGAGGACAGACACAGCCCAGGCGCTCGGGCGCGCCTCCCTCCCACCCCCACTCCTGTTTGCACTCTGCCCGCCTCCTGCTGAGGGCCCCTGCCTCTCACACACGTCACAGCTGCCTGCCTGCTTGTGCCGGCGCTTGCAGACGGGCTACTCTCCCTGCACCGTGCTCCAGCCGCCGTAAGACTCCCTGCAGTGGGAAGGGGTTTGGGGGCCAGGGCCTCTCCATGTTGGGCTTTGCAGAAAATGACCATGCAGGTTGATGAGGTGAATTTCTGCCCTGAGGTTTTCACTGAAGAAGTAGGGATGAGAAGTACTAAGTGATTTATTTCTGCCTTGGTATTCGGGTGGGGACGTGGCTGAGTTGCTGGACTAGGTGTCATGGGCATCGGTGCCCTTCCTTCCCTCCCACTGAGCCCTCACGCTCTGTTCAGGGCTGAGACGTTTCCCTTTGGGGGCTGCAGGTGACATGAGCTTTGTTTCCGAGTGTTTTTGAGCTTGTGTTGTCCATGAAGTTTTGTTAGAATGATGAGCTGGGTTGAAGCCAGGCCATTACCTGTCAGGCATTCTCATTTATTTCCCTGTGCTGATGTCTTGTTTACTTCATAGAAAAGATAGATGCTTTTAATAACACGTCTGTTCCTGGAGGAGGTGGTGTCACTGGCCTCTCACAGCGTCTGTCGTTCCCACTTTTATCTTCAGGGAGCTCTAAGAGCAGGTTCTGTCTTAGCTGCCTCTCGCTACCTTGAAGTGATCCATGCTTCATAAAGGTCGGTGTTGCTGAAATTGAAAGTACTAGGGGTTTTTGTAGTAAATATGCCTGAAATTCAGAATGACCTGTGAATCCCGCTGCCCGCTTCTAGTCAGCGACATGCGTCTGGACACTCGCGGTGCGACAGCCCCAAGCTGGGCCTCTAATGCCTCTGACTCGTCAGCGCCGGTGTCGGGGGTGTGGTGACGACAGGGCTCGCTGTGCCCGTGCACCCGGCTGGTTGTGCTTGCTGACACCCACGGGTGAAAAGCACGCTCGCCGGTGGCAGCGGCCTGTCATGGGTTCCGGCACAGCTGGAAGGCCTGTGCCCCTCATCCCCTGGTGACACGGGTGGAGGGCCCGGTGGATTTTCCTGTCTCAGAAGACAGCTTAGTGCTTGGCTGATGTGTGTGTGTTCTTGGCCTTCAGTGGACAGGTTGCTGGACCCGGCCAACAGGGCCCACATGGGGCTGGAGGAGCAGCTGCGGGAGCTGCTGGACAAGCTGGACCTCACGTGCGCCATGAAGTCTAGCGGGTCGAGGAGCAAGCGGGCCAAGCTGCTGAAGAAGGAGATTGCACTCGTGCGGAGCAAGCTGAGCCAGCGGCACAGCCCGGCCCCGGCCGCGGACTCAGGTATTGGAGGCTTGCAAGAGGAAGGTGCTCAGCTGGGGCCGGAGACGGGGGACGAAGGTAAGCACAGCGCCTGCCTGGACTCACGCTCATGTGCTCCCACCACGCCTGTCCCACTCGGTGCCATCTGTGCTGCCGCTGGCACTTCAGTAGCCAGTTATAAGCTTAAGGCACAGATTAAGATGGTTTTCTCAGCCGGGTCCTGCAAAACTACTTGCACAGGATGGTTTCGGTTCTAGGCCACCCTGCAGAGTGGCTGGGGAGTGGTAGTGGCTGTGTGATGACAGGAGTGACTACCTTTGTTGACTGTCTCCTCCGTCAGCGGAGGAGACTGGTTTAATTGTGTGCTGGATTATGAGGTGCAGCTTGGTGAAAGGACCTTGGGCACCACGCCCACTCCCCTCCCTGATTCTTTGAAGGGTGGGTGGGGACCTGGGCATCTGTCCCTGCGGAACAAACTAGTACAGCCCCCCAGAGAGAGCTCTGTCTGGGCAGCATTCTCGCCTTCCTGCTGCACAGTGAGCCAGCAGGGGTGTTTTTATGGACAGGAAATATACAGACGGGAAGAAACCCATCCACCCAGCAGGAACGATCGTACCATATTTCCCTGAAAGTAAGACCTAACCGGAAAATAAGCCCTAGCATGATTTTTTAGGATGCTTGTAACATAAGCCCTGCCCCAAAAATAAGCCCCAGTTAAGATCGTCAGCCAGACGGACGGTTTTAGTATGTCCGTTGCTGCACATGACGGATGTATTGAATTAAAATAATGTTAACATATAGTTAAATATAAACAAATAATATTATTGACATTAGTACTTAAATGATAACATAAATTATAATTAGTTGTAAATACCCAAGTGGGTGCCTTTGGATGAGAGTTAAGCACCTATGTAAACAGATGAACTTGAAACTTATTGCCGAGTGACCAATTGGAGTGGACACAACGCACGAATAACGTGTGCGCTTGATAACAAACGGACGTGGTTGTGTCTAATATGAATCTTCATAATTCAATACGTCGTGTGTTGTAATGGACGTACTTAATGCACTCGTGTGAAATAAAGAAACGTTTTCTGAATTTTGGTGCCGCAAGTTTTCGTCGCTTTTGTGTGGACCATCATTCTTGTCATCATTTTTGTTGCCACTCCTGTCTTGTAAGTCTTCAGTTAACACTTGATTTAATGGTAGATTGAAAGGGAATGATATTTTGGCCTCCAGAGAAGATAAGTGCAAAAAGAAAGAGTTATTTTCGTCGAGTACAAGAAAGGAATCATGGAGGACTCCCGGGGCAAGAATCTTACGGCTTTCTGCAAAGAGAAGTTGTATCACCGAATGGTCTGAAAATGGCGAGCAGAGTACGATAACCTCAGTCAACAGGTGGAAGAGGGACATGCTAAGAAGCACAAGTGTGGATCAGGCCGGCAACCATTACTTCCTGAGCTGGAAGACATCATCTGAATAGACTGCTCACAGGAGAGCAAAGGCTTTGGCTGTGCACAGGGCTGATATTCAAGCATTTGCCCTTGCAATGGCACCATAGTTAGAAATATCCCCAGAAGAATTCAAAGCATCACGACACTGGCTGGATGGCTTCCTTCAGCCACATGAACCGTCTCTAAGATTGACAACACTGTTCAAGCTGGAAGATACTGAAGTTATTAAATGTGCACTTGCATTCAAGTCCTTTATTGATGGCAACGACTTTTCTAAATACCAACTCTCCAACATGACTGCTGTGGATGAAACTGCAGTGTTTATGGGCCAAGGATCTCAAACGACACTTGATCAGAGGGGTGCCTCGTCAATCTACATGCCCTCCACTGGTTATGAAAGCGCACGTGTTACCTGTATTTTGGCAATTCGTCTGGATGGAAAGAAAGCCCCACCTCTCATCATCACTAAGGGCAAGAAAGATAAGTTTGAACGTGTTTCAGGCATTTATGTTCTTGAAACCGAAAAAGCCTGGTGCACACAAGCAGTTATAAGGAAGTGGGTCGATTTAATGCTGCCAGTTGTTTGGCGAGGTGGCCAAAGAGGTCTGCTAGTCTGAGATTCTGCCAGCACTCACGGTGCTAAAGACATAAAAAACTTCCTTGCAGAGAGAAGAATAGATCAAATAATGATTCCTGCAGGAATGACTGCCTATCTCCAGACTCTTGATACTGCAATAAACAAGCCATTCAAGGAGCATTTGCACATGGAAATCAATTGAAAATTGATTGGAGAGAAAATAGAATGGAGAGAAATCAACATGATTGAAAATAGAATGGAGAGAAATCAGCCTGGAAACTTTGTGAAGCCCTGCCTGCAAGAGGTCGTGACTTGGGTGAAGACTTCATGGGATAAAATCACTGACAGCTGTGTTGCCAATGTACTACGAGCGGGCTACATGGACAAGACGTGCTCATTTAAGGAGAGCTCTATTGCTGGACATAAGAGATTAGGGCCAATGGTCCTACAGGAAATGGAGTCACAGGAAATTCAAGCTGGAATTCGGGGTTTGGAGAGTTATGCCGATGTTCCAGAAGAAGATGGCATGACTGTGTTTGAATAATTGCAGATTTTTGTGTAGATTGTTGTACATGAAAAAAATAAGACATCCCCTGAAAATAAGCCCTAATGTGTCTTTTGGAGCAAAAATTAATGTAAGACCTGGTCTTATTTTTGGGGAAATATGGTAGGGTCCCAGGTGGGTGGTTACAGGTGGGCCTTGCTCTGGGAGGCGCTCAGCTGGAAACTTAAACTGTGGGAGCAGGTTCAACTTGGTGTGAGCCTCGCCCCCTCTTTTTCCCCTCTGCTTTTCTCATTTTAAAGTTGGCACATTTCAGTTACACAAAAAGAAAGTGCCAGAAGACTCCCTCCTTCCCAGCCGATGGCAGTTGGGTTTATAATCTTTCCAAGTGTTTTAAAACTAGACACACTCAGTTGGCTTACTGAGAAAGCCTTTCGCCTGCCTGGGCATGTGTATCAGCTGGCGGGGCCTGTGGTGTCTTGGTCATGACCACGCGGTGTTTTCTTGTGCACTGCAGTCCGCCAGCCCCGCAAGTAAGAATTGGCTGTGAGCGGCAAGTCCCTGAGTGTCACACGGTTTCCGTGGGTCACAGCTCCGATGTCCTGCTGCCTGAGGACTAGAGCCCTGGAGGTTCTATCTCCCAGAAAAATGACCTCCTGTGTGCGGCTGAGTTGTTGGACTCGGTAGTTCAGGTCACCTCTGTGTGAGGTGCAGCTCTAGAAACTGTCCTTTGGGTGCTGCACATACGTTCGGACCCAGAGCCCAGTAAAAGCTTCATTTCCGAGGGCCCTTTCCTGACTGGGGGGTTCACTTCTCAGGAGCATTTTCTCCCAGGGACCTCTGGCAGCCAACGTATCTGGCTGCCCCTCTTTTGTATGTAGTGGGTCCTAGGAGTCCAGGGTGGCCACAGGTTGTCAGGCCTGTTGCACCCCAGGTGGGGGGAGGGCCCTAGGACGTTGCAGGGCCTGTGGAGAGGGGTCAGTGTTCGCCACCCACCATCCTCCCAGCCAGTCCCCTTCCCGTTGCCCGAGCTCTCGCTCTGTGCAGGCTGATCTTTCTCTTTTGGAAAACTACTCTTTGTGTGTTATTTGCCCTGAAAAGAGTGAGTTGGGGAGAAAGCTTGTCAACAAGCTGATTCGCCATCATTAGAAGAGCTTCTTTGAACACTCGCTTTCCCCCAGTCCTGGTCTCATTGCAGAGCCATGTGTGACTTTTCGTGGTCCTTGGGCAAGGACTCCCTCCCCGGCATCGGGTTCCCATGGAGGAGCACCTGGCAGCCTCACTTGCCAGGCAGGAGCACCCCAGTTAGGCCCGGTCCCTCTGAAGGCCAGCTTTGCTGCTCTGTGGCACGGGTTATTTTAAAGGCAGCAACACGTGAGATCTGAGAAAAGGGCTGGGATCGCTTGTAGATTGTTACGCCCTTGTTAAAAGTGACTAAGTTACAGAAAGGGCGTTTTACTTTGAGCTGATGGGAAGGAGGGTGGGAGGGGCAAACAGCCTTAAAGTCCATCTGGGGGGGTCAGGAAGGGAGGAGCCTCCAGATCGACCTGGGGTTTATATCTAATTACCTAAATGTTGGTGAGGACAGCCAAAATCAAGACATCTGTGTCGCTATAGAAATGTGAACTCAGGAGCTTTATAATGGGACAGAAATCAAGAATTTTCTAAAAGTAAAGGACCCATAGCTACGATATTATCACACCTGAAATAGTAGTAATTCCTTAATATCAAGAACACAGTCTGTCTTAGTTTAACATTTATGTGGTTTCCATTTGAAGAAACTTGAACAGGATAGTTAGAGCAGGTGGCAGGCCCGCTGAAACCCCCTGGTCTGAGGAGGGGAGGCCTCCCGGCCTGGCTCCCCCAGGGCGTTCCTGATTGAGCCCCTGGGGTTGAGGAGACCTGGGTGTGGGCTCAGCAGCAGGCCGGACTGTCCAACACCACACTCCCCGCAGGCTGGGATTATTGTTGGTGACTGTGGAGCTGGTGAGGCTCTCAGCTGGAGGTGGAGTCACAGAGCAGCGCCTTTTGGCCCCGGAGTTTGTCGTCAGTGCACAGGGCGCAGCACAGTGAGGAGGGCGGCTTCAGGAGAACCGAGCTGTGGGCTGGCCGGTTTCTGCTTCTGGTCTTGGGGCGTGGCCGTGTGTTGAGCCGGGTCTTGCTGTGTCAGCGCTGAGCTGTCCTGCTTTACCGCGGGGTTGCCGGGTGCTGGGTCCCCCTCTGTGCACGCCCTTCTGCAGTGTGCGAGGACCCTGTCGTGTCGCCAGAGGACTTTGCATGCGATGTGAATTGTACCAATGTGCAGCTTCCCCCTTGCGATTTTGGCACTGGCAGGACAGTCTACACTGGGCGGAAATGGCCGATGCATGACTGGTTTCACCAAGCTTTTTGTGACTCTGCTGTGGAAATGTTTGTTGGGCGTAGTTGACGACCAGGTGTGCAGTGTTGGAGAACTGTCGTTGCACACGTCAGGGCGTCTCGGTCCCCAGGAGTAGCTGGTTTTAGTCAGGCGTCCTGAGGGTGAGGCCTTGTGGCCGTCACGTAAACGTGACACGTTCAGTGCGTGGACTGTTGGATGCCGAGTCCTGTATTCATAGACACTGAGACCCCAGTTCATCGCGTAGTCTGTCCTAGAAGTTGAGTGAGCGTGAACTTCTCATGGAATTACGTTGCACGTAGTTGTCGGTGGGCAGTGACTTTCTAAAAGAACTTCCACATGTGTCTGTTGACTTCCAGTGAGGCCCCCGCTCGGGGGCTGCGGTGCAGGTGTTCCCTCTGTGGATGAGGAAACAGGCTGCGTGGGCCTCCTACCCGGTCACCGGAGCGTCTCTGCTCTTGGCCGTGCCGTTGGCGTGCCTGCCCCCTGAACACCTCGGGCGCCTGGCTGCGAGCTGCCCTGTCGGTGGGTGCGCAGTGACTGCAGAGCAGGGCGCTGGGTGAGCAAACTCAGGCCACCTTTGGCTAGGAGGAGGGGTCACGTGAGACCTTTGACCCTTGTGTCTGGTGTGGGGCTCATATGAGGGAGGAGCCTGTATGTGGGCCAAGTGACAGGCGGGAGAGGAGAGCCTGTGGACAGTGGTGGTTGGGGCACCTGGTGGGCTGCTGTCCTCGGGTGGCTGAGCAGAGAGGGGTCAGAATGCGAGTGGGGGGCTGGGGACAGCTCGTGAGGAGGGGGCAAGCCGAGGCCCCTCAGGCTCCGGTGGGCAGTGCCCCATGCTGCCTGGACCCCCGCCAGGACCGAGTCTGATGTCTGCAGGGAGTGCTGGCCGCACTTCTGGTGTGATGGCTAGGATGGGCCGTGCTGTGGGGGCCCAGGGTGAGGCCCAGGGCGAATAGAAGGCAGGGAGTGAGCCAGGGTGGGCGTGCGTGTGTGCGCACGTGCGCCTCAGTTGTTAGCAGGAAGCTCTGTGGGAACTGTGTTCTGAGTGTTTTGTACATGCTGTTTCCTGAAATCTGTTGGTACCCCTTAACGATGGGTGGGAAGGATTTCATCGGCAGCCCGCGTGTCGGGCAGCATGGCTGGTGATCCAGCACTTCTACGTAAAGGACATCACAGTGTCCCCACCCGGATACTACTACTGCGTCTGGCAGCTGCTGCATGCACTGGGTGGGCGAGTGTCCGTCTAAAACTGGCTTTACTTTGTGTTGGGAAGCACTCTCCCTTGGTATCTGAGCCACCTGTGATGTGCTCTGACAAGTTTGGGGAGCATTTGAAGACCAAGTCACCTTTCAGGCACAGCCGCAGGCCGCCACAGCCGGCTGAGGCCCGGATCTGGCTGTTTCCAGAGATGAGCAGAGCCCACCTCACCGTCCCAGCTCTGGCTCTGGGGGGACGTGGGCCGGCTAGTTGTGTAGCTTTTTATTTTCAGAGTGAATTGGGTCCAATGTTAACCTCACATCTTTCAAGTGGTTTAATAAGATGAAAACTACCTAGTGATGGTAAATGCTAGTTAGGCTCGCTTAATGGTCCTCTCGCTGTATCTCTCGGTCCTGTAGTCTCGGGCAAGTAGTCTTGCCCAGAAAGATACCGTGTGCTCACTGGCGGGTGACCTCGCTCGGTCAGCCGCTGTCCCTGCAGACCGGCCTCCAACCGTATGGTTTTCAGACTACTCGTTTTTAAGCAAATTTTTGAAAGCCTTTTTTTAAGTGGTTAAAATATTCTTCCAAAGATTATTTTCATTTTTAAAGTCAGATTGAAAAAAGAGCTTACATTGTAGCATTTCAGAATGAAGTGTGGAAGTCAGTGTACCTCGGCCGGCAGTGGTCACAGCCCTTCCTACGGCCTGCCCCCTCTGGCATCGCCTTAGGAGACCCTGGTCAGAAATGAGGTGTGAGTGTGTTTGCTTTTGTGTGCTGACCGCTGGCCCAGGTCAGCACTGTGTGGGAAGGCAGGGCTAGACCCTTAGTTATGTGCAGTATGTTTTCTTCCTCAAGGTAAGTGAACTGTTGATTGAGAAATTGCCATGAACTCGAATGATGTATTTAATGTTGGCATATGTGAAATAATGTTTCACAGTTATTTGCAGAGAAGAGCGGTATACCGCTGGGCACCTGGACCCAGAGCGCCAGGGCACCTCAGTCTGGGGTTAGGGACACGCACACAGTGTGACCCGTGGGCCCCGAGCCCCAGCCGCTGCAGCCCCCACTGCAAGCAGACAGTTATTGTGATGCTTTGTTTCCTTAATTGAATTAGTGTTTTGGTGGACTTCACATTTATAGTAAGTTTTATAATAGATTTTATAATTATCAGTTTTCAAAAATCACTTTATTTATAATTTTTTCAGGAGATAAATCTCCCCCTAAACTTGAACCATCAGATGCATTACCTCTTCCTTCAAACTCGGAGCCTAATTCAGAACCACCAACCCTCAGACCAGTAGAACTCAACCCAGAGCAGAGTAAACTATTCAAAAGAGTCACATTTGGTAATGAGTCACATAGCGCTCGCGCTCAGAGCGCACTGGTAATCGGACACCCTGCACAGCCCACCCGCGCCCGCACGGGCGACGCGCCGGCGGCGGCCTCCGCGGGGGCGGAGCCTTCGAGCGATGTAAACAGACGCACCTCTGTTCTCTTCTGCAAATCGAAAAGTGTAAGCCCCCCAAAGTCTGCCAAGAACACTGAAACCCAGCCAACTTCTCCTCAGCTAGGGACCAAAACCTTTTTGTCTGTAGTCCTTCCGAGGTTGGAGACTCTTCTGCAGCCAAGAAAAAGGTCGCGGAGCACCTGCGGAGACTCCGAGGTGGAGGAGGGGTCCCCCGGAAAGCGCCTGGACACAGGTAAATGCTACGCTTGCGCCCTTCTCTTCTGCAGGGGCTGGCGGCCCGGCTGGGTGGTCCTGCTTGTCCTTCCCTCTGAGTTTTCACACCAACAGGGGCTTCAGAGTGTGATAGTCATTTTGCGCGTGCTGTGCGTGCAGGTAAACAGCATGTCAGAGGGACGAGCGTCAGGGTGACACCATGGGGCTCTAGTCTGCAGCGTGCGGGGTGTCCCTTTCTGAAAACTCTGTGTGCGCTGGGCCCGGAGAAGGGGTCCTGTGCTTGGGGCGCCGGCCACACTGCCCAGTCGACTGAAGACCTTTCTGGTGTTTTCTCACTGCTTTGTGTGGCTGTTACATACACGGTGGGTTACCATTTCCCGCTAAAGAAACACTTGAACATGTCGCTTGTTTACCAGTAAGCTTTTATGGCTACAATTCGTGTCCTTGGCTGAGAAGTTCCTGAAGTATCTTCCGCCATCCGCGTTTGTGGGTGCCCTCGGCATCTGGTTTTCACGCTGCAGACCAAAACCCAGGACTGTTTGTGTTGGTGACACTAGCAGGGCTGTTTGTCATCGCGTGTGGCTCAGCACTGGCTATCCCTCTGGGATGCTGGGTTCTGTCTCCGACTTCCCCGGAGGTATCTTTGAACGTGTCTGTCCTGCAGGTTCTTGTCTTGGGCCAAAGCCTGTCTTGTGTTTCTTTGGCTTGTGTTTCTTACTGGTGCCTCTGTTCTGTCTGCACAAGGAGAAGTGTGCTGGCCTCTTCTAGCTGCCCTGGCTGTTGGGGCGTTTCTCGTCTCAGCCGTGAGGACATGAGGCTGGGTGGCAGCAAGCCTGTCCCAGTCCTGGGACCCTGCCAGGGCAGGGTCAGGTGGCCGGTGTAGGGCCTCTGCTACCTGCCGTCCATCGTGGGGCTGGTGTCCGTGTGGAGGTGGTTCCGGGCTCTTCACTCTGAGCCCGTTCCTACACTTCACCAAGCAGTTCAAGTGCATTCTCTTTGTTGCCAGTGATTCCTTGTAATTTCATTTTAACCTGTGGGAAACTTTTGCATATGTAATTAATTTTACAGAAATTTTCCACCTCTGTCTTTTTGTTTTGATCGATTGATGTCAAGTTGGAGTTCTTTAATAATTTGCTAAAGCCATTTCTGTGTCTTTGTAATGCAGGGCTTCCTCAGTGTGGGCGGTTCAGGTGAAGATGGAAGTGGGGCTCAGTTCAGGGCTTGGGCACTCCTTCCACTGCACTGCGGCCTTTCTTAGCCCGATTCAGTGGGACTTGTTTCCTGCGTGTTGTCACGCATCCTCACGGTTAGCAGTGGGCGGAAGGTCCCAGTGCTCTGTGTTGTGGGCACCAGGGCGGTTCTGCTCCCTGGTCTGGGGTGCCCACCCATGCCAGAGCCTCCGACCGCCCTGTCACCTACCTTTGGGCCTCCAGCCATCGGTGAGGTTCCACCTACCTGGCGGCCGTGGCTTTCAGGGGCCCCTTGCACTCACCAGACGTCCCTTGTAGAAAGCGACGCAGCTGTCCTCCCGCTTTTGGTGTCGGTGCACAGGGTTTGCAGGCGGCGGTGGCGCGTCTTGGAGGTCGGTGGCGCAGGCCTGGGACGTGGACGCGCCTGGAGCCATGCATGCGCTGTGACCCTGACTGCAACACAGGTCCTGGCTGTCTTATTCCTGAGTGGCCGTGGAGTCAGCGGGTGGCCCTGGGGCCTCGCACTGCTGCACTGCCCGCAGCCATAGTAGCGCTTGGGCAGAGCGCCAGCCGGCTGACGTTGCCTCCACGCCCGTTTCTGGCTTCGCCCCCTGAGCCTGTGGCTGTGCGCGCTGAGAAGTACTCTGAGCTCCCAGTCGCCCTGGACGCTCTGGCCGTGCTGTCGCTTCGTGGGGGCTGCCTGGCGCCCCGCCACGTGTCCAAGCATGCGGCCTCCGAGGCCTGCCCCCGGGCCAGGCGGGCGCTGCTGCGCAGCCCTGCTCCTCCGCTGTAAGGTCTCGCGGAGCCCCACTGTCTCCTGGATCCTTCTGGACCGCAAATCTGTTTCCAGCCATGAACTGTCAGGCCAGAGCTTGCGCTTTTGTCTCCTCTCTGGCCACTCCTGCGCGTGGTCCCTGTGCACCTGCGGGGCGTGAGTGGCGGGTAGAGGAAGCCCTGTGTCCTTGCTGGTCTGTGGCTGCCTCAGTCACGCTAAGCCCCCTTTTCGCTGTTTTCCAGGCTCTCCTTGTAACTTTGGACCCTAATCTTTTTTCTCAGCTTGGGTGGGAGCTCTGCTGAATGGCCCTTTTGGGGGCGCAGGGACCACTGCCCCTACTTTTACATAGTTTCTTCCGAGGACAGAGCGTTAGTTCAGCCATTTTCCAAACAGCAGCATGTGGCGGAGACCTTTCCCCCAGTAGTCAGAGCCAGACATCCCAGAAGGAACCATGGGACCCGCCGCGGCCCTCCTGGTCGATGGACAGACAGCCTCCTGTGTCCATGGACTGCTCCCATGGACAGGTTCGGACCCCACCCCCGCCAGGCACAGAATTGGGCCTGAAGTGATAGGGCTTCTGGAAGGAGCTCGGCTCAGTCCCGGGGCCGGCCTGGACAGCTGGCACAAACACCGAGCTCTCCCTCCGCTTTTCCCATGTGCATCCTGGCCTCTGCCTGACCTCCCACCCTTCACTTCTCCCCTTCATCTCCCGGTCTTCCCCGTGGGTCATGGGGCAGGGCAGCTCTGTGTGTGGTCACGGCGCCAGCGCCTGCTGCCAGGAGCAACAGCCTTGCCTGTGGGCAGTGAGGCCTCCGTCTGCCTCCTTGCAGCCTGACTTCCTGGAGCTGGTCTGGGCTGCGGCTCAAGCAGCAGCGTGGTTGCGGTCTTACTTGTTGTGTTTTTATTGAAAGGTTGAAAAACAAAATGCAATACTGTTACCAATAGTAAAAATAAAAATGTGTAAACAGAGTAACAGGTATACCCACCACTCCCAGAGGCTGAGTGCAGTATGGTGGTGGGTCGCCCTGCCCTCCTGTCCCTGAAGCTAGTTCCATCACACCCTGTGTCATGTTCAGGGCAAGCACTTATGTGCATACTGCGTGGCCCCGCGTGGACAGCAGTGAGCGCAGCCTCTTGCTGGGCTGCCATCCAGAAGGTTCTTCAAGTCCCTGGGAGGGAGGGCATGGCGGGTGCAGACCTCGGCTGCCATACCTGTGGGAGCACCGGGGGCTTCTCGCCACTAGGCAGTGCGGGCTGTTGAGACTGAAGGGCCAGCCTGGGTGAGCTCCTGCTGATGGGCCGTGTCATGTGCACGCGGCCCAGGCGTGACCTGGAAGGGGGCTGGGCTGGGTCACGTCTCAGCAGAGGGGGGGTCTGCATGTGCCTCCTGAGAAGTGTTGGCATGCCATGACAGCGCGCCCTGGGGGACGCAGCTTCTGTGTTGGAGAACTGTGCCCTTTTCCTGAGAGCCGCCTCGTCTTTTCCGAGCGCATCGACGACTCTCAGCGTCTGTACAGCACCTTGTGCTGGAATAGTTGCGGGGAGGACGTTTTGCGGGGTACAGGGCTCTGATGCTGGCGGTTGCCTGATGTTTGTGGTGGCCCATGGGCCCATCTCTGCCGACCTCCAGAACCTGCCCCACCAAGTGTGGTTTCATGTCCTTGCAGGGTCTCCAAGGCGGCTTGGTGGGCTCCCTGAGCTGCACCTGGCAGGAAGGGTTTGCACAGGTGCCCCCTGCCTGCCACCGAGGAGGGTCACGCCTGAGCTGTTGTGGGGCCCTGTTTTGGCCACAGCAGACTCGGCAACAGGGCGTCTCTGCGGTGTCTGCCACTTAGCAGGTGCTCAGTGACATTTCATGGGTAACACGTGAGAAACTGTGTAAGTGAATATCTGTCACTCTGGCTGTGTGTGTTCTCTAACTTGGTCCTTAGATGGAAAGGAGATGTGATCATTCTGTCATTTCTCAGATTGAGGCTTCCCCACATCTGATCTTTTCTCCTTAGTGTCACCTGGTTGGTCGTGTCCCCAAGCACATTGTCGCCTAGTGGATGTCATGAGTGTGGCCTTACCCTGTGTTCTGGTGCCGGGTCTCCTTTGTCCCAGACGCCACTCTGCTTGGGCACCGCCCTCAGTCACCGTCACCAGGTGGCTCTGGCGCCGCTTGCTGTTCCTCTCACTGTCCCCAGCGGGTACCACCTGCCACAGGGACCAATTGTAGAGGCCAACCCTGCTCGTCCCTCGCTCCAGCTCTGCCCAGGTGCTTCTGTGTACCTGTCACAGGTGGCGGGACTCACCCACCACTTTTCAGAGCCTCCTCGCTGAGGCCCAGCCGGCCCCTGCTGTGCCTGGAAAGGCGTACAGACAGCTCCTTTGCAAGGAGTGAAGACGGGACCCCGAGGTCTGGGGCGTTAGGTGCGTGGCGAGGCCGTCGGGAACCGCTGCGCCTCAACTCTGCGTCGAGTCTGTATGGAGTGGCTTCATGACTGCATGTCCTTGTCACCCACACTCTTGCCACAGGGTGTGTCCACCTGGTTGGCTTATGTCCGGGGCTTCCCCTGAGGACACAGGTGGTAGCCTTGTGGCCTTGCTGGTGCTGGGCCTGGGTGTGTGCCTGCGTGACTGTTGCCCCTTCTCTCAGACCCTGATCCTGTATCATGGGCTCCGTCCATCCGTCTGCCCATCTGTCTGGGTTGGGCGAGCTGTCTCTGACTTGCCTGACTCAGAGTTGGGTGTCACTCTGCTCTTGGGGATCCCAGTTTGCGAGGACAAGGCCTCCTGCGCCCTCCTGAGAACTGTTGCCCTAGGGACCCTGGGTGTTGAGATGCAGGGCCTGTCCCTTTGCTCCTTCTGCTTCCCCAGCTGCTGCTGAGTGGGGCTGGAGTTGGTTCTTTAGTCCAGGGGACATGGGACGCCAGCATTTCACCATGGTTTGGTAGATGCTTACAGAGGTCCAGACCATGAAATGAGCATAACACCCCCGCCGTCTGGGGTTGTTGCTTATAAATGTGAATTCTAAGATTAAAAACACCAACTTTTCCTAAAGCCAGTGGTGTTGAGTCCAACAGAAGTGGAGTGAGACGTCTCATGAATTTACTTGCGGAAAACGTGTGGCTTTGGTCTGTTCAGGGAGCAGCAAAACCCCGTTCAGTTTCTGCATTTTTACTTCATAGTTGCCATCAAGGTTTATTCATCTCCCTCATTTAAAAGTAAGTTACACTCGCTGAGAAAATACAGAAAGGTAGTAGGGATATGCCGTGGGTATCGTGGGCTCAGTTCCAGACCCCCGCAGTAAGGCAAGGCCCGCATGTGTCGGTTTCCCAGTGCACACAAGCGTTACGGTCACCCTCCACGGTCGTCTGTGAAGCGTGTGGTAGCATTGTGTCTAAAGAAACGCTACACACCTTAATGAAAAGAGACTCTGCTGCTAAAAATAGGAGAACCGTGATGTGAGCGTCCGCGAGTTGAGGCGCCGCCGTCTTGTTGGGAGGGTTGGCCACGGTGCGGGAGGCTGCTGGCTGCTGGAAGCTGGGGGGCCATGCTGGTTGCTTGAACTAAGACACCTGTGAAGTCTGCCGCATCGACGGAGCCTTCCTTTCGCCAGCAGTGGGTGACAGCACTTGACCCGCAGCACAGCTTGTGTAGACACTGGAGTCGGTCCTTGCTCTCAGACCTGCCACTGCTGTCTCAGCCGAGTGACGTCTGAGTCCTTGGTGCCGTGTCGACAACCTTCCTGCAGCTTCCCCAGGAGCAGGCTCCGGCTCAGAGTGGAATCTCTGCCCACCCGTGAGAAGCAGCTCCTCCTCTGTCCAGCGTCGCTCGTGACATGGCAGCGGTTCTGTCCCTCCAGGCCGCCGCCCAGTTCTGGTTCTCCGCCGTTGCCACCAGGTCTGCAGTGACGACCTCCACTGGAGTCGTGAACCCCTCAAAGTCACCATGGGGGTCGGAATCCACTTCTTCAAGCTCCTGCTCATGTTTTGACCTCTTCCCATGAGTCCTGAGTGTTCGTAATGGCTCCCAGAATGGTGACTCCTTTCCAGGAGCTGTTCAGTTAACTTTGCTCAGGTCCACGAGGAATCCTGTCCACAGCAGCTGTGGCCTTACGGAACGTCCGTCTTCAATACTAAGACCTGAAAGTCACAACTGCTCCCGGATCCGTGGGCTGCATGGGATGCCGTGTTAGCAGGCCTGGCAGCATTCAGCTCACGTCCGCCCCCACCAGAGCGCGTGGGTAACCGGGTACATCGTCACTGAGCAGCCACAGTGTGAAAGGAATCTTTCACACTATACACTAAACAGACTCGGTAACCTGTGCTGTAAACAGATGTGCTGCTCTCTGGGCTTTGTGGTTCCATTTATAGGGCACGGGCAGAGTCCGTTTAGGTAATTCTTAAGGGCCCTGGGACTTTGAGAACAGTAAGTGAGCACTGGCTTCAACTTAACGTCCCCCGCTGCTGCATGAGCCCCTAGCAGGAGAGTCGGCCTGTCCTCTGAAGCTTGGAACCCAGGCACGGACTCGCCTCCCCAGCTCTGAAAGTCCCAGATGGCACCTTCTTCCGATATTGAAAACCTACATTGTAAACCTATTGTGTAGTGCAACCACCTTCATGAATTCTCTTACTTGGCCTTCTGGATAACTTGGTGCTTCACTTCGCATGTTGATGTTACGGAGACGGCTTCTCTCCTTAAACCTTAATGAACGAACCTCTGCCAGTTACAAACTTTCCTGCAGCCTCCTCATCTCTCAGCCTTCTCAGAACTGAAGCGACTTCGGGTCTTGCTGTGGATGAGGCTTTGGCTAAGGGAACGTGGTGGCTGGTTTGAGCTTCTCCCCAGACTCCTAAGACCTTCTCCATGTCAGCAATAGGCTGTCTCACTTTCTTAGCACTCGTGTGTTCACTGGGGTAGTTGTTAACTTCCTTCAAGAACTTTTCCTTTGTGTTCTCAGCTTGGCTCTTTGGTGCAAGAGGCCTAGCATTCACCTATCTCGGCTTTCTGCTTTCTGTGTGCCTTCCTCACCGAGCTTAGTCATTTCCAGCTTTTGACTTAAAGTGAGAGTCTTACAACTTCATGTGAACACGCGGAGGCCATTGTAGGATTATTCACTGGCCTCCTTCCCATATTGTTGTGTCTCAGGGAACGGAGGATGAGGGAGACGGGGAAACGGCTGGTCGGTGGAGCAGTCAGCACACAACACTTAGCCATTAAGTTCACCATCTTATATGGGCCGGTGTGTGGCACCTCGAACAATTACAGTAGTAACACCCAGAATCACTGACACTTAACGATACGATAATGAAAAAGTTTGAAATATTGTGAGAATTATCAAAATGTGACACGGACACAAAGTGATCGTAGGCTGCTGGGAGAAGGGTGCAGTAGGTAGACGCAGGGTTGCTACAAACCTTACAAACCTTCAGTTTGGGAAAAACGCAGTTTCTGCGGAGTGGCACACGGTGTGCCTGGAAGGCAGATGAAAGAGCCCTGCAGTCTGGTCACCCACTTCAAAAAAAATGGTAAAGAAGGGTTTTAATTTTTAAACATATGGAATGGGATTCGTTTTGGGGCAAAAATAGTATGTACACAGCTATAGCTGTCGTACTGGCAGGAGCCAGGCTGGACCCACGGCAGTGGACGCGGGCTGCGCTCACCGCTGCGAGTGGGGTGTCTGCACCGTTTCCTGCAGTCGTGATGTCGGTGGGAGGGACTCTGGAGAGTGCCTTTTCTGTTGATGGGCACGAAGTCAGGCTCTTGTGGAGATTTGCCTTGACTAAAGACACTCATCAAAGACAGGTGACGTGGTGGCGTTTTGCTGGGCTGCCAGGGGCTCTGAGTGCAGTGGGCCGAGCCTACGGCTCCTCCCCACGGGCTCGGTGCCGATGGGCCCGCACGCCGCAGGACACGGTGTGTCGGTGTCTCGGGGCTTCTGTTTGAAAGCGTTCACGGTGTCTCTGAGGTTGTTGTCAGTACTTCACTTTTGAAAGGGTTTTCTGAAACTGAGATTTCCTTTTAAAATCTTTCTTTTAAAATCTTTCAAAACACTTTCTTTTGAATCCCCACTGTGTGCACTCTTGGTGGTGCCAGTCCTTAGCGAGGTGGCTCCACCCGCCCTGGACAGGCCTCCTGCTGACGTGGCTTGTCCCTGGCATGGCCCAGAGGGACCCACCGGGGACTCTGACTGGTGCCCTTTGTTTGCCTTTGTGGAGCCTCCTGAATATTTTGTCCTTTTTCAGAAGAGCGTCGTCTTTACCCTGGTGTTCCCTGAACTAGCTTGATTTGAACTTTCTGTAATTTTGTTCCTCACGTGTTCGTGTGTCCCCTGTGTCGTCGGCCCTGTGCTGGGTGCTGAGGTTGGGGTATAGAAACCGAGGTGCCATCTGACTGTGCCCACGCACCATAGTGCGGACGCCCGGTGCAGAGAGGACCGTCGCATTGGCCAGCGACCTCAGGTGCCTGTGTGTCTGTTGCAGGTCTCACCAATGGCTTTGGGGGTGTGAGCAGCGAGCAGGAGCTGGACGGCGCCCCAGGCCGGAAGGCCACCCCCCGGCGTCGCTGTGTCTCCGAGTCCAGTATCTGCTCCATCAGCAGCCCTCTCTGTGACACCAGGTGGGCGCCCGCCCGTCCCCCCACTGGCCTTTGACATCCCCGGGCCAGGGCGCACTCTGACCTTGGGGTACTTTCCATGTCCCATGTTGATTGGTTTTATAGAATTTAACTGGAAACGGGAAACAACTACATGAAAACGAATAACACCTTTTGAATGTGTAGTTGGTTTACACTTTCCCCCCAAAGTCTTGCCTTCACTGACGTGGTGGCGAGCAGAGGGCAGGCCACTCTGTGCCCAGGGCCCCGCGTCTGTCGGCTTGTGGGGCACGGCTGCTCCCACAGGTGGAGCGGTGGGGACGGGCCACTTCTGACCACTGCACTTTTCCCCCTGAAGCTTTAGTGCTCCCAAGTGTGGCCGCGGCAAGCCTGCCCTGGTGCGCAGGCACACGCTGGAGGACCGCAGCGAGCTCATCTCCTGCATCGAGAGCGGAAACTACGCCAAGGCGGCCCGGATCGCGGCTGGTGAGTCCTGCTCAGGCCGCCGCCTCCGGCCCTGCCCTGGCCCGGACATCTAGAAGGCGTCACGCCGGGCCCTGCGTGCCCATGGTGGAGGCTGCAGCTGCCTCTTCTCCCTCAGAAGCGAGGCGGGCGTCGGGGCACACAAGCCTTCAGGCGGGGTCCTTGCAGCCACTGCTGGGGCCGTGGGGGAGTGACGGTTCTGTCTGCAGCTGTCGTGTCTTGGGGGACAGTCTGCTCCGCGTGGTTTCTGGGTGCCAGACACAGGAGGCTGCCCCACGTTTGTTTAAGCTCAGTGGTGATTTGCAGCCGAACCGCACAGCAGGGCTCCTGGCATCCATAGGAGGCTGGGGGTCAGCTGGGGGACGAGGCCAGGAGAGAGGCAGCCATGGAGGGCTCGGAGCAAGTGACAGTCTTGACTACGTGCAGAGTGGCTGGGGACTGGTGGGCCCTCGGTCACCAGGACTTGGTGGGCTACAAGTAGAGTCGGGAAAGGCCCCCTGAGGGGCAGGTGTGTGGGGTGGGGGTAGGGACAGAACAGCTGGCACTTTGGAGGGAGCCAGGGCAGCGGTTTTGAATTTGGGGTGTCGGTTGTAGAGATGCACTGGGGGCCCCTCCTTGGAGGTTGGCATGGGGGAGCTGAGCAGGGGAGAGATGTTGGGGACCTGGTGGTCAGAGGCTCTTGAGCTGGGAGGGGCGAGAGGGTACCTGGCCCTCAGATGCACTCGGGCCAGGGGCAGGCACTGGCGCACTAGTGACCGTCCTGATGCCATGGGGCTTTGGGGGTGACTCCTGCCAGCTGGGGTGGCCTCGAGCGTGACCGTGGTGGGCACTCTGCCATCCTGCCGATGACTCACGTGTGTCCGTCCCTCTCTCCCCAGAAGTGGGTCAGAACAGCATGTGGATTTCGGCCGATGCTGCGGCCTCCGTGCTGGAGCCCCTGAGAGTGGTCTGGGCCAAGTGCAGCGGCTACCCTTCGTACCCCGCCTTGGTGAGCCCGGGTGCTGCCGCCCGCCGAGTGGGAGGGGCCCGGCCGTGCGCCCCCAGGTCCAGAGCTGTGGGCACCTGCCCAAGGCTGCGTGCGTGCTGTTGGGGTGGGTGGGGCTCCTTCAAGGCCACCTCACATTGGGGCCCAGGACTCCCTCGGGGGCGCAGTGCGAGCGTTCAGGTGTGTGACCCACGTGTCGTCTCCTGGCAGATTATTGACCCGAAGATGCCACGTGTGCCTGGCCACCACAATGGGGTCACCATTCCAGCCCCGCCGCTGGATGTGCTGAAGGTCGGCGAGCACATGCAGACCAAGGCCGATGAGAAGCTGTTCCTTGTTCTGTTCTTCGACAACAAGAGGAGCTGGTGAGTGTCGGCTGCGCGCTGTCCCCCTGCCTGTCACCAGCACGCATGTGCCTGCCGTCGGGAGCAGGAATGCGGCCTGGAGTTCTGGGCATGTGCGCACAGCCAGGCCCGCAGGATGGGACGAGTGCTGAACTGTGCCAGCCAGGCCCCAGGTTGCGTCTCCTTGTTGTGTGGGGCCCTGCGGTCCTCACCGGCCTCCGATGGCCCCAGGCCCTGGCCACAGTCGGGGAGCACGGCCCACAGCACTTGGCAGTGCCGAGCGCTGGAGCTGATGGCTGCAGGCGGTCCCAGCACAAGTCCTGCCCCTCAGAACTGCAGCCCGTCTGTGCCCGAGGTGTGTGGTGTGCGGGGCCCACGCGCCCTTTGGGTGCTTGTGGAGCCAGCCATGTGGGGCAGCCACATCGGCACCTGCCAGCATGGGCACATGCAGCTGGGTTGGGTTTGTGCATTGCACTGTGTGGCCCTTCGTGGCTACATAAGAAACGCGTGGGAGGCTGGCGGGGTTTTCAGGAGAGTCGTTGTGGAGGAGAGGAGGTGACAACCTGGTTTTCGTGCCTCCCTGAGCCCCCGGCCCCCGAATGTGGGCAGGAGAGCTGGGCTGCGCTCCCGGCCCCGCGGCCCCCAGGCTGACCAGGGCCGCGTTAGCTGCCTGGGGGTCTCCCGAGGGGCCCAGGTCCCACCCTGGACCCCGCAGGGCCTGGAGTCGCTCAGTGGGTTCTGAGGTGTCTTAGGTCGTGTGTGAAGCATGTGGGAGTCCCTGAGCAAGCAGGTCTTACGTCCCCACCTTGCTCCTCCCAATAGGCAGTGGCTCCCTAAGTCCAAGATGGTTCCCCTTGGCGTTGACGAGACGATAGACAAGCTGAAGATGATGGAGGGGCGGAACTCGAGCATCCGCAAGGCTGTGAGGGTCGCCTTCGACCGCGCCATGAGCCACCTGAGCCGCGTGCACGGCGAGCCGGCCAGTGACCTCAGCGACCTCGACTGAGCCCTGCTCGCGGCCCACGCGTGCGGGGACGCTGTACATGTCTGTATATTGTCAGAACCTAACTTATTCCGGTTTCAGGCGCGGCTCTCTTACTTCTTCTCCCCAGGAGGGGGAGGGTTTGTTTCTACGAAACCCTCCCCGCCGGGGCGCTCTGGATGGCGGTGCGTCCTCCAGACACGACTGTGTCCCTCACAGGTCACAGGTCACACCCGAGGGTGCTGCTTGCGTCACTTTCTTTGATCCGTAGCTTTTTTTTAAAAGACTTTTGAATGTTTAATAATTTTGTAAATCAGACTCTTTACACAGAGTACCACTTATTTAATAAGACGGGATGTAAATTTACAATGACAAATGTGTATTTTAAGAAAGAAAATGACATTATTTTGAATGGTACTTTGTGGAAAGAGGTGGAGAATAAATTTATGCCGTTTGCATCGCCTGCAAATCACCAAAAACACTCCGCCCCCCGGAAGCCGGTGGGCGTGTCCTCGGGTGTTGCTGTCCTGTCCCGGCCATCGGCTGCCCACGGGGTGCCTGTCAGCGGGTTATTTATTGTAGAAAGTGTATCCACTTGCTTTATAATGAAAAATAAATTTGAAAAAGTATATTGATATGCATTTTTATACAGGCACATAAAAGTTCCACTTGCTTTGGGAGCGGGATATGTTGGTTGTGTAAATGACTCTGGCTGTGTGTTCTTTGATTTTGTAACTTGTCATCTTTTGTTTACAACAGGGGCTTTTCTGTAACTTGTTTTAATTTAGAACTTTGGTAGCAATAGAAACTTTGGATACGTTTTTGTATGGTACATGTGATGTATATAGAATTAGTACTTTATTTTTATTTTTAAGAGGTAAAGCATTATGTTAGGGGAAAAGGTAGGGTGGGTTTCCAAAATTGCATTTTTTATATTAAAAAATAAAGTCAAGATTTGGACGGTGTGGCCATTTCATTCCTGCATCACTAGAACGCTGGTCGGGTGGGCAGCCTGGGGGCTGGTGAGGGCCAGGGTCCCGGCCGGCTCGATTCGCCAGCTGGACTCACGTGACACACCATCTGAAAATTGTCATGGGATGGCATTATTTATTATTTTACCTAATCATATTTTTATTTTAAAGTGGTAGTTTGAAATTTCTAATTGTTTTTCTTTTCAGTCTCCATTGTAACATCTCCACAGAAACTTGAAAATAAAATGTCTTCCTTTGATAGTTTTGTCCTGTGTCTGATGGACGCTTTCTCTCTGCTGTGGTCCCCCGGGACCACTGACCCTCTCTGCAGGCGGGCGAGCCCTGGCTGTGGTCTCCACGGGCCTGGCCGGCTGCTGGCGAGCTCTGCTGAGGTCCTGTGGGCAACAGGAAGGTGACATCACAGTCTGACAGGGGCTTTTTGCTGGTGGCTTCAGCTGGGGGCCTGTGACAGGCTGCAGGGCAGGGCCTGGGCCTCCCCAGAGTAGGGGAGGTGCTTGGGGCTTCCGGGAGGCTTCTGCCCACCCCACGAGTTGGCACGTGCTGCTCACTCCCTACCCGGGCACTGCCAGGTCATCTGGGAGCAGCCCATGCTGTGCCCACTGACTGGAAGGGGGGGTTCTGCTTCTTGACCCAGGACTTGTTGGCGTCAGCACAGAATGTCAGCTCTGGCGTGTCCTCTGTCACCCACCCAGGCAGCACTCAGGCCTGAGGCCTGTGGTGGGGCTACCTGCATTTGGGGTGTCCTTTGGCTCTGAGTCATGGGGGTGTCAGGGCACCCAGCTCTCTGCTGGGTCCCAGGTTCTGGGTGGGGCTGGGCAGAGGGTGAGGTGGGTTGTCTGTAGACTGCTGTTTGGGGGAGGGGCTGGTCCTGGAAGTCCTCTGGTGGGTGGGCTGCAGGGGGGTTTTGGGGGGGGCTCAGCAGAGGTGTTGGGACCCCTCAGGAGTCCGGAGCCTGAGCATGCTCTTGGTGGGGTGCCGCCTTCCCCCTTAACACCAGTAGTCACTTGCTGCTGTGGGACCCCTGTGGGCATGTTGTGTTGTCCTCTCTCCCCCTCCCCCTCCCCAGGCCACAGGAGAGGAGCAGGCGCCCACCCCAGCTGTTTATAACCCAGAAGCTCACTTTAAAAATACATCATTTCAATAAAAGCAAACTATATGGAGCTTGGTCAGGACACTCCAGTTACCGCTCAGTTACGAGGCTCAGCCTGGGCACAATTTTGTGGTTTACACATGTGGTGCATATTTAAAAGTAAATGCTTTGATATCCTGAAGGGGTATTTTATTTGGTTTTAAAAAATGATACTAAGAGAGTGAAAATTAAAAATTCATTGGTACTCAGGCTCCGTGCATGGCCCATGAGACAACGGTGATTTGTCAGCGGCGGGGGGCTGGCCCTGGATCTCTTCTGTGGCTTTGGCTCCCAGGGAAATCCGTGGGTGGGGTGGACGCGTGGACTGCTGGGCTCCTGCTTCCAGCGGCTGGGCGGCTGGAGTAGACCAGCCGCGTGGACAGACATGGGCTTGAGTCGTGTCTGCCCCTCCTGGGATTCTGTGACCTCTTTTCTACGATATTTATTGTCAAAGAAATGCGTCTGGTGGAAGTAGCCCGAGTTTGGATGTTAGCCCAGGAAAGGGCGCTCCCACCCTGAAGCCCCCAGCCTCACATGCCCGCCCAGCGGGGATCCTCTGGGAGAAGGAGGTCTGAGGGCTGGGGCTGTGGGGGCCGCGGGGCCGCCCAGGACGCCGGACAACAGCTGCTGCAGCCGCGTCCAGGTTGGAGTGGCCGCTGCATGGGCCAGAGCGGCGGGAGGCCCAGCCCTTCCTGCTGTTACTAACGAGAGCCCAGGTTCCCAAGTGGTGGCTGCTGGGTCGCCTCCCCCGCCCCTGCCTGCAAGCTCACTCTGTGATCGCTATGCTGGGCCTGTCCCTGCGGTGGGGGTGGGGCCTCTGGTGACAATGTCTGGGACCAGGCTGGACCTTCCAGCCGGCCCTCGATGCAGCGGAATTTTGGGTTTCATGTCAATCCAAGGGTTGAATTTGTGTTTGATGAGTAAACAACAGCCATAAAAATATATATTCATGCCTAAGTTGACATTTTTAACCCAATGACTGGCAAGGATGCACGTTGATGAGTGACCCCAAGCTTGGGGTCGGTGGGTGGGGCTTGCTGGCAGTGGGCGGGGCTGCAGCTGTTGGGCCCGCCCTGTCCACCCCCAGGACAGACCCCGGCGCCCCAGCCGGCACAGCCTGTCCTCCCGCATTTGTAGTGACTGCTCTCGCTGTGCACAAGAACTTCGTGCGCACACACCGCTGTGCAACCTGTGGCCTCGCCGGTGACAGCTCCGTCCCCTCAGAGAAATGGCACATTTGTTGTAATTTATACGAAGCAGATGCTTCAACTTCGCTGCCACCCAAATGAGCCACTCCTGGAACATGGGCGTTTCGGGTCCGGTCTGCCGGGCAGCTGGGGTGCAGGTGCGCAGCTGGGCTCCTTGGGGCTGGGGGCTGGTGTGGAGACCCGGGCAGGCCCGTGGGCTTGGCGTGTGGGCTGGGGGCTCCTGCCGGCTCGCGGTGCTCCTCTGGCACGTGGCCCCTCCGCCCCGGTGTGCTCCCCCGCAGGCAGACCTCGCATCTGTCACTTCCTGCCACATCCTCGTAGAGGACTCAGCTGTTGAGATAGTGGCAGTAGTGTCCCCATTTTCCAAAGGAGAAATTGGGGCTCGAAGGGTGACGTTACTTGCTCCGGGGTGATGAGAGCGGGAGCGAATCCGAGTCATCGTTTGTGACCTCGTCTCAGAAGTGACACCGCGTCTCCTGGCTGTATTCTGCGTGTTGGAGGTGAGACACCAGGACTGGTTTCCGCTCAGGGGCAGGTCACCGAGGGCCTGGACCCGTGGGGCCACCCCAGAACCTGCTGCCACACATATGTTGACTTATCTTCTAAAACTGAGTGTGAAACTCCTCTGACACGTTTAGAATATTTAAGTCCTAGAGGCTGTGGGGACAGAGCCAGGAGAGCAGTTTCCAGGCTCTCGGCCTCACGTGGAAAGGTGCTGGCTCGGGTAGTGGATGGCCGTCAGCTGTGACTGCGTGGCCATCAGCTGTTACGGGTTGGCCATTAGCCACTGGTATAACGGACGTGGCTACGCCAGGGAGAGAAGCAGATGGCGGGTTGCGGATCGTGTGGATCCTACTTCCTGTGTCTCGCCCGGCCTCCAGAGAGACGGGGGTGCAGGAAGTCCCCCTACTGGGGTACTGGCGGATGTTTGCTTTGGTGTCTCGACCAGCCGCCAGCGAGAATATTGTGGTGTGACTCCCCTATCTGTGGCTCCGTGGGGGTTCCTTTTTGGCCTCACCATGTCCTGCGGGGAGCGGGAGCAGAGACCCTGCATGACAGAGGCTTCATAGCTTCCGTACGCATGTACATGTGAAAAACCTTGATTTTCCTAAATTGGTGCTAATGTAGGAGCCGTCTGAACTTTTGTTTGTTCTGACAATTGGTCCTGTGGGTTTTCCATGTACGTTGCCACTGAGCTGCAGGAGGGGCAGACGCACCTTTCCTTCCGAATTTGCACTGTTTGCTTCTTTATTGCCCTCTAGCATTGGCTGGTTCCCCCAGAGCCATGGCCCTGCATCCTGAACCTCTGGTCAAAGCCGAGAGGCCTGGTCAGGCTGAGGACGCCTCCTCCTCAGCCGGGACTCCCCCCCACAACAGCAGCTCCCATTGGCTGAGCTCTGCCTCTGACCTTTTGACGTAGGGAGGCCCAACCCACACACTCAGGGACCTCATGGTCAGGAGGGGTCAGCAGGGTCCAACCAGAGTGGACAGTGCTGGCAGGAGGGCTCCTGGGAGCCGCTGAACACCCGCTAGGCAGATTTGTCCAGCTCGCGGGTGCTAGGGGCACCCATTATTGTGCCCCAGACCTGCCCACCAGACCCCAGGTTTTCTCCATCCTTCCCCTGGGGGTTGAGACACTGTCTCCCCTCCCCAAAGAGAGTCCTCGTTGCACATTTTGGGTCGGGGCAGCTGGGCCATCCCTCTGGTCACCCACCCCAGCTCCCTCTCTGCTTCTGCCCACGGGCCACACCCTCCCCAGGTCTCTGCCCAGACCCCACACTTTCCTCTCCTGACCTTTGCCAGAGAACCGTGTGCCAGGGCCATGCCCTGGAGCAGCCCCGGCCCGGCCTCATCGCTCTGCCTCTCGTCTGTGCCCTTCAGCCTCCAGCTCTGCTCTTCTCGAGTCTCCTGTGTCCTGACACTCCTTCCTTAACCCACCTGTTCCCTCATTCATTCCTTCACACACCCACCTGGTGCCGTGGGTCATTCCTGGGACCTACAGCATGCCAGGCTCTGTGTCAGGACACAAGGTGGGGAGGACGAGATGAGAAGCTGCTGTCCCCGCCCAGGCAGGAGCTGGGCAACAACCAAGGCCAGTGATGAAGGAGTCGCAAGTGCCCGGGGCAGGCTGCCTGGAGAAGGGGCCTTCCCGCTGCCCAGAGGGGAAGCTCCTGGGTGGATGGCAGGGAGGGGTCAGGAAGAGGGCCAGCCCCAGGGGCTGGGGCTGAGGTGGAAGAGCCCCTCAGAGCAGGGTGGGCTCTGCTGTGTCTCTTTCCGGGAATCTGTCCTTGGGGAGGGGTGGTGGCCACTCTGTGTGGGCTGGCGGGGCCTGGTGGTCATAGGAAGGAGAGGCCAGTGGGGGTGGTGGGGTGGTCAGACAGATGCTGTCCCACTGGGAACTGGGCTCCGGCACTGACTCTTGATTCGGCGCCCTGTCCCCAGATGCCTCCCCACGTGCAAGACCCCTCACCCTGTTCCCCAGAATCTGCTGCCACACATATGTGTGGCATATGTCGGGGGAGGGAACCACGCTGGCCACGCCCCGTGGCTCAGGAGGAAGCGGGTCTGTGTGCAGGTGTCTGACGCCCAGAGCTCACGGCAGGGTCTCCGCGGCCGCGGCCCGGGCTGCGATTCGGGTCAGCCTGGCGTAGGACTGGCCTGAGTCCCGCAGTGCCCCACACGTCCTCCATGCGATGAAGCCGCCCTCAGGCCGGTCACCTCTGCCCCAAGCGCCCTATGCGGGGAGGCTGGAGCGCTGAGGGGATCTTGGAGATGGTGGGTGGGACTGCGGGGTGTGGGGAGTCCCATTCCGAGGAACAGGGCAGGCCACGCGTGTCAACAGCCTGCGGGATATGGGGCCAAGAACCAGGAGACCACTGCTGGCCCTTCAGACCCGTCCCAGTCTTGCTGGGGGTATAGAGGCTGGGCCCCTGCGTGGGGAGCTGCACGCGCTTGGGAAGACGGCCCTCCGGGTGGGTGGCCAGGCCCCGTATCCTGCTAGCCAGCTGTGCGGTGTGACTTGGGGAGGGATTGGACCGGCAGGCAGGGCAGGGGGCCTCTGGGCTGGAAGTGGGGAGCACCCTCACCCTCCTGCTCTCTGGGGGGCACACAGCAGCCCCGACCCAGGGTGAGCAGGGTGACTGTCGTCCCTCTGGGTGCCCCCAGACCATGCCACCCCTCTCCCGGCAGCTTGAGAAATTGGATTGTGAGTGATGAGGTTCAGCCGGATTACTCCTGATGGATTCCTGCAAGTTAATTGAAAATAAAATGCACGATCTTTCGTTTGATGAGAAAAGGCAGCTTTAGCTGGAACTAATCAGCACCGGGCCCACAGAAAGTTAGAGACTGAGGACAGAAAATAAAAGTTCGAAGGCGTTTGAAAAAGCCCACTGTCCTCCCCAGACAACGTGCATTATGGTGCATTGATGTCCCGGCTCCGAGGGGTTGCCGGCTCGGTTGGCGATCAGAACCATTACCCTGCTCAACACAATTCTCAATTTGCCATTATCTCTTAATTAAATCACGGTATGGATGGTATTTGCTGTCACACATACACTGTCCCCAGCACCTGAGGCTCGGGAGCCATGCACCACAGCCTCGGAGCCCCACATGCCCATCACTCACTCACAGTGGGGGAGACCCCCTCTCCACCCTGCTCCCCCCACCACCCCAGGCCTCAGGAATGAGCCCAGCGGGCAGTGGCTCTTGGTGCTGTGGGTGTCAAGCGGCTGGTGATGTGCCCAGGTTGTCCTCCAGACTCGGCCGCACAGCGTCCCAAAGGCCATGCCCTCGGAGCCCTGGGCGTGAGACCAGCTGCACTGTCAGTTGTCCTTTTGCTGTTTGCCACACAGGTGGCTCAGCCCATGCGTGTTTGCCACCTCTCTGTGTCTGTGGGCAGGGGTCCGGGGCGCTGGCGGGGCCCTCTGCTCAGGTCACATGTGGCCACGGTCAAGTTGGCAGCTTGGTTCGGGGAGCACTGGTTCCTTTGGCTGTAGGACTGCGGCTGCAGTTTCTTGTCAGAGCTCCCACCGCCCAGTGTGAGTGCTTTACTCCTCAGCAATCCAGCAGGGTGAGGTCACAGTCCTAATGATACAGTCACATGCACACAGCCACGCACACCTGTCGCTCTTGGTTAGAAGCCAGTTGCAGGTCCTGCCCACACTCCTGGGGAGGGGGGCATGCAAAGGCATGGGCGCCAGGATGTGGGTCGAGGGTCACCCTAGCATGTGTCTGCCAAGCCCTTCAGGTGCGTCTTGCCACCCGTAGTCTGAGCCCCACTGTGTGTGCACCCTGGGGATGGGAAGGCCAAGGCATCCCTGCTGGGTTTCCCAGCAGGCCCAAACCTCGCCCCCCATCCCTGTCCCTGCAGGCTGAACCTTCTGCGCCTTGGTTCTTCCTATTGCCTCTCCCTAGAATGCCCTCCCCTCCTCACCCACCCCTCCCTTGTGAAAATGTAGTTGTGTGTGTGTCTAACAACAGAGTGTCAAAATGCCTGAGGGAAAACCTGATAGGCTGCGAGGAGAAGTGAAGAATCCTCTGACAGTTTGAGGCGGCAGCACCCCCTGTTAGTAACGACAGAACCAGCAGGAAAAAGTGGTAAAGAGTTGAACTCAACAGCACCATCAAGCAATTGGATAGAATGGACATGTGTAGACGGCTTCACCCAGCCACAGCGGAACCCGCATTCTTCTCAAGGTCACGTGGGACATTCATCCAGACAGACCACATGCTGGGCCCTAAACACTCCTAACACATTGAAAAAAATAGAAACCACGCAGTGCGTGTTCTCAGAACAAAATGGAACTAAACTAGAAATCCACAAGAGAAAGATGGCTGGAAAATCCCCAAGTATTTGGAGAATAAATAACACATAGGTCAAAGAAAAGTCTCACGAGAAATTTAAAAACGTTTTGAACTAAGTGAAAATGGAAATACAAGTTATCAACACTGGTGGGATGCAGCGAAAGCTGTGCTTACAGGGAATTTACAGAAGAATGCATATGTCAGAAAAGAAGAAAGATCAGGATCAATAGTTAGGCTCTCACCTTAGGAAACTAGAAAAAAGAAGAGCAAATTAATCCAAAGTAAGCAGAAGAAAAATAATGAAAAGTAGGGCTGAAGTTCATGAATTGGACACAGGAAAACAGTAGAGAAAGTCAATGAAAACTAAAAGCTATTGATCTTTGAAAAGATTGATAAAATTGATTAAACTCTAGCCAGGCTAACTAAGGAAAAGAAAGAGAAGACACAAATTATAAATACTACAAAGATCGACCATCACTACGGATCCCACGGGCATTAAAAGGATAATAAAGCAATGTTATAAACCACTCTGTGCCACAGATTTGAAAACTTAGATGAAATGGACCAATTGCTTGAGAGGGACAACCTACTAACGTCACACAAGGAGAAAGAGACAATCTGAACAGGCCCATGCCTACCATGGAAACTGAACCGATAATCAGTAACCTCCCCAGACAGAGAGATCAGGCCCACATGACTTCACTGGTGAATTCTACCAAACATTTAAGGAAGAACTTGTACCAGTTGTGTACAATCCGTTCCAGAAAATAGCAGCAGAGGGACCATCTCGTAACTCATTCTATGAGGACCCCATTCCACTCACACCAAGATGAAGACATTACCGGAAAAGAAAATTACAGACCAGCATTTCTCATGAACAGAGATGCAAAAATCCTCAACAAAATATTAGCAACTCAAACCCAGCCTTGTATGAGAAGAATTATGCAGCACGACCAAGTGGGATTTATCCCAGGCATGCAAGGCTGGTTCACCCTCCAAGAATGAGTACTTGTAATCCATCACTTCAACAGGCTAAAGAAGAAAGAGCAGATATCATATGGTAGTGTTACATATCAGATAGGACGTACATAACCATCATATCTGCACGCACAGAAAACACGTTCTCTTTTCTTGCTGAGCAGTGTTGTGTGGACATGCTATAATTTTGTTTGTCCGTTCACTAGTTTGGGGTTGTCTCCAGTTTTGGCTGTGTCCATGGACAGACCCCTGCAGAGGGCTTGTGTTTTCATTTTTCTTGGGTCAATACTCAGGACGGGAGTGATGGATGATGTGGTCAGTGTGTGTCTGACTTCATGACAAATGCGTCCATCCCCACCAGCCATGGGAAAGACTTTTAGCAGCTTCACCTCCATGTCAACACTTGAAATTTTCTTTTTGAAGAAATAATGGCCCCATATTTCCCAAGTTCAATGAAAAGTACAAACCCAGATATATAACAAGCTCAGTAAGCTCTAAGCACATGAAGAAAACCACACCAAGGAACACTGCTTAAAACTAATGCTAAAGAGAAAATCTCCAATGCGGGTTCTCGGGTGGCCTGAGGCTGCCTCCCAAGGCACAGAGCCTGGCTCGTCAGAAATTGGGCCCCTTCTTGGGGAGTCAGCGTGGGCAGGGAGGGTCAGAGGCTGAAGGGTCCTGTAGTGCCAACTGTCTGGGCCGGCCCTCTTCTCGTCGGGGCCACCAGGCTTGCTGTTGCGTCTGGGTGGTGTCCAGCCCACCCGCTCACTTGCCTGTCCACCACGGGGAATCCAGATAGCCTTTGGGTCTAACCTGTTCCAACCTCTGAGGGTTCCAGCCTCTGAGCAGCCCTTGTGTGTGCCACGCCCAGCTCCATGCCTCCCGGCTCCTGGGGACAGTCTGGGGTAGAAGCTGCTCAGCCACCTCTGGGACGTGGCACCCTGCCAAGCTGTCCCCATCCCTGTCCCTGTCCCCGTGGTGGCCCTTTCAGACTCAGAGCCTGCAGCTTCATCTAAGGGCGGGGGTCTTGATTCTGTTATGGGGGGACCCCACCCAAGTGAGCTTTGGAGCTTGTGGAGCGGTGACTGAGTGCTTGAGTCCTGTCTGCTACTCCAAGGGACTCTGGCTAGTCAGCCACTGGGGTTTGCTTGTGCCGGGCAGGCGTGGGGCACTGTCGGCCCGTGTGGGGACATAGGGGGATGTCTGGCATAGCTCCCTGGGCAGCAGCTGTTTGGACCATTTCCTGCGGCTCCCTGGTCCCCAGCGTTACTCCTCAGAAGCAAATGCTACCTGTCAGGCTAAATGCCACCGTATGCGACGTTCACATTTAGAAAGTCTAATGAGACCGGCTCCCCGCTCTTTCCAGATCTGCATTTAATTTTCCCATCTTCATCTCTGAGGACGTGGGGCAATTTGCTTCTCTTCAAGTTCACACCTGTCAGCCCTGACTCGTCACCAGGTGTGGCCTCGGCGGGTGGCCTGGGAGGTGACTCTCAGATGACATAGGGCACCTGCTCCGCACCCTGCCCACTTCTCACTCGTAGCTGGCTTGTCCCTAAGAAAATGCTTTGAAAGGATTTTTAAAAATATGTCTGGCTCAATTGTAAATAAAACCCAATTAGCAGTCCACTTCCAACTTTGTAACAGTTACTTCAGTTTCTCAACCGTAAGTGATCACAGGAAAATAATGACTTTCCTTGTCTGTGAAAACTTATATGGCCGCCTTCAATATACTATTACTTCCATATTAGTGGCTCTTTATGGCAGGGCCATGGGGAGCAGAAGTGGCCCAGCATCTGTGTTCACTGCTCAGCGAGGTTTGTGTGTTTTTTGTGGGGGCTCCTCAGATCTTGCCGGGGGCACTGTGATGTCACAGATGTCCTCTGGAGCAATTGGGACTGTGGAGGTGGGGTGTCCTCTATGCTGGAAGCTCAGGGCTTGTGGGAGTCTGTGTCCCCACTGTGTGTGGGGGGGTGGCTGGCACGGGCTCCCTCCACCCTCTCTCCCCCTGGTCCGTTGGGGACTCCAGGGTTTGAGCGGCCTTCACAAGCCTCTGCCCGGAACCCGCTGTCCAGTCTCCAATGGTCTGGTCCAGTCGGAGCCCCGCTCTGGACCCCTGCTGCACCGAGGGCACCAGGACAGCCCAGGACTTTCTGAGCTCAGCCCCCTGAAGTCCCCCCTGCCGGAGACACACATTAACCATCTGCTGTGTGCAGGACATGCTGTGGGGTGGTCTGTGAACAGGGGCCCCCTGGTGATCTGAGAACGTCATCTGTGGGGCCACCACCCTCCGTGTGGATTTCACCAGAACAAACTGTAACATTGCTTTGGGTTGATTTTAAGAGGATTTTCTTAACTGCAATGCATATGCAACAGTTTTTATTAATATAAACAAATTTTCTTTAAAAGCAAGAAAAGACATCAAAAGATATTCAGAATCTTGAGTTTATGTGAAGTAGCAGATCTGAAAAAAACACAAGAGAAAAGTCGGGGTGAATTCCACAGGGTGGAGAGGCTTTTCTGGGCAGGCGGCTCTGTGCCTGGGTCATGCACCTGAGCTGCCTGGAGCAGACCCATGTACCCCCCCCCCAAGTCGCCTGGCCCGGGATCACGTGACCCATCTGCTTTCCTGCAGGGCCCCTTAGAGGTCAGCCCGGTCTCCCAGGCTTGGGCTCTGCTGTTGTTCTGTGCTCGGGCCTCGCTGGGACCTGGGGCATTCAGAGCAGGCTTGGGGAGCTGAGGTTCAGTAAGAGGTGGGGGTGAGGGGGTAGACCCGAGACCCTCTTCCTTCCAGCCCCTTTGCCTGGGGGTCTCAAAGGCATGCCGGCCTGGACCTCTCCCCAGGCTCCCAGGGCCCTTCCTTACAGATTCTGTGCCAGATCTGGCATCCGTTCCCAAGGGCACAGCGGAAGGCGACTGAGGCTGGGGGCTGCAGACTGGGGACCCAGGCCCCTCGGGAGAGCGTGTCGGGTGGTGGGTTTTTGCTGCAGCATCTAAGGTGCTGATTGTTTCCACTGGCCCGGCTGGCGGAGGGTCTCTGCCTCGGGGTGGGCTGCACCCCCTTACTCGGGCGTCCCCATCCTCTCCCTCCCGCCGGCACTGTCCCCGAGCGGCCACCAGATGGCAGGCGCACTCTTCACCGGTCGGCTCCGGCCGTGGGTCCTTACCTTGGACCAGGACTGATTTCTGTGAATCCAAAGTTCGGGAGCGAAGCATAAAATATTCAACAGGAGACGTTTAAATCATAACTTTGGGCAGGATGTAGCTGTGTCCTTGGATTCTGAAACGGTGCCGGTTATTAATTAATAGCTCGGTAAAAAGCAGGACAGCAGGGACCTGGGGGGCTGACGCTCGGCTGGGCTGCGGGTGAGGGAGTGGAGACACCTGTCCTGCCTCACGGGCTGTGTGGGGTCTTCACACCCAGGCTGGGGGTGTTCTGAGTTTGATTTCCGGGGCGGGAGGGGCCACTGTGGGACCAGAAGACTCCGCACACTGGGCCCGTGGGCAGGGCGTGGCCTCCAGGGAGGGGTGGAAGGGGCTGGTGGTGTCTGAGTGTGCTGAGAGCCTGCCGGGGCTTGGGGGACATGGGGGGGGGTCGAGTCCGGCCCCCTTCCCTCCTGCAGGGAACACGTCTGGGGGTGTGGGGCCTGGAGGGCAGAGGCCCCCACGTTTGAGGTCCTGAGGAGTTGCTGCAGCTCTGCTGGACCTAGGCTCTGGGGCAGCTGGCCGGCAGCAGTGCCTGTGGGGATCCCCTCGTCCCTCAGCTCCCCAGGAAGCCCCTGGCCCTCCAGAGTGACCTGGGGCCACATAGGGGGCTGTCACTCCTGGGAACTGATTCACGTCATCGTTCCCCAGACTGCAGCCCTGAGGGCAGAGCCATGCTGGTGAGGCCCCCATGGCATTGCAGCCAGGGCCTGGGGCACAGAACGTGGGACGCAAGCAGCCCCAAGCTGGGAGTCCCCGGTGCCGCTGGGAAGGGACCACAAGACCCTGGAGTGTGGGGGCAGCCAGGCTCCCCCGTCCATCCTGGTCCCTGTTTGTGTGGCGTGGCCTCTGGGGGGGGGAACTGAGGGGTCCCTCCTGCAGGCGGCGGGCAGCGGGCATTGGCGGTTGGTGAGACAGTGACGCTCAGACCCTGCTCTTCCATGACCATCATAACGAAACTACTAGGTAAAGAACGAAGGTTCATCACTGAAGGAAAGCAGGACATGAAATGCTGGGTTTTATTATTTGCTCTTTTTTTCTCTAGACGCACGTCGGCAGACTGGTCACTCTTTACTGACAGAAGTGGTGGGGAGCTGGTCAGGCCTGGGTGTGGCTGTGCTGACCTCTCTCTGTTCCCCAGAGGAGGACGGCAAAGCTTACTGCATCACTTTCTTCCCAGGAAAGTAAAGGGGCCTCATTGGAAGTGGATGGAAAAAGGCTGTCACGCTGTGAGGCCACTGGAGCTGGAGGCTGGAGGGTGCTGCGGGCAGGGCAGAGGCCCAGCTCTTTATCCGTGTCCCTCTGAGGTTGTTCTGAGGTCACCAGGGCCTCTGGGGGCTGGCGGGACCAAGGAGAAGCAGGCCACCCTGGAACTGGGGTGGGCGGACCCAGGACAAGCTCTGTGGGGGTCCTGGCACCCTTTGTGACAGCCCTGGGTCAACAGAGGCTGGGGGAGGCAGGAAGAACCCTGCCCAGCATGGCCCACACCTGAGTTTGGACCTGTGGCCCCTAGGACTGTGGGAGAATCCAGTTCTGTTGCCCCAAGCCTTCGCTTGAGGTGCTGTCATGGCCACCCCAGGAACTGCATGCAGACGGACTCTAAGTTCCTTCTGAGCAAACCGGGTCTGTGTGGCTCTCCCAAATCCATGCGCTGGAATGTGGGAGAGCCATGCGTGGGGTGGGACCCTCTGCGTCTTCCCAGCCCCACCCTGTGTGGGGACACATGCTTCACTGTTTATGGGGGGCCCTCTCCCACCCTGGCTCTCTGCAGGGAACCAGGTCAGAAGCTGCTCCTGCTTCCACTGAACCCTTCCTTTGGGGGAGACCGGGCTGACCCCACCCCAATGCTCAGACTGGCCACCGCACAGCTCACCAGGGCTGCCTTCAAACTATCCAGAAACAGTGCCTCCCTGGTCTCCTCAGCCACCTCCCCACTCGGCACCCCTCCCCTGGACACCCCTTCCTATGTCCCTCCTGTCCTGTGGGCCTCCTCAGGACGTGTAGGCCACCCCACGGCTTAAGTCCTCCATGACTGCACTTGCACCCGTCCTCACCTGTGGCCGACACTTACGCCCCGTGGCCGGCCTCTGACCCCGCCCCCTCCATCTGTGTCCCTCGCCTGCTGCCCTGCGTCGCTGGCCTTCAAATGGGTGCAGTCAGCATCACTTGTGGGTCCAGTTCGCCCATTTCCCCGGCTCCTGGAATGGCGTCTGGTCACTTTGCACGGCTGGCCCCTTCTCAACATTCAGGCCTGTGCTTCAGTTTCAGCCATCAGTTTCTTGCACTGCTTTGTAATTTCTTCCTGCACAGAGAGGGTTCTTTCCTTGTTTCCTTGTCAAACCAGTCGTCTGCCTGGTTTGCTGCTGCATGGAGCTGGGTACCTGCTAAGTCTCCAAGAAAGGGCCATTCTTACTGCAGACCACGGAAGACATCTACCAGCCAGACACCAAACCCCGGCCACCCCGTGTCCCCCCTGCCCTGGCAGCAGCAGGGTGTGTCAGAGGTGGGGTCAGGGCCAGTGTATCTGCAGGTGACAGCCTGATGGATGAGAGCCCAGGACATCTGGGAAGCACTACGGTGAGTTCTAGGGGGAAGGGGTAGGGGCAAGCTCCCTTCCCCCACTCAGTGAAGTCAGACCATCTCTACTTGCTGATTACATGATCCTGTGTGTATAAAACCCAAGGAATCCACTAAAATCTACTGGAGCTCAGAAACAAGTTCAGCAACAGTGCTGCTTACATGATCAATATACAAAAATGAATTGAATTTCTGTACAGCAGCAATGAGAAAAAACCGAAAATGAAAGTAGGAGAACAATTCCATTTACAATAGCATCGGAAAGAATAGAATACTTAGGAATGAATTTAACAAAAAAGTGCCAACATTCATGTCAAAATAAATTACATTTAAATAAATGAAAAGACGTGCCATATCCATGGGTCAGAAGATTTAATGTTTTTAGGATGGTGGTGTCCCTCATATTGATGTACAGACTCAGTGCAATCCCCCCAAAATCCAAGCTGACTTTTGTAGAAATAGAAAACCCCATCCTAAAATGCATGTAGAATCTCAAGGGACCCTAAATAGCCAAAACAATCTTGGAAAGGAGAACAAGGTTGGAGGCCTCATATTTCCTGATGTGAAAACTTTCTACAGAGTTGCAGGAATAAGAGAGTATGCCGCTGGCATGGGACAGACAGACAGAGCAATAGGATAGGACAGAGCCCGGAAATAACCCTCCCATTGTAGTCAACGGATTTTTGACAAAGGTGTCAAGACCATCCTTGTGGTGGGGGGAAGAATAGAATAGTGTTTCCAGTTAACAGTGTTGGAACAACTGGGTATCCAGGTGCGAAAGAATCAGGTTGGATCCCTACCTCATACCTGTTACAAAAATTAAGTCAAAATAGACCAAAGACCAAATCGTAGGAGCTAAAATTATAAAACTTTTAGAAGGAAACAGGTATAAATCTTCATGACCTTGGATTAGGTAAGTTTCCTAAATATGACACCAAAATCAGAAGGAACAAAGGCAAAATGGATAAGCTGGACTTCATCGAAATCAAACACTTTTGTGCATTGAAGAACGCTGTCAAGAAAATGGAAAGACAACTCTGAGAATGGAAGAAAATATTTGCGAATCGTATCTCTGACAATGATCTCTTTAGAATATGTAAGAATTACACAAGGTACTATTACAACTCAATAATAAAATGATAAACTGATTAAAGTAAGCAAAGGGTCTGAATAGACATTTCTCCAAAGAAGTTGCCCGAGTGGCCAGTAAGCACATGACTAGATACTCAGCGTCATTAGTTACCAGAGAGATGGGAGTCGGAACCACGGTCAGACCCCAGTGCCCACTCCCCAAACTGAGAAGGCTCATTCCTTAGCAGTCTTTGGAGGAAAATATTCTTTCTTTGGTTCACCTTCCATCCATCTACCCATCATCCATCCAGGAAAGTATTGACTGAGTCCTGATCCCTGTGGAGAAGTTCAAAGTGCATTCGGATTCGGGGCACACATTCATGTGTCCTGAGGATGAAGCCCTGACGTCTGGGCCAGGTCTAGTTTGTCACCGGGAATATAAATGGGGTGGGGTATCCGGGGGTCCTGGGTCCTGCAATGGTGGGTCTGACTTGGTGGGCTGGGAGGCAGGATGTGGGCAACCCCTCCTCTTCCGCAGCCTCAAGTTCTCCTCTGGCCTAGCCACTGACCCTGGCTAGCTGTTGACCACCCGATAGCCCTGGGCAAATCTCTTTGCCCTCCTGAGCCTCAGGGAGTCTTTTGTCCACAAGGGAGGATGGTCCACCTGCGTGCCCACAAGCCCAGCAAGGCACTGAGTCACGACCCGGTGTACCACTGGGAGCCTGAATCATACTTCCTAGGTTGGCTCTAAGATTTCCACCTCCAGGAAGCCTTCCTAGGCTGGTGCCTTCCTTGGGGGCTCCGCTGGCCCTGTCCTAGGTGTGGGAGCTTCCGCAGGCACCAGGAGGGGACACCTCTGCTCTTGCGTAGCCGACATCTAGTGGTAGAGACACATGTGGATGTAATTCCTGAGGCAGGAAACATGCAAGTCTGGGGGTTCGGGGGTGACAGGATGTGAGCAGACAGCCAAGGACAGCCAAGAAAGGCTTCTAGGGGGCAACGTTTGAGGAGAGACCACCAAGAAGTGAGGACGAGAGGGATGGAGGGTCTTGTTCCGGGCAAATGCAGGTGCCCACAGGTGACCAGGGCCATTGGGGTCCCGTGAGGCGTGGCCTCAGGCAGGTTTCAGGCTACAGGTACCAACTCGGGGTGTTGGAAGGAGAGGGCTCCTGCTGAGGGGGCCTCATGTGTGTTACCTGACATTGGGAGTTGTCACCTGTGTGTGGGTCTCCCTCTTAGCCACATGATGACAAATGTGACTTGAGCAGGCTTTCCTGTCAGCTAATGATGGAGGGGCTAGTTTTCCAGGTGACTCAGGGGGAGGTCAGGTCTACTTTCCAGTATGGGGGCCCCAGGGCCACCGTGCTCTGCTGCCTCAGCATTGGGCATGGGGGGCAGCCTGTCAGTATCTGCAGAGCTGGGACCTCGTGGCCCCCCTGCATCAGCCCTGCCAGCGTGTGGGGAGACCCCAGGCAGAACACTGAGTCTGGGAGCTTTAAAATCCCTCTGGAATTTGAGGCGAAGAAATTTGTCAACACGCAGCTTCTTTTGACAAAACAAGAGATTTCCTCTGAATGGTATTTGCAGCTGAAAGTGAACTCCATTTTTCAGAGCTGTAATCTGCGATCATTTGGAGACTGGCTCTCATTTGGCCCCATCCTGTGTTTTATGAAAGAAAGTCAAAATTGCTAACACATTTCCTTACATTTCCATTTGGGAAGGGGCTATAAATAACCCGGTTCTGTCAAAGCTGTTCGCTGGTACAGACACACAGCTGCAAACTATTCCTGGTGACAGTGGTAGGAGCTCGGCCCCCAGCATCAGGACTGGCTGTAGAGATCAGTAAGTGCGGCTTCCGGTGAGGACATCGTGCCTGGAGAGGGACCCCGGATCACCCAGCAGGGCCCAGGGGGGTCTGCGTGCCTCTGCAGGTAGAACCCATGCTTCTTTGTGGTCTGACGTGGATGGACCTGCCAGCTCAGGAAGCCCCAGAGCTGACGGGAGCTCATTCCTCCACGTGGATACTCGATCTAGCTCTGGGCAATTCTGTGTTCCAGGAAGTGTTTCCTTCCTTTGGACTGAAACCAGCAAGGCTACCCAGCACAGCTGGCTCCTTCTTTCTTTTGCCAGAGCTCACCGTCCTTGTCCCGCGCTGCCATCCTTTCTGAAGGATGTTCCTTGCCCATCTGTCCGAGGCCTTTCTCTAACGAGGTTGGAAGCTCCAGCCTGTCCACCACAGCCAGCCCCTCCGTCCAGTGTGGCTTTGCCCCTGGTCAGACCTGCAGGGCTGGGCTGGCTCAGGCCTCCGTCGGTGCCTCACCTGAGTGGGGGGTTTGTTGGTAATTTAGTGGCAATGGGTGGACAGAGCCAAGTCCCTTCAGTCTGTTCACAGGGCCTGGTCCCAAACCTGTCCTGGCCCCTCTGGCCCCTGAGACCTGGGACTGCGTGGGAGGCGGCAGTCCCATGGTCCCCATCTCGGCCCTTACAGACCCACCTGTTTTCACCCCTGGCGACACCCCCGAATCCATCGCTGAATGTCCCCAGCACCCATCATCTGCTCGTGAACAGGTCAGCCAGCGCCTCTGTGACTCTGCCCCGATTGCAGCCTGCGTGCAGCCGGGCAGCACCCCGGTCAGCGCCGCCCTCGCTCAGGGAACCCGAGTTCTGCGTTGGAGGCGTGGTTCCTGGTCCTCACGTGGGGGTCCCCTGCGTACCCTGCTCCTGAAGCCCCTCAGGGCGGCGCCTCCTTCTGTGGGTTCCTCAACGAGTCACTAGACTTGGCTTTTGCAATGACATCAGCAGCGGGGAGGGCAGGGTCAGTCCTCTCCTCGGGGGCGGCCTGCAGGAAAGTAGAGCGTCCCACCAGACAGGGTGAGGGGTGACCCTGGCCCAGAGGGTGCAGCGTAGATCCAAGCTGGCAGGGTGTTATTTAATGCTAGTAAATCAATATTTATATAGCACATTACATGAAAACATAGAAGCAGAGGTTCATAAATGATTCAATAAAAGTTTAAGTTCCATCCCTGATGACAATCAATTTGCATGATAAGCACAGAGGACGCTTCTTTAATTCGACAGAGGGTGTATGCAGCAAACATGTCTCGTCAGCGGGGCTCCGCTGGCCAGGAGAGCGGAAGGAAGCTGCCCCCCCACTCTCGTGCAGCGGCTCTCGTGCAGACTTACTGAGCACCAGCTTTGTGCAGACGGTGGGCTAAGTGCTTCCCACACCTTTTCTTACTTCATTGTCACCACAACCTATGAACTGAGGACACTGTCACTTCTTTCCAACTTAGGCGATCTGGCCTTGGGACCCAGGCCCCAACCAGTACACCGTAAGGAACAGAAGCAGAACCAGCGTGACCTGAAGTCCCACGGAGTCATCAGAAAACCTGCTGGACATACACATGTGCCCACCACCCAGCCAATCTCAGAACGAATGTGCCCTTGACGTTCCTCTCCGGCCACTTCCAGCAAGGTGCCTCTGTACCAGCCCTTTGTGGCCGCCTGACAGCCTCTGCTCTCCCGGCTCTGCTCCCCTAGGATCCCCAGCTCTGCACACAACCCCCCCACCCAGCCCAGGCATTTCCCTGCCTGGACTTTACCCAGCCCAGTCTGCCCTTTTCAGAAGCTTCCAGAGCACCTGGTCCTTAGAGCACGCTCCTTACTGCTGTATTCATGCCCAGGTTGCTAAAATCCAAACCAGATTGCTTCCATTCACAGACCCCTCGTTGTGGGTGGGTTCACTCCCAGCTGCCCTGGGAGGCAGGGACTGTCTCTCGCCATGCTTGCCTCATCGACCCTAACACAATGATGTGACAGGTGTCCACAGGTTGACGCTGATGCTCAGATTTCATTTCCTAACATCACAATGAATTGTACAATATGAAGGTCAGGTTGAAAAGCACCCAGAGCCACTGGTTGGCAGGCAAGTTCTCGAGCATGGCATCTGGGCTGCCGGCTCGAGAAGGTGATGGACAATAGGAAGAAGGGGCCGCTGTGTGTTCTCGCCCTTCTGGAACCTTCTTTCTAGCCAGTGACCCCAAGCACCGGAGCACTTCCAGCCCACGTGCAGGAGAGTGAAGCCTCAAAGGGCTCTGACAAGTGTTTGCTCTGTCTGGTAAGGCCATTTCTATAATAAAAGTGACACTGGCACTGACATCCAGTAATAGAGGTTATCTGGCCCAGCAGTAGAAAATTTATGTGGGGTCCCAGCCCTGGCCCAGGTGGGAGGGGTGGCCCACCCGCACTAAGCAGCCGTTTTCTTGGTTTGTTTTTGGACTTGAGGCCCTTTCACACTCTTAAAAATTATTGAGGACCCTAAAGAGCTTTTGTGTATGTGGCTTATGTCTATCGATATTTACCATATTAGAAATTAAAACTGAGAAGTTTAAAAAATATTTATAAATTCATTCCAAAATAATTGTAAATCCATTGCATTTTAACACAGATGACATATTTTTATGAAACTAACTCTATTTTCCAAAAAATAAAATAAATAATGAGTGAGAAAAGTGGTGTTATTTCACATGTTTGCAAACCTCTTTGCAGCTGGAGTCTCACGTCTGCTTCTGACGTCAGTTTCCCAGGACACGCTGCTTGGATCGAAGTGTATGAAGAAAAGCGGACGTCACTCAGAATGCGTAGTAGAACAGGACAATGAAATGCGCTTTTGAGATAATTACAGATGGTTTGGTGGTCTCTTGAAGGTCAGCTGTGTGTGAAGCTGAAAGCACATGGAGACCCCCTGTGCACTGGTGGTTCGCTTACCCAGCACCATCTGGAGGGAGCTTCAGGTACTGGCTGTTTGAAATACATCCGTCCGCTGAGTCACCTTGGCCTTCCAAATGCTGACACGTTTCGTCAGACAGTCTGGAAAAGCCACATTCATTTACATCCACCTACTTCATCAGAAAGGTCTGAATACTGAGAAGCTGTCCGGCTCCCAGGGGAGGAGGCCAGTTTTCCAGAATCCTAACTTTTGCTTCAAAGCTCAGGTTTTATCACTGACAACAAATGTGTCAGCAGTTGACCTTGGAGTGACAGGCTCACTTTACCATTTTTGAGAAAATGTCTGCCAGTTACCCAGATCTGAATAATCGGGCTTGGCCATCATGTTTCGGGTACAGCGGTGTTCTGACACAGAGGTGGCTAGTTTGGTTGGCGACTCAATAGACGAATGCTTTTCCTGGGCTGGCCGTGGGTCTTCCGTGGGCAGCAGGGGCCCTGCTGGCTGCCTCTCACGTCACACAGAGGCACGCCCAAGGGTAGTTATCATTTTTATGCTCATCAAAAACTCCTAAGTGAACGTGGCATCTTTTCTAACCTGGATGTGTGGTGGCGTTGGTGCTGCTGTCTCCATCTGCCCTCAGGACAGGCAGTCCCATGGCCGTTGTGAAAAAGAGCAAAGCACATCTTGATATTGTTGTGGAAATGGTTTTGACCCCAGGGGTTGGGCCACTGAGCCTCAGTGGGCCACACTGAAAACTGCTGGTCTAAGGGGAAGAATCTGCAGACGTGAGAAAGGTGTGACAATGGGGTCAGTGTCCTGCCACCGTATCCGGGGCGGGATCTACTCATGCTGACCCCTCTGGTCTCCTCACATCCCGGCTAAACATGGCGTGCTCAGCCCTCAGTCCGTCCCCTGCTGTCGGGAGCAAGACAGAGGAGAAGGGGTGACACAGGCCTGGCTTTGGGGATCTGGCAGGCAGCTGTGTCTAGTAGATGGCATCAGGTGAAGGCCCGGGCTCCACTAATCCCTGGGGGCTGCGCATCTGTCAGTGTGATCGTCGATTTTACGCCAGCTTGACTGGGCCTTGGGCACCCAGCTCTCTGGTGAAACCATATTTCTGAGTGAGACTAACATTCGAATCAGAAGGCTGAGCAATGCCGAGGATTCCTCAGTGTGGGGGGGCTCATCCGATCCTGCGAGGCCTGAACAGCCCAGAGGGCTGAGTAGGGGACTCGCCCTCTCTGCCTGGCTGTCTCTGAGCTGGGACATGGGCCTCTCCTGGCTTTGGACTTGGACCCACTGGCTCCGCTGGGTCTGCAGGTTGCAGATGGCAGATCTCAGGACTTCTCTGCCTCTGTAACCACACGAGCCAGACGGACCATTTAAACAGCATTTTTAGCTGTGCCGTGTCTGTCTCTTCATCCTCTCTTCCCGTTCACACCACAGTCGTCTTTTGGAGCCCCCCAGAGGGACCGTCCCCGCGGCGTCTGCATGGCCACCTCTCTTCTTGGCATGCTCTTGCTTCCTACCCGGCAAGTGCAGGTCTGGATGAGTGGGTTGATGGGGCTGGTAGGGACCCTCACGTCTGCCCAAGGGGAGAACTTGTGCCTGGGGTTCTTGTCCCGCCTGCCCATGCCCAGCCAGGGTTTCGCATCTTGCTTAGGGCACCAGGAAAGACTTGCCACCTCATCTGCCCTTGGTGGCAGCAGGGGCCACCTGAGGCTGAGCCCCTAGAACGCTCACACCCCCAGCGAGAGTCAGAGGTGGACGTTCCCTGGACCTGGGATCCTGTGGCTCGGTGCTCAGCTGTGTGTGACCCCTGGAAGTCACATGATCACCAATGAAGCGTTGACGTGCTCTTGTCACCGTATGCGAAGGTGTTCCCGTAATTCACCCACTAGGCTCCCTACCTCAGTCCTATTCTTCAAATGGGAAAAACCGCAGGCCCTTCACGCCTCTTTCCTGGGAAATACCTGACTGAGAGCCTCTCCATGTGCGGCTCTCACTAAAATGTTTTCTTTTTGTTTTTGTTTTCAAGCTCAGTGTTAAACACACACATTAAAAGTCTTTGCTGGCATTTAGTGTAAAAGCCATCGGCTGTGAAGCCGAGATAAACATCATGGGTTACTTAGCACATGGGTCCTTGGGTGAAACGCGTCTGCAGTAATGACTCGTAGGACACCGAAGGACCAAAACGCTCCGGAAAGAAGACCGAGGCCCGCCTGCCTCAGTGGGTCACTGAGCACCACTTGTCTGTCCTCTGCTGTACCAAGACCTGGTTTCGGGGCCTCAACGGATGTCCCTGTGGAGCATCAGCCATCCTCCATGGGGACAGGTGTCAGGTCCGGTGGCTAAGAGCATTAGCCCTCACTTCATGCAAACGGAATATTTAGGGGCAGATGGGAGTAGACTCAGGGTTGGTTCTCCAGCAGGCTCTTTCTATCCATGAATTCTTCCTTGAAATACTTACAACAGCCAGCTTCCCCCGGCATGGGCACGTGACTAGCCAGTCCACGTGGCTGCAGGTGACAGCTGGCCTCAGGGATGGAGGGCTGGGCAGATGGACGCCTGTACATAGCAGCTCGAGTCCCACATGTGGTCTGGGGGCGAGGGGGCCTGCGAGCAGGGCCGAGGGGTGGGGGGCAGTTCTGACGTTGCAGGAACCAAGCCGCACGCCGTGGGGACAGGGTGCATCGATGACCCCGAGGAAAGGGCTCCCAGGACCCACACTCTGTGTGCGCTCACTTTGCAGCTGCCCCGGGAAGCCATGGTCTATTTCCCCCTCTTTAGTCTGCGCCAGACCTGTGACCTGCTTTGGCCAGCAGATGGCAGTGCGGTGGCAAGGCCAGGCCTCCAGGGGCCATGCACACTTCTGTCCCCGACCCCTGCCGTGCCTGCTGGAGGGTGAGCGAGCAAGCAGGGGACAGTCAAGTTGTCCCAGTCAAGGCCATCCTACACCAGCCTTCAGCCAGCCGGCTCCCACACATGGGAGTCAGCCCAGCTAAGGTCAGCTGAACTGGGGCCCCCAGCTCCCACGTGACTTCAGAACACTGAGCGAACTCTGCTGACCCAGACACTTGTGAGAAGTTATGCATGTTTGTCGTTTCAAGACACTGAGTTTGGGACGGTAGTTATGTCGTCACAGCTAGTAGGAAGGAGAGGAACCAGGTCCCACCAGAATATGTTTACAGTTCCGGAAGGAGGAACGAGAGGAAAGGGAAGGGGTTTCTGGCTGTGGGGTGTCACAGCGCTGGGCTCCTGGCTTACGCTCACTGCTGGGCCGGGGGTCCCCTGGGGCACTTGGCTGGTGGGTGCAGACCTGACAGGCTCAGAGCCGAGTGGGAGCTCTGGTGCCTGGGGACCAGCAAGAGTCCCTTCGTGGGCTGACTGTGAGGGCCGGGGGCCGGAAACTGCAGTTTGGAAATTTAATTATATCTCTGGAAAAATTGTATGCTCTTTAGAATGATTTTATTTAAAAAGTCCTCAAAATACAGAACCCGTTTTTTTCCTATCTTGTGATTAATTCAAATCAAATGAAAGGAACCGGTGAAGTCTTATTGACACCCTACGGGGAGTTTTCATTTGCAATATCTGTAAACCTTGAAATCTCAATTTGTGTCAAATGAGGTCCTCCAGGTATAGGCCTGGGTCCCAGCGACAGCGTGTCACATTTTGTTCCATTTAAATAAATTACACACTCAGTCACTGCAGCCCTATTCCATCTTCTAATCAAATTGCCAGGCTGGCAGGCCCAGGCCAGGAGGAGGCAGGCCCATGCTTTGGCATAAGAGACACACAGAGGCTGGCAGTTCCAGTGCCCAGAGTGCAGTCGGGATGTAAAGACAGCTGGACGTCAGGGCAGGTCTGCCTGGGTCTGGGTGGGGCGCTCCTGTGCCTGGCAGCTTTGCCCCAGTGCTAAGAAAAGCAAAAGACGTGGGTGGTGTCTGATGGCCAGAGGGCAGCAGCTCCGTGGGCACAGGGGTGCCAGCGAGTGTGGGACTCTGTCCTGGGGGCTGCCGACTCGTGTGTGGACACACACGTACACATGTGTCATGTACATGTGTGTGCTGGTGTCTTTGTGGGAACATGTGTGTATATGTGCATGTCATATCACACATATGTGTGTTGTATGTTGGCATATCTGTTTACACGTCTCCCAGTGTGTGAATTCCAGTCTGTGTGCATGCATGTTTATGTGGCAGCATGCGCATGTGTGTATCTGCATGTGTAACGTGTGTGCATACGTGTGCCTGTGTGTAACGCACATGTGTACATGTGAACATGTCAGTGCGTGCAGCTGGGCCTCAGTGACATTATGTCCCACCCACCCTGGCATCCACCAGGAGCCCTGGTCTGTCGGGGGCTGGTCATGAGTCCATGCAGGTGGCCAACATGGGGCCCCTCCCTCCGGAAGTGGGGTCTCTTCTCCTCCCAGGCCCCCCATCTTCCTGGCTCTGGCCACACGTGGCTGCCAGGCCCCTTCAGCCTCCACGTTCCATGTGGCCACCTCTTCCCTGGGCCTGGATGCCCCTGGGGACCGTCCAGGGAACGAGGACCCACCCCCTTGAAGCCAGGCTCCTGGGCGCTGGACAAAGGGTGGCAGAGAGCAGTGTGGGGGTTGCACCTGGGGGTGTCACCAGGTGCCCAGCTGGGAGCACAGGCCTCTCTCTGCTGTCTCTCTAACCAGAGGCACGTGCAGTTCAAAATAAGAGAAGTGCAGAGGAGCAAGGGCAGTGGGTGAAACAAATCTTCCAGGGACCAAGGGTGACCCAGGGATTCGTCCCCAAGGCTTGACAGAGCTCAGGGACCTGTCCGCAGGTTCAGACCTGTTGCTGCGCAGAGCTGGGGCCTGACACTGGGAGCGTGGTGAGGCCCGCGGCTCGAGGACACTGTATGGGCGTGGTGGGCACAGTTATCCTCTGCTCCTGGCCCCTCGGATGGAGAGTGTGACGGGCATTCTGGGGTTCTGTGTGCTGATGTCTCTTGATACATCCTTCCCTTTACATAGAATTCTTTGGTAAGACCAGAAATCTGAAATGGAGGACTACTGAACCGCCTGGGAACGTAAAGTGACGTGGGTCCAGGCTGCCTCTTCCTTGAGCACCCTGGGACCTCTGTGGGCGCTCAGTCTCTGTGTCCCAGCCCAGGGCTGTGAGCACCAGCAGGCGGGGAGGGAGAGCAGCCGCTGGCAGGGCAGTGTGGGCCGCCCTTCGCCCAGCGCCTTCCGCAGCAGGCGCGCCCCGAAGCCCCGGCCCCTCCTGCTCCACGCTCAGAAGAGCTGGGACCCAGCTCTTTCTCTCCCGCTGCAACTCAGCCTGCAGGGCCCTGAGCGCGTTGCCCACGGGAATCTCCTGATCTGTATTTCTCTCTGAAGTTTCTCTGAGGATAGAGGGGGATGTTTTTGATGTCATATCTGGGAAATCACTGCCAAATGCAAAACCAGCTCTGGATTTTATTGATTTCCTCTATTTTTCCTTTTTCCATTTCATTGATTTCCTCTCTGATCTTTATTCTTTTCCACGGTGTACTTTTAATTCAATATGCTTGTCTTTTTTTCCCCTTTCTTAGGGTGAAAGCTGAGGCCAGGCTTTTGCAGGGTTCTATGCTTTCTAATGTCAGTTTTCAGTGCTATGCACGCTCCTCTAAAGGAGAGCTCTAGCTGCATCCTGTGAATTTCGATGTGTTGTATTTTCACTTTCATTCATTGAAAACACTTTCTGCCTTCGTTACCATCTGTACACGAGGCACGGGACATTCAGGGGGCAAGACTCACCCAAGTCACAAGGGCACTGGACACACAGCCCATCTGAAACCAGGAAACAGGCATCTTCCTGCCCAAAGCCTAAGTGTCTCGTGGGAACAGGCATCTCTTCAACCCTCAACACCCAAGTCTGCCTGGGTCTGGGCCGCTCCTCGGGGACATGGATCTGGCACCGGACAGCAAATGGCCAGACTCGCAGGTCATCCACATGTGTGGTCACGTCTTTAATCTTCATACCAGTGGTAATAACGTTTCCAGATGCGTTAGGGCCACAAAGGAAAGTGCGTGGGGATGTGTGTGAGGCATATTTGAAACAGCCACTGATTAACCGACCCGCTCAGCCCACGAGCGCGTGCCCGAGAGCGCGTTGGTGCTTCGGGGACCGAGGGAGCCCTGGGCTGAGACGGAAACCTTCTGCTCCAAATCTGTCATTTGATTAAAGACACATGGGAACAGCCTAGGTGTTCCTTCAATGATCTGAGCTTGTTTCTTCATCTGTACGTGATTTCTACTCGTGACATTAAGAGGAGTCGTGTTGGGACGAAGGCGTCCCTGTTCCTCTTTCGTGGCAGCAGATGCTGAGTCTCAGGCCGTGACGGTGGTTGCCCCCAGCAGAGCCAAGCTTTGGGTCCACGCTCCACAGTGTCACGGTGTCACGGTGTCACGGTGTCACGCCGCCTGCTCCCCGGCTCCGCCTCCTGGGGACCCAGGCATCTTCCATTCGTTCCTGCGGAGGGGACACCAGCCGGCACCGCAGCCTGTGCCAGGGCCCCTGCCCGCCCCGGGGCCTGGTCCCCAGTTGCTCCGGTGCCCGAGCCACCTGCATAGACGCTCTGCTCCCAGGCCCAATGTCCCTTCCCGCCTCGCGGCTCCTCCTCAGGGCACGCGAGCATGAGTCAAACAATCGCCTGTTGCCAGACTCCGGCGGTGGCTTCAGAGCCGCCTCGAGGGGACAGCAGAAGAGCTGGAGAGGCAGGATGGAGAGGCGGGGTTCCCAGGGCCCTGGGTCCCCAGTGCAGGGCGCACCAGCCCAGTCTGGCCCGCCTCGCTGACCGGGAGGATGGCCACGAGGCTGCTTGGATTTTGGTACTGTTTTTGGGTCCCTCCCTGGGTACTGGGGGCAGTGGGCTCTGGTTGGAATGAATCGCTGGGAAATGTGGGGGAGGGTTGTGTGACTACGGCGGGAAGTGTCCAACAGGCCCCCTCACAGTCGGAGGGCTCAGGGGCCGCGGCCTGACCCAGAGGCCGGCCCTGGCCTGGGCGCACACACAGCCGCCCCCCTGACGTTGTTCTGCCCACAGAGTCCGAATCCCGACACGGCCTCCGGTGCGCAGCGGCCCCTGCCTGTGTGTGCTCCTTATTTTATGGCCCTGTGGTCACACTGTGAGACACCAGAATCCTCTGAAAAGGAACCGCTTCTGGGCATGAACACAGATGCTCACAGTGCGCGAGTCCACAGCTGTGGCTTCCACGACTTTTCCCAACACAGGGCATTCTGTCCCCCGACGCCCCACATCTCCGGCCGCTGTACGTGTAGTGTCCTCCTCCCCAACGGGAACCCGACAGCATCGCTGGGGGCGTCTCAGAGCCTGGAGGCCGAGGCAGCAAGGCCGGCTGAGTCTGAAATGGGGTGTCAGGGTCGGCGGGCTATGCAGGGCCCCATAAGTGGGATTTATCCTCTGAGTAATGAGAGCTGACACCTACTTCTGACATGAGTGTGTCACAGATTGCCGGGACCGGGGTACATCCCATTCTGAGCAGGCAGAGATCCATTCGCTGGAGGTGAAAATGTCATCAAAGCTCTTGCTCCTTCCAGAGTGTCTTGGCGACATGCCACAGGGTCCCCATTTACAGACGCAATGGAAAACTCTGCACCCAGGCCGGCGGGGACTGTCACGTCCCGTAATTTATACTCGCTGCGAGGGAATTTGATTTCACGGGTTGAAGAAGCATAATCGAATGTTGGAGGACAGCAGTGCCCAGAGCACAGGTGGGGAGCAGGTGGCAGCTCTGTGTGACGTTTCAAACCTGCCCGAATAAGGAAAAGCCCTCATTCTCATACTTATCAATCTACAGGATTTTTCAGGCCTCAGTTAAAAACATGTGTAATACATTATTATAGTATATAAGTGATGCGTGCTTATTTTAGAGTTAGGAAAATACTTAAAATTGGAAAGGGGTTTTAAAGTCATGTTTAGTGCCATCAACCAAACATGACTTCTGTTATAATTTGGTCTCTTTCATGCTGATATTTTCCTTGAGGAACATTTTTAAAAACACAGACTTGATTGTATTCTAAAGACATTCTGTAATTTTAAATTGAACATTTGGTCATGAGCATGTCCACGCTAATATCTTCCAGTCCATGTACATGCAGTAATTTATGTATTTCCTTGGTGCAGGGCGCTGAAGCCATTTCTGAATTTTCATTTTACAAATAATACTGCAGTTTCCACCTTTGAGCCCAAGGGTTGTCCCCCTGTAGTTTGAATTATTTATTTAAAAAGTGGATTAATGGGCCTATAAACGCGTTTGATTTATGTTGTCAAACTACGTTCCCAGGAATGTTGCCCAGACGCCCCTCCTACTCTTGGCAGGTGGGGGGGGGCATCCCACCGGGTCCACCCCAGCAGCATGTCCAGGAGGGAGGGTGACTGTCGCACCACGTTTAGTTGATGGGTTTCTCCTTTCTGTAGCTCTGGGTCTTTCTTTTGCTGTTTCTAAGCTGAGAACAAACTTCCCTCCTCGAGGTCCAATGTTTATCGGGGGTATTTCCCCCCCACTCCAACTCCAGCTTTTTCGTTCTCGAGTCACCTGTCCGTGAGAGCCTTGAGATGCCACAGTGGGTAGAACTGCCCTGCGGCCGCCATCCATACAGCCCCCTGCTTCCAGGCCGCCCTCAGCTAGAGGGCAGGAGCAGACGTGGGATCACTGCCCGCCGACCGCCTGCCTGATCATTCTGACCTTCCCAAATGTCCTCAGGGTCAAATTAGCAGGTTGGAATCTGCATGCTGCTTAAAATTAAGGTAGAAGTGTTCTTAGACTGATTGACTTAAAAAATTCTGGAAATACCCCAAAGAAGGCACAACAGAGACAAGAAACTGAGGGTGGAAATCCTCAGAAGGGAATGAAGCCATGGAGCCCAGACACCCTTGATGTGCCTGTGTCTGAGCCGTTGCCATAGGGGCCTGGGCTGCAGCGGTCCTCAGGGAGAGGAGCGCGTCCTCCTCTCCTCCTTTGCCCCAAGGCCTCCCGGCTCCACCCACGCCCCAGGGCTCTGGCCCCAGCATCCCACCCCCACCCTGAGCTGAGGGTCTGCACCTGCACCCAGGACAGTGGCCCAGGAATGGCTGCCCCTCTGGTTGCCCTTAGCAACCCCAGCCCCAGGCTGGTGTTGGAGGTGAAAGCTCAGGCCAACCTGACCACAGAGAGAAGCACGCAGCCAGGGGAGACGTAAGTGCTGCCCCCCCGGGAGGGAGGCCGTGGGGAGGGGTGCTAGCAGGTCCATAGTCAGGGTTCTTCTGCTCACCGGGCATGGGCGAGCTCCAGGGTCAGGAGCTGTGTCAGGATGACTCCAGGCCACCTGCTGCCCCCATGGCCGCGTCTCCTCTCTGTCCTGTCTCCACCATAGGTGAGGACCTACTGGTCTTTCCTGCACCCCCTTCAGCTGGGGGCACAGACACGGTGTGGAGGGTCCAGCTGGGCAGGGAGCTGCTGTTCTTGCTGATGATTTTCCTGAGAGCCCACTAGGAACAGGCAGGGGTGCTGTGCACGGCCGAGAAGAGAAAATCGAGGTGAGTGAGTGTGGGGAGCTGAGGACGTGGCCACACTCAGGCCTGGGCCTCATCTCCGGGCGTCACGCCGTCCAGAGGGCGTCCTGGCTGCTGTGCAGGGAGGGCCAGGCCACGGCGGGCGCTGTATCAGCCACCCTGCCTCCCGGGGCGGAGGGCCAGGGGCGCGAGGCCAGTGGTCGGTCTCTCTCCCACACTGACTGGTTCCTGGGCACTTGGTTTGGCAGGACAGGTGTCCTCCAGGCTGGGCTGTTAGCAGGACACTGTAGTAGCCTGTTCTGGGCCATGTGTGGGCCACACAGAGCATGGTGGCCTGCCAGCTGCCCCTCGGGAGGGGAGAGGCTGTGTGACAAGTCCCTGCTGGTGCTGGGGCCTGGCTGTGAGTGAACCGGGCCATCTGTGTGGGGCAGTGCCCGCAAGGCCAGGCCACCTCCCCACTGGCAGTGAGGGGCACACATGGGAGTGTGGGGGTGGGCGGGCTGGCCTGTAGTACCTGTCCCACCTCTGACAAAAGAACACCAAGAGTTGGAATGCAGACTGGTATAGCTGCTATGGAAGGCAGTGTGGAGGTTCCTCAAAAAATTATGAATAGAATTACCATACGACCCAGCAATCGCTCTCCTGGGTATCTACCCAAAAAATCTGGAAACATTGATCCATAAAGACACGTGTGCTCCAATGTTCATTGCAGCTTTGTTTACGGTGGCCAAGACATGGAAACAACCAAAATGTCCTTCGATAGATGAATGGATAAAGAAGTTGTGGTATATATACACAATGGAATACTATTCGGTGGTAAGAAAAGATGATATAGGAGCATTTGTGACAACATGGATGGATCTTGAGAGCATAATGCTAAGTGAAATAAGTCAGACAGAAAAAGCAGGGAACCCTATGATTTCACTGATATGTGGTATATAAACCAAAAACAACAAAAGAACAAGACAAACAAATGAGAAACAAGAACTCATAGACACAGACAATAGTTTAGTGGTTACCAGAGGGTAAGGGGAATAAGGGGGTGGGGGGAGGGAGATGAGGATAACGGGGATCAAATATATGGTGATGGAAGGAGAACTGACTCTGGGTGGTGAACACTCAATGGGATTTATAGACGATGTATTACAGAATTATATACCTGAAATCTATGTAACTTTACTAATAATTGTCACCCCAATAAACTTTAATTAAAAAAAAAAGAACACCAAGAGCAGCTCACGTGGGCGGGTGCAGGAGAGGGGCCGTCCGGCCACAGTGTGGGCTACTTGGGGGGCCAGGAGGAGGAAGAGGCCCGAGACCAGGGCCAAGTACAGTGGGTGACGAAGGTGCATTACAGGTCACCCTGGACAGCTGTCAGAGTGCCCGCCCCCACCCAGGGCCCTTGGGAGCGCAGACCTCCTCCCCTCGGCCGACCCAACCACAGTGGTGCAGAGGGGGTCAGCTGGGTCCCTGCGGTGAGCACTCTCACATGTGTTTGGCTGTTTGTGGAGAGTTGCGTGGAGATAGAAAAGTAGCATATGTGACAAGTGACATAACTAGAGTGAACTGATGAAGACGTATGGTCCCCATGGCAGGGCCGCCCGCAGCCTCCTGTGGAAACACAGCTGTTGGTGTAAACGCTGCTGCTCGTCTTCTGTGCCACATGCTGCCCTGTTGTGGGCCCAGGAGGCGGTGCTGGTGGCGGGGGCGATGGCCACTCAGTCAGATCCAACAGCGTTTACGATTCATCGATAGGATGAGCTTGTAACTTATTGGCCAGTGGGACACTTTTGAGAGTGAAAGGAGGCCCATTAGTTAGTGCGGGGTCACTGGACAGAGTGCCCCATTTATTGAGCATCTATTCTGCCCCCAGCAGGCCAAGCTCTCCTCTCCAGTGCAAGGGACACGGGGAAGGATGACCAGATGCCACCTTCCCCGAGCGGATGGGGCTCCTCCCCTGCCCTTCACGGATGGCTTGGAGTTGGGACAGCAGCGCTGGGAGCTCTGGACAGAGAGGAGCAGGACGGAGGACGTCGGGCAGAGGGCAGGCACTGGCCTGCGTGGCCTCCTTCCGTCATCACTGGAAGACCCAGGTGGGAGCCTGTCTTCTGGCTCACGCTTTCCTCGCGGCCCCAGGTAGCGCGTTGTGTCCTCACACCTGCATCCACTGGCCACCGGCTCTCCAAGGAGCCCATGACTCCTTATCAGGCGTCGCTGGTTTAAACAAGGAAGTAAAGGCTCCCCATGCTTCACGGCTCCCAGCCTTGCCATTGGGTATTTCTGTAAGTAGTTGTTACGTGTGTTACAAATTGTGTCTAGTTAGACTCGAAACAGACATCGCAGTTCTCCGCAGTGCATAAGCAGGAAAAATCGTGGTTATTTAGCAGGAAATTATCCTGGTGCATAAGCAGGAAAAATCACATGAGGGAGGGGCTGGCCGTGGGCGCCCGGAGTCACAACATCGCCACGTAGCAACGTAGTGAGCCAGCAGGTAACGTGGGGCCGCGTTGTCACGTCAGTGCTGACGTAATGACTTATAAGAAGGCTGCATTTCTTGACTTACCGGTGGTGGTGATTTACCTGATGACAGTTTACTATGAGGACAAAGTAGAGGGCAGCCGTCAGCTGCCTCGGGCACTGTGGACAGTGTGGGCGGTGTGGGGTGAGCCGGAGCCTTGGGCTAGGTGGGTCCTCCTGAGGCCCAGGGATAGCAGGGGACCAGGCCAGGCCCCCAGCCGGCATGGAGGCCCTGGTCACACCGTGAACATCCTGAATGGACACGGGCAGTGCCAGATTGGTTGGCAGACGCTAAGTGTCTGGGTCACTCGTGTTCTCCTTCAAATTCAGTTTTGGGTTCCTCAGTGCCCCAGGGCCGCAGACTACAAGCCCAGATGGCCGACTGGGCTTTGGGTGGCCTGGGAGGTCCCATCCCTCTGGGCAGTTCACAGGGTGTCAGCCTGGACCCTGAGGACGTTGGCGTCAGTCCCCTGGGGGCACCTCTGTCCAGAGCTCAGGGCTGGCTGGAAAAGGGCGGGACCAAGTGGCTGCTCCAACCCCAGTGGTCAGAGGGGCCAACCTGTCCTGTGGGGCTGGGGTCGTGACCCCTGATTCCTGACACCGTTGCCAAGAGTGAGGTCTCTGCTGTGCTGGCCTTGACCTCCCGTGGCCTGAGGTCTCAGCTGGGGCGAAGGAAAGCCTGCGTCTGCCTGAGATGTGGACGTGCAGTGAGCAGGGTCCTCCCCGAGCCAAGTAGAGAGGCTCAGGAGTGGAGGCCTCGGCCACCGCGACACAGCACTGGAGTGGCCTCCCACCTCCGCCCTGCTCGGCCTCCCCCTGCAGTCAAGCTGCCGTCGCTCTGGCTTCTCAACAGTGCCCGCTTTCCTCTGTGAGTGCTGCTCATTCTGTTGGCGCTTTGGGCCCATGTCGTGCGGGGGACCCTGCTCGCTGTGCCATTTGTCGTGCGGGGGGGTCCGGCGGGGCGGCCTGCGGGGTCTCAGCTCCCACTCCCCACACAAGGACGCAGGACACGGTGAGGCCAAAAAGGAACACCCACGGAGCCTTAGATAGGGGAGTCAAACCAATATATTCTCGCTGGCGGTTGGGCTGGAGACACAGGAAGCAGGATCTACATAATCTGCCTAACAGCAGTCCGCGCTTGCCAGCCACCATCTCCTTGCTAGCCCCCATTCCTTCCTGCTAGCGTAGCCACAGCCGTTATATTAGTGGCCAATGGCCTACGGGTTACAGCTGACGGCCAACTAGCCACAGCTGCTGGCATCTGATCACAGTTGATGGCCATTTACTACCCGAGCCAGCACCTTTCTATGTGAGGCCGAGAGCCTGGAAACTGTTTTTTTGGGCTTTGTCCCCACAGCCCAGAAACCAGTTTCTCCTTTAGTTGTGCTTGTTGGCAAGATGTCCTCCTGAAAGTTACCTCGAGACCAGCCTGTTGCTGCCAAGGTATTCAGATTCTCTTTCTTGGGAGTGAGAGGGTGAACGAACGAGACTAGATCACACCTGTGTGTAGGCTCCCCCCACCCTCAGGTTGGGCTCTGGGGGCCCTGCAGGAGGGAGGGTCCCTGAGAGAGGATAGCTGAGGAAGAGTCCTCAGAACCTGGCTTTGGTGGGATGAGGGCAGAGGTTGCGAATGCTTTTCTAGGGTCACTGGGAAAGGAGATGTCACCTGGCTCCCAGGAAGATGGGCTGGCTGATGGGCAGACAGCCCTGAGAGTGTGGCCCCAGGTGCCTCTTCCTCCCGAACCAGGCTGCCTGGAGGGAGCTGGTTGAGTACGGGGTCCCCTCCTGCCCTGGGCTGTGCATTCAGCCCTGTGTCCATGCGCTGCCTTGCCACTGCCAGCGTCCCCACACCCCAGCAGAGCCTCAGGAGCGCCCCTGCGACCTGCGTGGAGCAGCAGCTCAGCTTCCCCCAGTCCTGCCCCCAGAAGGGGCTCCTGACATGGCCAGGCCTGGGCCACAGTCCTCGGGAGGCCACTGCTCTCTGTGTCTCCTCCTGTGTGGTCACCCTGTGCCCGTGGCCACTACTTCTGCACGAGTGGCCTGGGCTCAGTGTGGCCCTGGGGTTGTTGGCAGGTGTGATGGAGCAAAGGCACCGGGCACAGGAAGGGCTGCCAGGCCGCTGCCTGCCTGCAGGCCTGAAGGACGGGATTGACCTCCCGCGTCCGTAGTGGGGGAGGGGCACGGGGACAGGCTCCAGTCCCAGCCGTGCGGTCACGTGGGTTCCAGGGGCTGTGCCTGTGCATGCGTGTGTCCTTGTCCGTGTGTGAGGGAGGGGTTGGGGAGAAGGGAGGGGAGCAGCTTTGTCTTCCCCCATCTCCCCGTCTGCTCTGTGGCTGGTTGGGAAGAACATCTGTGGGAAGAGATAAAACCACAGAACATGGGAGGCAGCCTCTGGCCCCTGAAGCCCCTGCTACCCCCCAGGCCACTCGTCCTTGTCAGCAAAGTGCCCCGAGCAGCCCAATCAGCAGCTCCGTGAGGTGGCTCTGAATGAAGGGCTGGGGTCCCAGGTGGATGCGCTCGGCAGTCTCCCCAGGTGCCGGCACTGTCCAGCCCTCTGGCCCTATGTCCACCCGGTGCCAGCCCACAGAGCACCCCGGGAGCCCCGGCACCTTCTGGGGACCCCACCAGGAGCAGAGCCGCCCAGCCATCTGTGGGCATTTCTGGGAGCCAGCACCATCTTTGACCAGGAGTATGGGAAATTTCATTATTTTCATGATGAAAGGAGACTGATTTTTTCTGCAGCTTCCGCAGATGCTTCTAATTGAATTTGCTGGCCTCTACTTCCAGCAGGGGCCCACTGGAAACCTTTCCCAATTTTTAGCTGTTTTTCTTTTTTTGGTGTGAGAGGAAATAGAGGCTCATTTGAATCAGGTTTTAGAGGAGCTGCAGGGACCGTGCCCAGCTGGAAAGAACCTGTACCCATGCCCCCACCCTGAGTGGTCCTCGTTCTGGCTGGGAGGGTGCCGTCCGGGAGTGTGGCCTTGAGCTGATGGGGATACTCTTGGTGTCTTGGTGACCACGGCTGGCACCCATGCGCTCGCCGCACAGCCCAGGAGCCCAGACCGGCCTGGGACCTGTCCAGTTCCACCCCCGGGCATGGAGAGACTGGCAGGATGTGGTTCCTGACCCTGCTCCCTGGCCCTGTGGCGTGGGGTCTCCTGGACTTAGAGAGACAGGAGCTGGGCAGACACAGGGCCATGGGCAGAGGGGTGCAGGTGGGGCCTTGCGGTCCCCACCCCAGCTGGTTGGGCTCTAAGGCCAAGGCCTCAGAGGCATCTATGGGAAGATAGTTGGGCACTGACATCGCGAGCCCACCCCACTGCCCCCTTCCTGTCACGGGAGCATCTCAGGTGCAGACCCCCCCACTGAGCTTCTCAGCACAGAGGTTTGGGGAGGTGTCCAGGCAGAGCCCAGCTGCCAGGTTGACCCTTCGTCCTGCTGGTGGCCTGGCCCTGCCTTTGCTGGCCAGTGGGGAAGGACTGTGCCAGCATTCTCTCCACTCTGGTTCCCAGGTAGGGTGGGGGTCTCCATGCTGAGAGTAACCAAGGAACTGTGGGTGGTGCCCACCTCTTGCCTCACCGCGGATACAGCAGCAGGGAGGGTTTTCTTCTGCCTCAGCCCTGCCCCTGCGGTGGACGTCCTGCCTGTGTAGGAGCCTGAGAACCAAGTATGATCACACCATTCCCCTCTCCAGATAGAGCATTGGCTGGGGGCCTGGCCAAGGTCAGGGGCACCAGCAGGGAGTGGGTGGAAGCAGCAGCTCCAGGTGGCGTGAGGTGGGGTTTGGGGTTCCCTGAGCCCCAGGCACTTGGAGTTGAGGCAGCTGCACTGCCCTACCCAGGTTCGTCCCCATGTCTTGGCAGGACTTGGGTCAGCCCCAATGGTATCTGTTCTCTCAGCCCACCTGTCCTTCTGTTAGGGATGGCAGGGTGGGGTGGGGGTGGGGCGCTGGTGGTCTGAATGGCAGAAGCTCAGATCCCACTCAGTCTTTCTACTTGGTGTTGCCGGCCAACGCCCTCAGCTAAGAGTTCAGTGCCTAGTATGGGTCATCAGTAAGTGATGTCAATGGAATGAAAGTGGGGAATCCGTGACTGAGCTATGCATGTATGTAAGGTGGGCTTTATACCCTTGTCCTGTGGGAAGAAGGGTTAAACTGTTAAAATGCAAATATATCTAGATCCAGTAAAAATCCTATGTCCTGAGGGAGAGCATGTTTCTACAAATCTGGGCAAAGGAGGCCTCCAGGTGGAGAATCGCACAGATGAGGTCAGAATTAAAGATGAAAACCAGGCAAGAAAATGAATTACCCTGAGGGCAGCCCTAGGAGCTGCTGAAACAAATGGGAGCATATATATCCCCAAAGTGAGAGATGACACAGCATTCTAAAAGCTCTTTTAAAATAAGCATGCTTAAAATATTTAAAGAGAAAAATATAATACAAGAACCATGGCAAAAATAGAACACTGATTAAAGGAGGTAGATTGTAAACAAATGAAAAAGAGGCAGATAGAATTTATAGAAATAGAAAAAGAGTCATTGAATGCAAGAAGTAAATAGACAGGTTAAATGGTCAATTAGACATAGCTGAAGAGAAAATTAGTGCATTTGAAGGTAGATCTGAGAAAGTCACTTCTTCACAAGGAGAAGAGACATAGGAAAGGGAGCTGGAAACAGAAAGGCAAGTGCATCTACTAAGATTCCAGAAGAGGGAAGAGAGAGGACAGTGCACAGGCCAAGCTTGGGCAGACACTAGATAAGGGTTTTCAAGACTGAAGAAAATATTTTCTACCAAGTAAAATACATAAAAACAGACACACAACTTAGTCATGTTGAAATGAAGTGGTACAATAGAGGCACACACACACACACACACACACACACACACACACACTATAAAAATGCATACAAATATGCTCTACCAGAGAGTAGAAACATTACCTTCTAAAGAAAGATAATTTAGATTAAAATTATTTCTAATCAATAGTAGTAATTACCGAGGGCAGTGGGATAGCCTCAAAATGCTGATACACAGTAACCATCAATCAAGAATTCTATACCCAGCTAAAATACCCAAGAGTGAGAGTAAAGCAAGGACAGCCTGAGGCCAAGACCAAGAGTTTGCTTTCACTGAAAGTACTTGATAAGGTGTATTTCAGAAGGCAATGCCAGAAATGATCGTGCTCAAATAAAATGGTCAACATGATAGTAAGTCTGAATAACCATGGACTGTAATAAAAACAATTGATTTATCCACAACGCAGGACTTCTCTGTACTGTGGCAGATGCAGTACCTCATGTAATCCAACTGAAAACAATGATAAATGCTGGATGAAGTATATTTAAAAGATCTCTTGAAAGAGAGATGTGCTGAAGCACATCACTGAACTATTAGGATGGTAAGGCGTTCAGAGGCCAGAGCTGCAGAGAGCATGGCCACCCTGGGGGGTGAACTTGCCCTGACACAGGCTTCCTCCTGGGGGCACAGGGGAGTCCTGGTGATAGGTGCTCGAGTCCTGACAATGTGGAGAGAGTCCAGGAAGAAATCACTGATGTAAGTGCATAAGTGGGAACGTGTGTGTAGACTTCTAACGCAGTTGGCATCACAGATCAACAGGGAAAGAAGAGGTTGTTCAAAAATTGATGCTGGATAAATTGGTTAATATCTAGAAAAATATGGATTTTACCTTACTCAATACATAAAAATCAGTTCCAAATGGATAAAGGACTTCACAGTATCATAAGCATTTCAAAAGCTTTTATAAGATAACATATAGGAGAACATATGATGGCCATGGACTAAGGAATAATTTCTTCAGTAGGATCCCAGAAGGGCAAACACAAAGAAAAAGGCTCACAAATCCTGTTACATTAAAATTAATCAAGGGCAACATAGACAATAAATGGAACCAGGAGGCCACATCTGGGAAAAGAGGCCTGCAATGCATTCAGCTGACAAAGAGCTAATGCTCAGAACGGGTAACTAAATCCTACACATCAGTAGGAAACAGACAAAGAAAGATAGAAATGAGTGACGGATTTCAACCTGGAGAAACAGGACTGTCCAGTAGAAGGGCTTCCAGGATTGGGCTGAAAGCAAATTAAAACCATAATTGAAAACGTTTCACAAACCTGTTCACAGTCTGGCAGCATCAAGTAGTGGTGGGGATGTGGGGAGGTTGGTCTGGAGGGTAACTGGTTTGGATCATTTAGGGGGTGCAGCTGAGTGAAACCACGCAGTGTTGAGGTTATGAACCCTATAAGCAATTTCCAGCACTTTCCCCCAAGGAAAAGGACAGGACATGTGCACACAATGAACAGTGGTGGGTTCAGCGCAACTTTCTTGGGGGATTGACATCTAGATGCCCTTTCCTGTACACTGTGTGGAGTCTCAGGAAAGCCCCTGTAGTGGGTGTGTGGTGCAAGAATGTCCATCATGACAATTTTTGTAACTGGAAAATAAAAGTCATAGGCCAACCTTCATTCAAGGGGTGGAGAAGCAGAGCAGAGCTCTCTGGGGAGAGCTGCAAAGAATCCTGGCCCCTTTGCACCTGGCTGGACCCAGGTGCTAATGGAAGGTGCCTAGGTCTGCCCGTGTTTCTGATCCATGGTCTTTCTGGGAAGGGAGCCCGGCCTCCCTGCCCACTGCTGGGTCCACTTGAGTCACCAGGCCCCAGGGACATCCTTGGCAGGTCTTCCCACAGGGTCTGAGGAAGTCGCTTCAGCTGCTCACTTCCCAAGTGTCCTCCCTTTTCAAAGTTTTATTTTGAAATCATTTTAGATTTTCAGAAATGCTGAAGAGAGGTTCCAGAGACTTCCTGTGTAGGCCCCCATAAGTTTTCTCTGTGCTAACTTTTTATATGACTCTGGTGCTTTTATCAAAATTCAGGACTTAACATTGGGCTTCTGTGAACTAAATGACAGACTTTATCGGGATTTCACCAGTTTTTCCACTGAGGTCACTGGTGTGTCCCAGTACCCAGTCCAGGACCCACGGCCACCACATCTCCTTCGTCTCCTCTGGTCAGTGGCACCTTCTCATCCTTTCTTATTTTCATGACACTTTGGAAGAATGCTGTGGAGATCTTTTGTGGGGTGGCCCTCACTTCAGGTTTCCCTGATCTTTCTCATTATTCAACATGGCTCATGGGGACAGTCACTCGGGAAAGTGTCCTCATGGTGCTCCAGCGGGTATGTGCTGTCAGTGATTCCAGCTCATGGGGGGACGCTGGGTCAAGGTGGTGTCTGCAGGTTTGTCCATGGTACAGTTTCTATCTTTCTTTTTCCATTATCTATTTTTGGAAGTAAGTCACCGTGTCCAGCTGCACTCAAAGTGGAGGGCAGTTGAGCTCTACCTGCTAGAAAGAGGTGATCAAAGAATGTAGGCTCGTGTGTTAAAACCACCCGGCATAAGAAATATTTTAGAGAGAGAGTTTGCGGCTCTGCAACCATCCTCTTTCCTCTTAAGGTTTCACCTGCCAATCTCAGCGTTCATGGTGTGTGTGTGTGTGTGTGTGTGTGTGTGTGTGTGTGTGTGTGTTTGTGTGTGGTGTCATGCCTGCAGCAGACATCTGAGGTGCCTAGTGCCCATCTCTGTTCCCCTCATCCTTGCTTTAGCCATGATTTGGAATTCTGTTCTTGGGAACTCTTGTCTCTTCTCTCCCATTTATTTATTCTATTATAATAAACTTAGGCCACTGGGTTGCTTTTTGTGTCTTTAGACACCCCATCTTTTCCTTCCTCCCTCCCTTCCTTTCTCACTTCCTTCCTTTCTTGCAACACAAGATGCTCCAGGCTCATCTTCTACCTTCTCTGTCCCAGACCAGGATCAGCCTTTCTCCAAGGATCCCTGGTTCCTTTTATTACAGAATGGTATTTAGAAATCAAGATCTGGGTGTCACAGCTTCTAGGCCCTTGAAGGGGACAGTGTTTGGAGATCCATGTGCACATATGACCCCTGTATACACACATATCTGTACCTATTTTAGTAGGCATGTATTTGAGTGCAAACTGATCATTTCTGACTCGAGTCCCACTCTACAAGGTTTGTTCTCACCTCCCCCGCTATTTAATTGTAACATCCTTCTCTGCTAGTGAAGAACCTGGCTCTTATTTTCTATAATTCACGTATTTGTTCAACTATGGTAAACTTTAGCTTCAGAATGGCTTGCCTGCAACTGGGAGAAACTGCTGTGTGTGTGGTGTGTGGAATGCTTGCATCCTTGGTGGGCACACCCTTTGTGAAGCAACTGAAGTTAGCACCTCCCACCCCTTCAGTGCGCTGAGGTCCTGGGTTTTCACAGTTAGATTTGTTTCTCTCAGTCTGCTTTCCTGAGATCCCCTTCTGGGTGATGTGTTCGATTTGTATAACCTTGGGCCCCATAGCAAATAGTACAGGCTGGGTGGCTTGAAGAACAGAAATTTGTTTCTCACAGTTCTGGAGGCTAGAAGTCCAGGATCAAAGTTTTGTGGGGCTGGTTTCTGGTGAGGACTCCTTTCCTGGCTTGCAGATGGCCGCCTTCTTGCTGTGTCTTCACAGGTGGAGAAAGAGAACTCTAGTCACTGCCTCTTATTACAGGGACACCAGTGCAGCAGTAAAGAATGAGAGAGAAAACTGTTCACATGCAAACATGTACATGAATGTTGATAGCAGCTCTGTTCACAGTTGCCAAATGATAGAAACATCTCAAATGTTCTTCACATTGTGAATGGAAAACGTTGCCACAGCCACTCACATCAGAAAGGAAGAACTATTGACACATGCAATAACCTGGACGGGCCCCAAAGGCACTGTGTTGAGTCAAAGGACCCAGTCGCAAAAGGTTGCAGGCCATGAGATTTCACAGATACCAGATCCTCAAACAGACAAAACTACAGTAACAACACAAGTCAGAGGTCGTTGGCACTGAGTGAGTGTGTGTGTGTGTGTGTGTGTGTGTGTGTGACTATGGAGAAACAGGAAAGAATGTGCTTTCTGATGATGGAGACATGTTCATAAATGAAATAGGAACTTTGTGGGATCCTGGTTCTAAATATCCAGTGGGTCAGGATCCTGACTGTGGTGGTGCCCCTATGAATCCACATGTTAAAATTCACGGAACGTGTGAAGAATAGTCAATAGTGCTATATAATAATTCAAAAATGCAATTAAAAAGTAAATGGAAAAAGAAATACTTAGGGCTTAATAACAATGAATATTTTATGCATCAAAAAATTGACGGTATATACAACATTGGGTACTTCACTACCCAGAGGAAATGGTGTAGCTTTAAGTACATTTATTGGAAAAAGAAGAATATGTAAAAATAAGTAAACCATTCACTTCTAAAAGTTTGAAAAAGATCTAAGGCAAAATATCCAAGGAAACAAGAAAGAAAAAGTTAATAAAGGGCAGAACGCAGTGAAAGAGGAGCCCGGCCACACCTCTTGTAATAACAATAGAGGCAAAAGCAAAACCCAAGTCTTTTATGGAAAGACCAGTAAGTGGACTGATGCTGTCAACACCACAGAAAAGGAGATATGTAAATAGAATAAAGATTGACAGACACTAAGTGGGATTGCTACAGTCCAAATAACAATTAAAACTAATGAAAGGGTTTCAGGAGGAATGCCTGCTGGTAAACTGGAAAATGTAGGTGATAAACAGATTTCCAGGAAATAAACAATGTACATATTTGGAAAAAAAGAAATACGAAACCTGAAGAGTCATGGAATAGCAGCACTGAAATGTAGTCAAAGGTCTCTTCTTTCAGGAAACTCCACCTCTCTCATCCAACATGGTAGTGAGAGTTCAAACAGCATAGTAAAGCAAGAAAAAGAAATAAAATACATACCTATTGGACTAAAAACATAAAACTGCCACGATTTCAGATAACATGATTGTCTACATAGAAAATCCCAAGGACTCTACAAAAACAAAGTAAAACGAAACCAAACCTGCTAAAATAAGTGAGTTCAGCAAGGTGGCAGGATATAAGCGCAAAATACAAAGAGTAATTATATTTGAACATGCTAGCAATAAACATGTGGAAACTGAAATTAAACACACAATACCATTTATAATTGAGCCAAAGAAAGTGAAATACCTAGGTATAAATCAACCAAAACCTGTAGAAGAAATGTATGCTAAGAATTACAAAATGCTGGTGAGAGAAATGGAAAAAGACAGAAATAAATGGAGAAACAGATTGTGCCGTGGATTGGAAGACTCAGCACAGAAAAGATATCACCCCCCCCCTCCTTCCCAATGATATACGTCGGTTTAGTTCAATTCCTTTCAACCTCCTAGCAAGGTTTCTTCTTGTAGACATAGACAACTTTATTCTAAACTTTGTATGGAAAGGCGTAAGACCTAGAATAGCTAAAATAATTTAGAAAAAAAGAAGAAAGTGGGAAAAATCACTCTACCTGATGTTAAGCCTTTTTATATAGCTACAATGATCGAGAGTGGGGTATTTGTGGAAGGAAAGAAACATAGATCCATGGAACAGAATGTAGAACCCCCAAATAGGCCCCCACAAACATGCCTAACGGATTTTGACAGTTGCAAAAGCAATTCAGTGGAGAAAGGACAGTCTTTCCAACAGGGGGTGCGGGCGCAATGGGACAATGACAGGCAAAAAATGAACTTTGACCTAAACATCTTATGCAAAATTAACTCCAAATGGACCACAGATTTAAATATAAAACATAAAACTATTAGAAAACAACTAGGAGGAAACCTTTGGGACCTAGGGCTAGACAAAGAGCTCTTAGATTTGACAGCAAGGAATGGTCCATAAAAGGAAAAACGGACGAATTAGACCTATCATAACGAAAACTGCTCTGTTAGGATGAAAAGATAAGCTCCAGACTGACATAAATATCTGACATAAAAAAATGACAGAGGACTACAAAAAGAAAATATGTAAACAAGTGTCAAAGCTCAACATTAAAAAACAAACCAATCCATTAGAAAGTGGGTAAAAGACATGAGCTGGCATTTCACTGGAGTGGGTGTGCAGATGGGAAATAAGCCCATGAAAAGATGCCCAACATTCTTAGTCACTAGGAAAATGCAAGTCAAAACCATGAGTCATCATCACTCACCTATCAGAACGGCTAAAATAATAAAAAAGTGATAAGCCCAAATGCTGGGGAGGATGCAGAGAAAATAGATCAGTCGTACACTGTTGGTGGGAATGTAAAATGGTACAGCCACTGTGGAAAACAGTCTTTTTACAGTTTTTCACAAAACTAAATGATGCAAATTACCACACGACCCAGAACTACATTCTTAGGCATTTATGTCAGAAAAGTTACGTTCACACAGAAACCTGTACCCAGATGGTTTATAGGAGTCGAAAACTGGAAACAACCCAAATGTCCTTCAACGGATGAATGGTTAGACTGGGGTTACGATGGAGGGTTACTCAGCAGTGAATAGGAGTGAACTCTTGACATAGGCGAGAATTTAGATGGATCTCAAGGGAATAACATTGAGGGGAAAAAGACAGTCTCAAAAGATGACATATTATTGCACAGTAATTCCACTTACATAGCATTCTTGAAACGACAAAACCATAGGTAGGGAACAGATTAGTCATTGCCCAGCGGTGTGGAGGGGGAGGAGGCGAGCTGGTTGTATCAGTATCTGGACTGTGGTGGTGCATACACAAATCTACATGTGTGGTAATATTGCACAGATGTGTTTATGTGGGGGGAAGTCCCCCCATATAAACGCATGCATGTAAAACTGGGGAAATCTGAATAGTCAGTGGTTGGTATCATGTGCGTTTCTGGGTTTTGATATTGTACTATGGTTACGTAAGATGTTGCCAGTGGGGGAAGGTGGGTGAAGGGTAAACAGGATCTATTATTTCTTACCACTGCATGTGAACCCACAATTACCTCAAAATAAAAAGTTAAAGAAGAAAACCTAACCTACACTGGTTTGATCTACCAAACTTTCGAGCAACAAGAGTAGTTCCAATGCTGCATAATTTCAGAAAATATAAACACAGGGCCATAGCCGCCCTACTCATTTTATATGGGTAGTGTGATCAGGGTAAATTACCAACAGATTAGGCTAAAATAATAAAGGAAAGAATAGAAATGTAGAGGTCCAGTTCACTGATGAGCATAAATGCAAAAAGCCTAAGTGTTGACCCATCAAATCCAACAGAAAATATGAAATAATCCATTATGATGGAGCTGGGGTAATCAGGAATGAAAGGATGGTTCAGTGCAGATAAGGCATCCATGCAACTCACCACAATAGACCAGGGGCCAGCACTCACGCAATTGCTTCAGTGTACACTTACCTCCTTTAGTAGGCTCCGCACTAATTCATCATGAATTAATTCATGATACTTGTTCATAGCTGTCGTGGACTTGTTTTCCATATGGAAGCATTGGCAGAGCTAAAAAGGGGCAGAATATTGCACCTTCCTTTTGGGAAAGGGCCTGGCCGCAGGAACTTGCTCAGAATCTTGGGTGTCCTAAACCTCACTTTCTGCTCAGAAGAGAACCTGAGGCTTTTAAATGATCTGCCCTGCTGGTCTCCTTGTGGACATGGAAAAGAAAGGTAGCTTGTTATGGAAGTTTGTTGCGTTTCCCCCTAAGGACCTGGGAGCTTTAGCAGATGGTGGCTGGGTTTACAGGGGAGCCCTCAGACCACATCGTGGTGCCCGCTTGCCCTCTGGGGCTCTGGGGAGGCAAAGGGGCTGCTCCAGGCCAGCAGAGGAGAGGCGGCGCCGAAGGGAAGACGGCCTCCAGTTCATCATGCTGACCGGCCCGGCCTGCCCCTCTCCCTTTGCCGCTGCGCGACTGTGGTGTGGTCCGTGCAGATGGCGTGCATTGGGGTGGCGAACGTCACAGACCCCAAGAAGAAGGCCTTGAGGGCCACCAGGAGAGGAAGACCAGGGAGGGGGCGCCGGGATGCCACGCACGTCCCTCTCCGCGCGGCTGCGCAGGGCAGGCACGCAGGGCAGCACAGCACACGCGGCGCGGCAAGAAGTGCTTCTGGTTGTCCTCGCCCACGCAGTGTGGACCCAGGGGCAGCGGTCACGCAGCGTCTGCGCACAGCCGGGCCACCCGGCGTGCTGGGCTCTGTGTCCACGGGCGCCGAGCCCGGGTGGGTGAGCACGGTTCGCGCGTGCTGCCAGCGCTAGGAAGGCCAGCAGGCGGAAGAGTGTGCCGTGGGCCACCCCGTAGGCCACATCCCGCGTGGGCAGCAACAGCGCCCACGTGGCCGCGGCGCACACACAAACCACACGTGGCGTGGCCGCTCAGGGGCCTTGTGCGTGGAAATGCGCGCAGGCATCGTGGGCTGTGCTCTGTGGGGCCAGGCCCCGCTGGGTCCCTGCGTGCCTCGTCTCCCACCTCCTGAGCCCCTCGTCCTGCTCCCGCCTGCGGGCAGGGCCACGGCCTGGGTCCTGGGCGGCCGTGCAGTGTTCTAGAATGTGCCCTCAGACGGGATTGTGACCACAGGAAGGGAAGCCACCCGCTCTACCTGTAGGAGCCCATTCCCAACAGGCGACTTCTCCTTGGGCGCGAGGCTGGGCACAGGGGTGCACTGATAGCACGTGGTCTTTTTAGGACCTTGTGGAAGCCAGGGGAGGAGGAGGAAACAGGTCAGCGCTTCTGGGGGGGGGGAGTGGCGGGCTGGGGTTGAGAGGAGATGCTGTCAGGCGGGGGTAGCAAGGGCCCTGGGCCAGGGGGGCTCTGAGGATGTCTTGGGAGGCCGGTTGTGGACTGGTCCTGCTGTATTTGGGCGCTGGGAGGGGCTGCAGGCTGGGGCTCTAGTGGCCGGAGGGATGGAGTCTGGACCAGGGGACAGAGTAGAGGAAAGGAACGGGGTCAGTTGTGGCTCTCCCCTCCTTTCCCCTGGCTTGACCCCTCTTCCTGGCCACTGTCCCGCAGGGGACTCTCTGTGGGGCCCCCACCCTCACTGCTGCAGTTGATCCCCGGGGCACAGAGGGTGTTGGGCCAGGACACCAGGGGGGGCTTGGCCCTGGATGTCAGAGGCGTGAGGCTGCTGGGTGGGGGGGGGACCAGCAGGTGGGTGTGAGTCCCTGCTATTGCTGGTGTTTGGGAAAGACCTGGGGTTTCTATTTTTGTGTGCTTTCCAAATTTGTGAGCACTTATCCGTTCATCTTTTCAGCTGATTTTGTTAAGTTTTCTTGCTAAGTACCACCTGCGAGTACACATAGCTACGCTTTCTGTTACGTGTTGTGGCTTTGACTAAAACTGCTGAACTCACGTTGACTAATCGTGGTGAGAACGGGTACAGTCAGGCCTGAGTTTAACAGCGATTTTCACCATTATATTTGAGAAAGCAGAATAACTGAAAAATAATATTTATCATTAAAAGGGAATGCTCTTTTATTCCTAGGTAAATTTAAAAAATATGTATTTCTTCCTCTTCTCTCATCTTGACATGCTGATTTTTTACCAAATAACTTTTGTGCATTTATTGAAAATGTCACAATAAGTCGGGAACCTCAGCCTGTCCTCCCTCCCCCTCCCTTTATCCCCTTCCTGGGTTTTGCAAGAGGGGAGGTCAAGTCCATGACTGAGTGGACAGTGGACAGGCAGCTTTAATCCAGGCAGGTCCCCCTCACTCTCCTCACACTTTCCTGGGCCCCTGCCCCATCGCCGAGGGCCAAGAGTGGGGGTGGCTGTGTTTGTGTGCTCTCGCGGGGAGGCCATTGCCCCCATCAGGGCTTCTTAGGCGGGAGTCCTGGCTAGAGCAGAGATACCACCAGCCACTCTCCAGAATGAGCATTTGTCCCTTCATCATTCTGTCTGTCTCTCAAGAGCCTGGGCTTTCTTGGTGTCCAGCCACCGACATATGCTCGGGTGGAGGAAGAAAACATGGCTCAGGTTACCTGGAAGCTCCGAGGCCCTGGGGCCCACAGGACAGGTGCTGGGGGGGCTTCCTGGTCCTGCTGCCTGTGGGTGCCCGACTGGGGCCTCCCTCGTGTCCCCATCAATAAACGACTAAGTGGCCAGCCCGGTGGCTCAGGTGGTTGGAGCTCCGTGCTCCTAACTCTGAAGGCTGCCAGTTGGATTCCCACATGGGCCAGTGGGCTGTCAACCACGAGGTTGCCAGTTCAACTCCTCAAGTCCCGCAAGGGATGGTGGGCAGCGCCCCCTGCAACTAAGATTGAACACGGCACCGTGAGCTGAGCTGCCTCCCGGATGGCTCAGTTGGTTGGAGAGCGTCCTCTCAGCCACAAGGTTGTCGGTTCAACTCCCGCGAGGGATGGTGGGCTGTGCCCCCTGCAACTAACATCGGCAACTGGACCTGGAGCTGAGCTGCGCCCTCCACAACTAAGACTGAAAGGACAACACCTTGAAGCTGAAAGGCACCCTCCACAACTAAGACTGAAAGGACAACAGCTTGATTTGGAAAAAAATCCTGGAAGTACACACTGTTCCCCAATAAAGTCCTGTAAAAAAAAAAGTGTTTACAAAAAAAAAAATAAATGACTGAGTGACAAGCTTCATTTCTGATTTGCATCTCTTTCAAGGTTGGAAACTTAATTTGCACATGAAAGAACTACATTTAATAACGAAAAAGGGTGTGAGCATATGGGTGTCATGTTTCTGCTCACGTAGCACGTGTCTGGAATGTGAAGATGTGTTTATGAGGAAGCGTGTTCTTATAAATCACTTATAAGTAATTTATTTGAGATGAAAACACAGGGGGTTAGATGTCCCTGCAGTGGTCAAGAACCACGGGCATAGTGGACACGGGGTGTGGTCACATGCACACGGGCTGCGGGTTTGTGCTTGGCCCTGCTTGGGCGTCTGGTGTGTCTAGGGACGTGCTGGCACCGTGTGTGGACCTCTCTAAAGATGAGCTGGGGTGGCAGCAGTTGCAGGGCAGAGGTGGCTGTTTTCCGGAGGGGAACTCTAAAGCTTGGTGAGAGTGAGGAGCTGCCCGGAGGGGTTGAAGGTAAAGGGGGGGTCCTGAAAGGTGGGAACTGGATCTCAGCGTTTGGGGACCACTGTGGTGCGGGCAGTGCCGCCTGCTCCTCGGCTGTCACTGCCTGCTCTCCATCCTCGCCCAAGGGAGGGCCCTCTGGCAGTGGGCACCCTCTGCCCAGGCTGGGGTTGCTGGAGAATTCCCATCCCCAGCAGTCCTCAGCCCTTGGACCAGCTTGGGTGTGGGGGGCTGCACTGCCTCACACCTCAGGAGGGGAGCTCTGAGACGTGCGTGTACTCCACGGCTGTGCGTGCCCCCAGCTGGCCAGGCTGCAGGTGCCACCATGCTGACTTGCTTCCCCCACCCCCACACCTCCTTGAATTCCTCTGGGGCTTCCAGGGCCCCTCCCAAAACAGCTCCTGCACTGGGGTCCTTGTCAGGGCTGCTTTTGGGGGACCCAGCACAAAGCAGGAGAGGCTAGTGGTCCTGGTCTTCACTGGGGAGTGTGAATGCCATCCTCAAGGGCTGTGGTCCCCAAGTTTGTCACAGAGGCACATTCTTGGGCCCCACCCAGACCTGTTGAGTCAGAAGCTCATGGATGGGCCCAGCCAGTCCCCCAGGTGATTCGACTCTTTGGGGTGTGTGTGTGTGTGGAGATCAGAAATGCTGTTGGCAGGATGGCAGATGGTCACACTGGACACCTGGACGAGGAGGTTCTGAGCAGGAAGAACCAGAGACCAGCCAGGAGGCCAGCGTGAGGCCCAGGCACAGGTGGGCAGCGCTGGGAGAGCAGACAGGACGGGTGGTGAGGGAGGGGCCAGGACAGTTCTTGGCTCACATTTTTGGGGTTATTGGTGTGAAGGGGATTATTCCACTGTGGACATGCTGTGTTTGAGCCCCATGGACAGTTTGGGTGGAGATGCCTGGAGGCTGTCATGGAGCTCAGAGCGAGGTCCAGTCCAAGGTGGAGATCTAGGTGTCAGCAGATGGATGGGTGGACACCCAGTGAGTGGATGGGCTCCCCCAGAGGGTGGACACCCAGTGAGTGGATCATTTCAGATTCCCAGGAGTCAAATTTATCGGCAAAATAGTGTGGAATTAAAAAACCCTGTTATCTAAATGCCTTCTAAGGGGGTTCTCCCAGTTGACACCCCCGGGCCTGTCTCGACCCATCTGTTCCCAGTGGACCTGTCGTCTTTGGTCTTGTGCCGTGAGATGGGAGAAAGCCCAGCTCTCACGGCGGTCGTGGGTGCCTGATGGGGACGGATGTTTCCTGTGTTCCGACTTCTGCCCGCCCCTTTCTGACCCATCCCATGTGCCTTTGACAGATTGGACTGTTGGGTTTCTCACGTTTGTCCTGAGAGGTGCATGGTGCTTTGTAGGGACGACACGCTGGCTGTGATGAGAGCCGTGTGCTCTGCCTGGTCCTGTGTTTGCCTTCGTCCTGCCACCCCTTTCTGACAGGCAGACGTCATCGGATTCTGTAGGCTCAGTGCCCTCCTTCTTCGGGATTTCCTGATTGCATCTGAGCCTCGGGCGCCCCTCGCAGAGGCTGTGGTCCCTCGGAAGCTCACCCTCCACATGGTTCCTCTGGGTTCTGTTTTGCAGCCCAGCTGACACGAGGCCCCGCTGCCTGCAGACAGATGACCAGAGGCGGGAGGCCCACTAGCTCCTGCCCAGCCCCTCTGCACACCCTGCTTCTGCCTTTCTCTCCTGAAGCCACCAGCATGAAGGGCAAGGGGGAGAGTGGAAAGGGCTGGCTGGCTGCCCGCCTCTCTGTTTTCACAGCAGCTGGCTGCTATCTGCCCTGGTCCCCCCCTTCCCACTTCCGCTGTTCAGCTCTTTCACTGGGGCCCAGGCTGGAGGAGTTTGGGGGCCCTTTAGCCTCAGTTCTCCCTGCTGGGTGCTTGCCCTCACCCCCATGCTCTGGGAAGCATCCTCTGAGGCTTTGGACGCGGGGTCCCCCATCTGCTGCTGCTTGGGACCCTGTGGGGTCTGTAGTCTGGCCCTAGCTATGGCGTGCTGTGGCCTCATGCTCACTCATTCTGGGCTGGTCTGGCCGTGGCCCTCACCCTCTGAAGGTGGCAGCAGGTCAGCAAGCCCGGCGGGCGTTTGGGTTGAGGAGGGGTTCCTGGCCCCGTCTTGCAGGTGGGTCGGCCTGTTTGAGCCGAGGAGGCAGTGCCTGTGGCCCTGGGGTCCCTTCTGCTGGCTGCTGAGCTGTTGAAATCCTGAGGCAGGAAGCCAGAATCACACGCCTGAAGAAAGGCAGCCGTTCCGATCAGAAAAATAACTCAGAAATCTCAGAGGCAGAACAAAGGAGACCCAGAGGCTGATGCCATAGTTTTGGACCTCTCCCCTAGATTGCTAATTTTAACAGTGTCTGTGCCCATGGAGGGGCAAGCAGCTTGCTTCCTGACTGCAGAGAAGGGCGTTCCAGCAAGAGCAGGGCCTGGTGCCTGGTGTTCTTTCTGGCATGAGCAGGCGGGAGCTGCCGAGTCGAGTTCAATGCATCAGAGTTTAATCAGACGTGGCAGCTGTCGGGTGCCCAGGCCCAGGGACAGCTTGCAACCAAAATGATCTGATCCATCCAGGACACGTCAGTGCTGCCTGTGGGCATTGGGGCCCAGCCTGCCCCAAACGCAAACCCTAATTCCAGGCGCCCCAGCCTGCGGCCCAACGGGGCTCTCTGCCACATGGAGACGCAGAGATGGGGGCCATCTGGAGAGTAGCTGGTTTTGCTCAGGAAAGGCAGACAATTTGGGGAAGGAAGGACGCATAGGAGATGAGGCGGAATTCTCATCTGCTGAATTCCCAGGTGTCAATGGAGAAATCACGAGTCGGGGGACAGCTGAAACCATGGGGGTCAGGGTTGGGGTAGCCAACATTTTTAATGTTCTCACTCTCGCTTCTGCGATTTGATGATTATTTTCATGCAAGACTGAGTGAGTCTTGGATCTGAACAGCCAGGCATGACGAGGGCTGGCCTCCGCTGAGGCTGTAGGCTGCTGCTCACGGAGGGTCTTTGTGGGCAGCCGATGACGTGGAGGCCCCGTGCTGGGACAAGGGCAGTGGGTGGGAGTGGGGTAGAAATCTGTAACAGGCAGCATTCCTGGCCCAGTGTCGGGGGAAGGTGCCAGGTAGGAAACCAGCTCCCTGACCTGCTCTGGGTGCCTGGGGTGGGGCAAGGCTGGCCCCTTACCTGGGAAGCCACAGGTGAGGTCTGGGGTTAGGAGGGCCACTCCTGCCCAGAAAGTGGACAGGATGGGCACCTGAGGCCCCATCCAGGTGAGAGGAGAGGAGGGCGGTGACCTGTGAGTCGTTTAGCTTTGGGCACTTGGGGTGGAAGCCTTTCAGAGGTGCCACTTGAGAAGTGTCACTCTGTTGAAGTAGCACTTGCTGCCACCCGTGCAGTGAGGCACCGGAGGGACAGTTAGGGCCACAGCCCAGGGTTCCTTTCTCCCGGCAGCCTCTTCCGACCAGCACCTTGCTCAGATCTTAGGGTGCTACGCCCCTGGGAGTCACACGCCTGCAGAGTGACCACCTGGCTCCCAGACTTAGGTCCCCACAGTGTCCCCTCCCCAACCCTCCCACTCACATTCTTCTTGTGTGGCCAGCGCTGGATCTAAATCTTGGGGTCTCCTCGGGGAGCCAGGAGGCCTGTGCCCCCTCACCTGGGAAGGTGACCTACATGGACTTCTATGTATTAATTTAACAGAAATCAAGATACGATTGATTCTTGTCTCTGTTCTAAAACAGATTTCTCATTTTGAATCTCCTCAAGATTTTAGTCATAGCTCGTCTTTTGTTTTCCTAATAAATTATGGGACACCAATGGATTTTAATAATGAAACAGTGACAAAACACGTGCACATCTAGTGTTTAATTTTAATTGACGCACAACAGGCAGAACTAATAACAAATGCTCGCTGTCTCGGGAGCACGGTCCTTTGTCTTGGCTACAGACATGAAGAAAACAACGTCCTCCCCTGATTCCTGGGCACGTGGCTGGGGAGCTGGCCCTGCCGCTCCCTGACCCTGTTGCCCTGCCAGCTTTGTCCCCCCGCAGCGGTGGCCGCCATGCAGCCACTGAGGCCTTTGCTTGATCATGTGTTCTCTGCCGGCCCGCGGGGAGGCGAGATCAGGGCAGAGCCTCGTCTGCTCTTCCCCAGCAGCTTCCAGCACAGCACCGGGCAAATGGAGTGGATGGAGTGTGGGGTCACCTCCTGGAGTGATCTGTTGGTCGTGAGATGTTACATGTGTCTAATCAAACATTGGACACCCTGGGCCATGTTCTGTGAGGACCTCATGTGTCCAAACCAGGGAAACCCTTGTCCTCAGCTGAGTGAGGGTCTGAGGGGTGCAGGTGGCAGGGCCAAGGAGACGGCCCCGAGGCACGGAAGTGAGGGTCTGCTGGGGGTGAGAGGAGGAACTCCTGGCTGGGTCCCACCTTGGGGCCGAGTCTGACTGTCACGGGATTGTCCCCCACAACTCAGCCCCGGGCTCCCAGGCTCGGCAGGAATGGAAGGAGCCTGCTTTTGGCCTTGCTGGGGGTGCCGGGCCACCTCCTCGAGGGGTGCTGTGGGGCCTGTGCAGCTCCGTGTGCTCCGGGTGAACAGGCTTCCGGAACCTTCCTGGGCACCATGCGTCGCAGTGCTTAGATCCCCCAGCAGCCCAAGGCCTCCGGGGAAGGGCTTGATTCTGCAGATAGACTTCTGGGAGGGACCCTGTCCAGGCGAGGAGCGGGCCAGGGAGGCCGGGTGGCAGGGCCCAGGCTGTTGGAGCCCCAGGTGTGACAGCCCATGAACCAGGCGGCCGGGACCTCAGTGTCCTTTTCACGCAGACCGACGTCCCTCCCATATCTGGGAGTTCTTGGCAGGTGCAGTGACCCACACAGAGGCCCCTGTGGGGCTCCGTAAACGACATTTGTCACTGAGGCATCGCCAGAGAGTGTGGGCTGGGCACCCCTGCGGCCAGCGGTCCTGGTGAGGGCGCTAACCGTGCTTATCGTGTTTGTTGTTGTTTTTTTTTTTTTTTTTTTTTTTTGCTGTTTTTAAACATAGGTGAACTTGACCTATTGGGCTGTGCTTGCAAATAAATCTGCCTTTGTCTGCACAGGTATATTTGGGGCTCTGGACAGGGACTGAGCCATTGCCAAGGTCAGCGAGGAGTGACCCGCATGCAGCCGCTCCCGCCTCCTCCAGGCTGACCGACCTGCCTGAGCCTCACCCTGCAGGGGAGACACAGAGAGGTTGTTCTGCCGGCCTGAGCTCCAGCCTCAGTGACAACGTGCTGGGAAATGCACCCGGGAGGGAAGGGTCTGGTGTCAGAAGAGGGGTGTGCACCTGGCCCCGCCTACCTTGCAGGGGCTCAGCTCAGGCCTGAATTGAGCTGCTGTCCGTAGCCTTGTTACAAATCAGGGGCATAGGGGCGGCTGCTGGGGGCTGCTGTTCCCCCACCCCCTGCTGCTTTTAGGCCAGTCTGACTGGTTTTTGAACTGTTTCGTGGCTGGGTGAAGGGCTGAAATGATTTGAGTCCACATGGGGACTTCCCAGCAGGCTCAGAACCACACGTGAATGTGAGCGTGGGGTCCACTTGGACCACCCTCTCCCAGGGAGCAGGGCAGGCAGAACCTGCAGGAGGCTGGGGCAGGGGCATCACCCACAGCAGGGGCCAGGGGTCTGGGAGGGGTCCCTCAGCCCAGACTCGCAGCCTCCAGGCGGGTTCTGATTCCTCACACGGAATTCTCCAGGCCGGATGCAGGGTCCCGGGTCTGAGCAGGCTCAGGCAGCCACAGAGCCAACTCCGGCCCTGGCTGGGCCCCAGTGGACAGAGCTGGTTAGAGAGCTGCTAGCAGGGAGGGCTCCCAGCCCTGCTTGTCCACAGTCCTGCCCCTGGTGACGCTGAAGACCTTCTGCTTGGAGTACAAGCCTGGGGCCCCTCTGGACAGCGCAGGAAGGCCCTGGGCGGCTGTCCTGTGGCAGGGCTGGCTGCTGCCTGTGGCCCTCAGAACAGGAGGTGACGCCGAGGCTTGCTTGTTACTGGGTCTAGTTAAACCAGTTGCTTTCCTTTGCTCCCACTTAAAGCCCACATCTGGTGCAAACAGACACTCTCCTGGGACAGCGATAACCGTTTCTGTCACTTTCTGCACCAGGGCTTCGGTTAAGGTTGATGAAGTGACGGCCCAGCCCACTATCAACTCAGCCTCTTCCCGGGGCTCTTGGGTTTGGACCGGCGATTCCCTCTAACCTGGGGTTTAACGTGGTGCCCCGTCCTGCTGTCATGACAGGTGTGGCCACGTGCTCGCCTGCCTTGGAGCCAGGGTTCTGTGAACACTGCTGTAGTGGGGTGAATAAGACCCCTCCGCTGCCCCGCCAAAGATATGTCCGAACCCTAACCTCAGTGTCCGTGAACGTGACCTCATCTGGAAATCGGGGCTTTGCAGATGTGATTAAGAATCTCACGATGAGACTGCGCTGGATTAGGTGGCCCTAAATGCAGTGACCTGTGTCCTTGTAAGGGGAGGGAGAGACTTGACAGGGGAGAGGGCTGTGTGAGAAGGGGCCAGCGAGCCAGCCGAGAGTGGAGTGATGTGGCCACAAGCCCAGGAGCACGCGTGGCCAGAACCTCCTCTGCCCAGGGCTGGTGAGGGGACGGGGAGGGGGAGGCGTGGGACAGCTCTGCCCCTGGAGCCCCACACCTCGATGTGGGACTTGCAGTCTCCACAGCTGTGAGGAAATGCATGTCTGCTGCTCGGATCTGCCCAGCGTGTGGTCCTTTGTTACAGCCGCCCCGGAAATTCATGCAGCTGGGCCCCCACTTTTCTTGGCTAGGGCTGACACTCAGCCAAGGGCATGGATTCATGGCCAGCTGGGAATTGGTGAATAAGTCACAGGTCTCAGCCGAGCCTGGCAATACATCTGGTCTCTGCCCTTGAAGCAGACGGGGGACAGAGGGACGGAGCCCTTGGGCACTGCATCTGTGTGCCAGGAGGGGGTGACGGCTGTGTAGCCAGGGTCTCCTCTGGCGCCAGCCTGAGCCAGCCAAGGGGTGTTTGGGAGGAGGACATCCGGGCAGGGGGAGCAAAGTGGGGGGTGGGACTAGGCGTGGGGTGGTGGGACCTGGGAGGGAGCCGGGGTGCGGGGCTGCACACAGGAGCTGGGGGACGTCTGACGTAAGAGAAGGGCAGAAGCTGTCGGTTTTAAAGGTCGTGCTGGCTGCCCGGTGGGGAAGACACAGGGCCTGTGCCATGGGCGGTGTCCCCCAAAAGCACATATTGTAACCCCGACCCCAGTGTGATGGTGTTAGGTGGTGGCCTTCGGGAGGTGGTTAAGTTTAGCTGAGGTTGTGAGGGTGGGGTCCCCAGGACGGGACACTGTCCTTATGGGAAGGGCTCTCTTTCTCCACCATGTAAGGACACAGAGAAAAGGAAGAGACCCTCAGCAGAACCCAACCCTGCCAGCACCTGGATCTCAGATGTCCAGCCTCCAGCACCGCGACCAGACTGGAAGCAAGGTGGTTGTTAGGGAGGCTGAAGTGGTCAGAGGCAGCAGGTGGAGACAGTGGGCAGATTTGGGCTCCATTTTGGGGTGGGAGGTCTGCTTCGTGGATGGATAGATGAGGGCTTGGGCAGGGGTGGGGGCTGGGTTTCCAGCTTAATATTGTCCCACAGGTGTCTGTGGTTCTGTTCATAGTTCTTCAAAATCTTTTATACTCTCTGCCTTTTGGATCAGACAGTTTCTATTGTCCTATCCTCAAGTTTAACCTTCTTTTTTTGGTCACCTCCAAACTGTAGTCAAGAGTAACCAGTAAATTTCTGTTTTGGTTATTGTAGTCACCAGTTTTAGAAAATCCATTTGTCTGTGGAGATTTCCTGTCTGATTATTCATTGATATAATATTTTCTTCTACTTCTTTATACATATTTTATTTTTACTCTTTGACTGTATCTTTATTTTTTGAACATAGTTATAACAGTTGTTTTGATGTATTTTTCTGATAGATCCAATATTTAGGTTCATTTGGAGTCAATTTATCCTGACTGCCTTTTTTTCCTGATTGTGGGTCAAAATTTCCTGTTTCTTTGCATGTCTAACAATAGGTTAAAAACTGGACATTGTAGGTGATACATTTTTAGAGACTCTGGATTGTTTGTGTTGTTCGGGGATTATTTTTTCTTCTTGTCCCAGTAGGCAGTTAACTTTTTGGATTGACACTGCAAACCTTGCTTCTCTTGTACGTCTCAGTAATTTATGCCCCTGCTCTGTTCCTGTGGCTTCCCCTGAGCTTCTCCTGTGCGCCTTTAGAAGTTGGTGGTCAGCTTATCTCTAGAAACCCTCCCACCCCCCGCTGTCTGTTGTGACACCTGGCACTTCAGGTTCCTGCTGCTCCAGACCCATCGCTGGGGGTGTGTTCACTGAGCGCGACTCACAGGCCTGCCTCTCAGAGGCTTCTCGCTGGCCCCTGCCTGCTTTTCCATCTGCCGGCTTTTCCAGCAGGCGTGTAGTACAGCCGTCAGCGTAGGTGTGTGCAGAGTTCACACTCAGGATTTGGACCTCGCTCCTCGCTCCACTTGGGTGGGCCAAGTCTTCTCATTAATTTTTTCAGTGTGTTCTTACCGATTTTAACATTTTTTTTTTAGATTCAGATTCATTCTTGGGAAGACATTAACGTCTGCCCTGCTGTTCCCAGCGGCTCCGGGTGCAGCCAAATCTTGGGCTTCCCCTTGGGGCGTGTGGGATTCCTCCGGGGACCAGGGCTTCTTCCCTGAGGCAGAGGCTCCGGTTCTGCCTTAAAGCAACTCGGGAGGGAGATAACTGTTTGCTTTGGCTTTCGTTTAATTTATCCTTGAGCCCAGAGGACTGAGTACATTTGCCATCACATTATCTAGGACGACTCCAAAGATTTTCATTGCAGGATCAATTTTGTCCTGGAGTGGCATCCACTTAACACCACGAGCCCCGTGCTGTTAGCTGAATAAAGGTCAAACCACCAGACACCTCGGCGGAGAATATCCATCCTGCTGGGTGAGAGGGCCACTCGAGGAAAGGTTAATGGACGCCAAGGACGGGGTGTAGCTCAACAGGCGTGTAATGATGCCTCAGAGCAGAATTTCCATTTTTATTCAGTTTAGTGGCTGGATACTTGTGATTTTCAGTTCTAACTACTCAGTTTAGGATGTTCTCTGGGAAATTGTCTTGCAGGGGTCAGGACTGCCCTTTGCAGAAATCTCCTCTCCAATTATCTGCAGGACTGCAGAAAGTGTCCCTGACGGAACCAAAGATGACAAATTAATAGATTACGGTCCCCTCTCCAATAACTCAATAACTGTGTGCATTTTAATTAGCCTGTCTTGTGGAAGGGGGAGGAGGAGACAAGTCACCCTCTCGGGTGCTTTCCCGGGATGGGCTGTCTCAGGTATACACGTCTGATTAATTCCATGTAGTGACGAGGAAGCCAGAGGTTCAGGATCTTGGGCAGCCTGGCTGGCAGGCATGATGTCCCACCTGTGGGCAATTAATGAGGTTTGGGGAGTTTCTGGGGACTGGAGGGGCCATGACCCAAGGGACTCAGTCTGTTTTCGGGCCACCCCATCTGCTGGGAGAGTTCTGAGGGAGATGTTCGTAGCCACTAAGTCCGAGAGTGTGGCCACCCACACGGCTGGCTGATGTGTCCTTGTGCCTGTGCAGGGGGCCGAATACCCATCGGAGAAGCCCGTTCTCCCACCTGGGGGAGGCCAGAACCCCACAGATGGCCACTTGTCTGTAGCACCTCTCACCCTAGCCCCGGTGTTTCGGGACCAAACCTAAGGGATTGAGCCGGGTGGGGTGGGGAGGAACGGTCTTCTGAGACCCTGCCAGGCCAGGTCAGGACAGAGTCTGGAGACAACTCAGTGGGAGTGCGTGCTGATGCAGGTCCTTCCTTTGTGCCCCAAGTTCCCGACCTGGAAAATGGCCTTGACCTTCTCCTGGTCCGTCATCATTCCCATCATTCCAGGAGGCCAGCCAATCCCTCTGGATGTAGTAGCAGCAGGGAGGGCTGGGCCCCGGACAGGTCTGTGGTTTGCACACTGAGCCCACTGAGGAAGCAAAATATCAGAAGGTGCTGCTAAACTGAGCAGAGGGCCTGTCGGGGCTGAGCCGGCAGCGAGGCCGGCTCGCTCTGCTCCCTGCTGAGAATGTGTGAGGCCCGCGAGCAGAAGCCACCCTGTGCTGTGGCCACCCCATCTTCTGCTGCTGCTGTGAAAATTAAGTCCTTTCCATTTCTCTGGGTTTTTTCTTTTCTTTTTTAATAAAAAAAACCTAGCTTAATTACTGGTTTTATTGGATCTTGAATAAATAGCAAGCAGATGTTAGTAGCATGTGGACGACCCACAGCTCTTGTATAGAAAATAATAAATTGTTTTTTGTTGCCATGATGTTTTATTCAGTATCCAGGCCTCACAAATACCATAAGATGAAGGTAAAAGCGGGGTGAGCCCCTGGAGCTCCTTTGGAACCTGGTGCAGCCATGCCCTTGATTGCTGGCGCTCCCCTCCCCCGCCCCCCGTGGCAAGGCTTGCTCTGACCCACCAGAGGCGGGCTCTTCTAGGGGCGCCCAGAGGCTCAGCCCAGGCTTGTAGGCTGCAGAGCTGGGCCCCACGCATAGCGCTCTGCTGGGTCTTCCCACCCAGGGGTCCTCCTGCATTTCCCACATGATATGTGACCGTCAGGGGGGCTTCAGAGTTCCTGCTATGGGGTTTTCATTTTTCTTTCTAAAGTTTATTTGTTAGATGACTTACCTATTTTTTTTTTTTAAATTTATTGGGGAATATTGGGGAACAGTGTGTTTCTCCAGGGCCCATCAGCTCCAAGCCGTTGTCCTTCAGTCTAGCTGTGGAGGGCGCAGCTCAGCTCCAAGTCCAATCGCTGTTTTCAATCTTTAGTTGCAGAGGGAACAGCCCACCATCCCATGCGAGAATTGAACCGGCAACTGTGTTGTTCACAGCTCGTGCTCTAACCAGCTGGGCCATCCGGCTGCCCCTGTTTCCACGTTTTAATTTCACCTCCCAGCCACTGACTTTGTTCCCGTCCTTGTGGTGGTTTTGTCTTTGGAGTCTCATGGGTTTTCCCATCGTCTTCACAGTCATAATTTTATCTCCTTTGTTTTGGTTCTTATATGTCTGTTTTTTTCCTCTTGTACATTTGGAACAGGGTGCTAGCACCAGTGAGACGTTAGCTGGTGGTGGTGCCAAGGGGCAGCCTTGTCATGTGCCTGACCGGCAGGGCCGCCTGGATGCTGCTGTCACCCAGGGAGACCACGTGCTTTTAATTAAGAATGTGGAAATGATAACGTGGTGTTTTTTTTCTTACATCGACTGAAGCGATGAATTTTATCAGTTAAGTTCCCTAAAATTGAATCCTGCTGGCCTGCTTTGCGCTGCTGGGCCCTCTCATCTTCCTGCTGATGTTGTCACTGCCAGGTGTGAGCTCAGTGTCCCATGTCTGTCATCTTTGTTCCATGTCACAAAGAGAATTCACTTCCCTTTCTTTTTTCCACATCCTGGGAAACTTGGCCGGCCTTGGAGCAATGCCCTTCATAAACTGGTCTGTGGGTTCTGCTCTTTGAAGGGGTGTTTCTTTTCCAGCTTTTCAGCTTTTTCTATTTCTTCTGTGGGTCTCTCCTGATGTGCTTTTGGTAGATAATGTTCACCTAGAAAAATCATTATTCCAATCAAATTTCAAATATGTTTACAGACAGCTGTGCAAAGTAGTTACTTACAGCTTTGTAATTGTTATTTCTGAGGTTATTTTCTGCATCATTTCCTGCTTTGTGGGCTGGGTTTCCCCTTCTTTCATGATTAGATGATGTGATACTTTGTTTCCAAATAATCAGTTAAAAATTTTTTTTTAGTTTTGCTGTAATTCTAACAGTTTCTGTTTTCACTTTTATTAAAATTTTCACTTTCCTTTTTGAAACTTTTGGGATCAGATGCTTAATTAATTTCTTTTTCTTGCTTTTTTTTGGTGCCACAGGAACTCATGGCCTTTGAATTTCCGCCAAGTGCTGCTTTCGCTCCATCCCACGGACTCTGAAATGCAGTGTTTCCAGCAGGACTGTGTCCCAGAAGTTCTGCGATGTTGGTTTCAGTTTCATTTGAACTCACATGTTGTTTAAGAGAACGTTAAAAAAATCTCCAGGTGGAAATGGTCTTGTGATTTTCCATTTTGTTATCCATTTCCAGTTTTCTTTCATCATTGTCAGAGAATTTGTGTGCTTTTCTTACTTGTCAGGTTCGTTATGTTTTACTAGTTGACTTTCCTTCTGCCCGATTCTTGTGAATGTGCTGAGGTCCCCTGAGAGGAACGTGTGAGCTCCACCCATGAGACCCAGTGATGACTATGTGTTCAGGTTTTCTCTCGATTTCTCTTCATTTGCTCTGCTTTTGTCACCGTCCTGACATAGGAATGCTCCCTCTTCCTGTTCTGCACGGACTTGCAGTCTCTTCTTCATACGTTACCGTTACCGTTATCTCCCTGCTCTGGGCACCAACAACGGCGGGGGGCAATCCCTCCCCTGCCTTCACCCCTAATGTTCTCCAGGGAAGTGTTTTGTTGTCTTTCTTAGTTTTTACCTTTTACCTTCAGAATCTCCATGTGCTCAGACTTACCCCCTTGATTTGTAGTGATGAATGGTCTATATCGACTTCCAGATGTTAGTACACCTGCACTGAGCTGCACTGTCCCGTTAACTAACTGTTTCCCCGCGGTCAGAATCAGAGGGTTCACTGTCCCTGTCAGGGTAACCCGGCTGTTGTCTGCGGGGACATGATGGAAAGGAAGGAGGGGCTGTGCAGGCCCCTCTGGCAGCCGCCCCCTAACTCCCCTGTTGCTCTTCATCTGACATCCTTACCTGGTCAGGAACCCCAAGCGCCCTGGAGGGACGATGGGAGGGTTTGCAGAGGGGACCCCTCAGTCCGGCCCCCTGGTTCCTGGGTGGGAAGGCCATACCCAGGGTGGGTGACTGCCCATCACCACGAGCACTTGCTATAAGCACCATGAATAAATAATGGCTCCAGAGCCCACGGTGGTGGGGTGGTGGGCATGGAGGGGTGACACAGGCTCCACAGGACAACATTTGTGTGGTCTCCTTACCTGATTGAACTTTCAGGCCCTCAACAGGTTTTCCAGAGAAGCGAGCTGCAGGAGCGCCGTGGGACCCTGCTTGGATGATCACACAGACGCAGAGCCAAATACATTTCAAAATTGAGGTAACAGGTAACAGGCCTGAGTCTCTGGGCAGGAGGGAAAAGGGGGTCGGGGAGCGAGTCTGCTTTCTGCGACTGACGGGGGGTGTTTCCACATCTGCACCTTCCAGGGCAGCTCCCACCAGTGACCTTGGGCATCGGTGGCCTGCTGACCTGGTGGAAGGACACCCCGGAGGGGCTTGTACCACCGTCTTGCGTGCAAACAGCCTCTCACAAAAGAACGGCGGCTGCCTGCGTTTCAGGTACGTTCTCCCCGGACGGCGGGCAGATGTGATGACTATACCCGCACGGATGGGGCCTCTGAGGGCGGCGTGCAGCCACAGTGCACATGTGCCCCCACCGCTTCCAGATGTGCGGGGCCACACAGGGTAATGGCACATAATGGCTCCCAGACCCCAGGGCCCAGTGCAACCGACGCTGCAAAGCAATTGATCCAAAGACTCACCTTCCTTGAGCCTGAGCTGTGAGCTGTGCACAGCCATCCTTGTCCCATGGATGTGGGGCTGGGTGGGCCACCTGGGCACCGGGCTCCACCTCAGCCACCTGCTGCCGCTGTGGCCTCAGCTGGCTCATGACCTGGAGCGGCTCCACCTGGGGCAGGTGGCACTGAGCCTGCCATGTGGATGAAGTCTCTTATGTTCCGAGCTCCCCACAGTGCTCTGCCCTGTCCCCTCCTTGGACCCATGCATGGGGCTCCCTGGATAGGGACCTGAAGCTCAGTGGTGGAGTTAAAGGGCCCCGGCCTGGGCTGGCCCCAGTGCCTCTTGGCCCATGTCCCCTCTGGCCCTGGGACCTCTGCTGGCCAGGAGCTCCTGGCCACGGGGAGGGGTGCTTGGGCCAGTGGGACATGCCACTGCCCCTTAACTCAGGGAACATCCAGCACCCCTCGCCCTGCGTGTGGGTCAGAGGGCAACATCACTCAGCAAGTGACCCCAAAAGGGATGATCCGTGGTGCCTGGAGGAGGCCGCCCGGCTCGCCAGTGAGGAGCGCTGTGAGGGTCTGCTGGGAGGACATGCCTGTGGGAGGGGTCCGCTGCGGGGCCGTGCAGGGCTGTGGGCACCGGCCCTGGGCCACAGCGGGGCGAGCAGGACGAAGCACCTGTCTGCTGGTGACGAATCGGCCCGGGGAGGCCCCAACCAGGCTGCTCTCCTCTGTGGGATGGAGCTGCGCTGCCCCCTGTGGATGTGACAGGCCTGGCCCCCCATCTCAGTAAATGTCAGCCATCCTTATTGTGTAGAGTAGATGAGGCCACTTCGTGGGGGCCGTGAGGGCCCGAGTGAGCCCCTGGAGGAGGGAGCAGACTGGCCAGCGCACACGGCTGATCCGGCCGCCCCCGCCCCCCACTTCCTTGCTTTTGCAGACAGTCCAGAAGCTGCCCCTCGTGTTCCCACCAGGCACCCACGTGGGCTGCCTCACCGTGTGTGGCTGGGTGCTCACTGCAGGCTGAGGGTAGGACCTGCAGTGCTGGAGCTGGAGCTGGGAAGGCAGCTGGCCTCCTGGGCTCAGCCCCCTGTCTGGCAGGAAGCCAGGCCTGGTGGCTTCCTCTGCTCTTCCCACCTCTTTCCAGGAAGAGCAGCGCCACCGGGTGCCACCTGCTGGCAGCTTCTCACTCTGTGCCTGCACACCTGAGCGAGGATACCCGGTTAGGGGCTTTGTGAACGGGAGACAGGGCCTCCCTGCCTCAGGCCACCTTACTGACCATTGGTTACTCCCAGACTGCCTGTGACATCTGCGCCTGCCACCGGGACCTTGTCCCAGACGCTGCACCTGGGAAGCAAGCTGGGGGTCAGGCCTTGGTATCTGGGAGCCAAGCGAGTGTGTTACGAGGACCACAGGGCCTAACACTGTGGGTGGTCCTTACATGCTGGGAGGGGGCGCAGGGGGCTGCTGGTTCTGCCTGGGGACTCCAGGAAAATCTCCAGGAGGAGACAGACTGTGTATTTGAGGTGGGTCAGCAGAAGCGACAGGAGAGGGCGTTCAGGGAGAGGCAGGGAGCTGGCCGGGGTGGTCTCCTGGGGGGGGCTTGTCGGGGTGGGGGCAGGAAACCTCAGGGAGGCAGCTGAGCGGGAGGCGTGGGGGGCTGATCAGGGCTGCCTGAGCCTTGAGCCGCCTTCCACCCACTCAGGGCAGAGGCTTAACTTGATTTAATAAGCTCTTCTTCTTGTCTTTAAATCCTATCAAAGGAATTGATTGTGTGTTCTGAAATCTATGCGAAGAGCTGACTTGAGTCATTACCATGCGACTGTCCTGGTCGTACCCACTGGCGGCAGCCCCACGGGGTCCCAGGTGGGCGAGACTGCACAGGCCGTGGGGCCCCTGCTTGCGGCCCAGACCTGCCGTGAAATGATCTGTTGCTCACCCCGACCCGGACACTCGGCTCACCTTTTCAAGCCTGTCTGTCATTGAGCAATTCAAGTTCATGGCTGGGACTACCAAGTGATGGAAATGTGAGGGTCCCACTCCGGAGAATGAAGCAGGTGGCATTTCGTGGCCGGTCCCCCTGGAGTGTCACTAGGGAGGGTGGGAGGAGAATGAGTAGAGCAGATGCATGCCCATTCGGCTCCTATTGAAGTGAGACACGTTATTTCAGAATAACATACTCTTGTTTTCACTAACTTTTCATTTTTCTGAACTCTCAGTTGCCCACGGAGCTGAGAGAGAGACACCATTGCTGGAGCGGCTCTGTAATTCTAGAACAACAGTAGGGAGTCGGCCTCAGCTCCCTCTTCTTCCTGAAGATGGTATTCCCACTGGGAGACGTGCATTGAGGACTGGAAATTCGAAGGAGTCATGGTTTTGAAGCAGAAAATCAACCAAATAGCTGAGCGGTTAGATCACATATCGAAGAACTGTGAGCTGTATGCCAGGGTCTGCACATTGGATCCATAGCCAGTTTCTCTGGTGATTCTGTGCCCTGTGTTTTCGGCAGCACAGGGGAGATCTCCAGAGACGTGCCACAGAGATCTGTCCTGTTAGATCCTTGCTGCGGGTGAAGGCATGCTGATCACACAGGGAGCAGAGGAGGGGCAGGCATGATATACAGAGAGTGATCGGGGGACCCGGGACATGGGGCCATTGTCACAGGTGAGCTGAATCACGGCTCCACTGTCGGTGCTCCATGACCTGGGTGGCGTGGGGCGTCTACCCGGACATGTAGCAGGTGAGGCCTTTTGTGTCCGGAGTGTCCTCTGGATTTCCAGTGCCGTCTGTAGCACATTCTATAACCCTTGCCTCAGTTTCTTTCTCTGTAAATTGGGGCAGTAAAAATCCTGCCTCGTTTGCTCTGAGGCTCAAATGGGGGAAATGCATGCAAAATGGCTGCGCAGAGCCTGACACGTGGGCCGTGTCCTGTGGTGGTGGCCACACTGTGTGCCATAGCGCAAAACTCAAAATGGCTGTGCGAGCCACAGCTACACAGAGACCTTTAAAAACATTCAAAACTGTCTTACCATTGGCTATAATGTACCAGGAAAGGAAAACAGTAAAGTTTATAGCACGCTAGTGTAAAACACTAGACACAGTGAGGATGAAAGTGGTTCCTCTAGTAGGAAAGGTTTGTCAGACGTGTCTGGGACAGCGCCAGCCGCCTGCCGTCGCTGCGGTACAGAGCGAGCCTGTCCTCTGTGCCTGGCGCCTCGTCACACTCCTGCTCAGTGTGGGTCCAATATGGCATCCTTTGCACCTCCTGTGTCGTGAAGTATCTCCGAGAGGGTTTTGCTGGTGTCACTTCCTGGGGCTTCTCCATCCTTTTCACCACAACTGCCTTCCTCACTTTTCTCAGGAAGTCGCCTCCACTCGGTTCTGTGGCTGCACAGCTATTGTCTCTCGCGTCCTGTGTCTACCTGCCCCTGGCTGGCTGTCCCCTCTATAATCCCGCAAGCACTCAGTCCTAATTTCAGTCCATCATTTTTGTCTCCTTGCTACACTTCCATCGTGGTGGCCTAACTCCTGTTTTGATGATTGAATTGTGGAAAGAGTCACGTGAGTGGATTGTTGGGACACAAGGAGGAAACAGGCAACAGGCCCCGTACCGTCTGTGTGGGGACCGAGGGCAGACTCGCAGGGACCAACCACCGACAGGCTCTGAAAGCAGTGACGTGGTTGGTCATCTGTGACTTCATGGTGATTTGTGCCTTGGAGAGAGAGTGTGTATTTTATGCAATTATTCAAGGTTCACGTGCCCTGGTAACTGGAATGAGCTAGTGTTGTCCGGGGACTGGTGACATTTAACGAAACTGTGGCAACAGAAATGCATGGTGCTGGAGCCAGGCAGAGGGAGGACTCCAGTGTTGTTATCATTGGCGTTACAAGTCCAGGCCTCACCTGGAGCTGTGGACACGGCGGGGCAGGTAGCCCATGAAATGTGTCCCTAGAGGGGCTGCAGGAGGTGGGCTTGTGTCCTGTGTCCCCTGAGCTGTGCACCTGGAGGGCGTCAGGTGCCTGGTGTGTGCTCAGTGGCCAGGAGTGGGGGGTGTGCTTCCCGCAGGTGGCACTGTCCAGCTAATCACGGTTCTGGTGGGCGCAGGCCCTGGGCACGTTCACGGCCATGCAAACGACCTGTTGTTCTGTGTGGTCACTGCCACTGCCTCAGGTCAGAGAGAGGGGAACGGCCAGCTGTCCGCACAGTCCGTGGCCCAGAGCAGCAAGTATTTGTTGTTGTTATTTGATTTGCCTCCAGTGGGTTTTAATGCACGAGGGAAGGCAGCTGAAGCAGGAGCTTTGAGACACCTGTTGTTTGGTTCTGGTGACAACTGTCCAAGCTCCTTGCAGACCAGTTGGGAGTATTGGTGCGCACAGAAGGAAATATGTTATTGTTTGCCTTTTAGGTTTAGTTTAGTTTTTTTTTTTTTTCAGAAAGCAGAAGTGTTTAATTTTTTTGAAACAAAATGCAACGTTTTCCAATGTTTGGATGTCAACACTGCTTTTAAGCTGAGGGATTATTTGCCTCTATTTTCTGACAGTGGTCTTTTTATTTTTTTAATGTATTGGGGAAACATTGGTTAACAACATCATATAATCTCAAGTGTGCAACGTTATAACACGGCCTGTGCTCACCACCCAAAGTCTAGGCTCTCTCCGTCCCCGTATTTAATCCCTTTACCCTCTCCCCCCGCCCCCGCTCTGGCTGAGCCCTCTGGTCACCCCCATCTATTATTGTCTGTGTCTCTGAGTTTATTTATTTCGTTTGTTCGTTTGTTGCCTTTTGTTTTATATCCCTCATATGCATGAAACATATGGCTCTTGTCCTTTTCTGTCTGACGTATTTCACGTACCGTAATATCCTCTAGGTCCAGCCATGTCGTTGCAAATGGTAAGATTTCATTCTTTTTTAATGGCTGAGTAATACTCCATTGTATAAATGTACCACCTCTTCTTTATCCAGTCGTCTATGGATGGACACTTACGTTGCTTCCGTGTCTTGGCTATTGTGAACAGTGCTGCAATACATATAGGCTGCATATATTTTTTTGAGTTAGTGTTTTGAATTTCTTTGGGTAAATACCCAGAAGAGGAATTCCTGGGGCATAAGATAGTTCAATTTTTAATTTTCTGAGGAACCTCCACACTGTTTTCCACAGTGGCTGCACCAGTTTACAATCCCACCAACAATGGGAGGGCTCGCTTTTCTCCACAGCCTGTCTGATACTTCCGTCTTGTCTTTTTCATAGTAGCCGTGCTGACGGGGTGAGGTGGTATCTCACTGAGGTTTTAATTTGCCTTTCTCTGTGATTAGTGGCGTTGGGTATCCTTTCACCGGTCTGTGTGCCATTTGTATGTCTATTCGGGTCCTCTGCCCACTTTTACATTGGATTGTTGGTTTTGTTGTTCAGCTGTGAGTTCTTTATATATTTTGGATATTAAGCCCTTACCGGAGGCATCATTGGCGAATATCTTCTCCCATTTGGTTGGTTGCCATTCTGTCTTGTTGGTGGTTTCTTGGTCTTAGCTTGTCCCCTGCCCTCTTTTCCCCGAGGAAAAAGCCTTTCTCAGAGCCTGTAGGTCGTGAGTGTGTGTCTCACTCCCAGTAGGGAGCCAAAAGGTACTTTCCAACCAGCTTTTGTGGGGCATTCACGGCATTTGGCGGCTCACAGGTGGTGGGAGCTCAGGGCTGCAGCGTCTTGCCGGTCCCCTTGGTCAGTTTCTGTGTGTTCCCTTTGGGAAGATCCAGCTCCCGGGGACCCCTCCCCTGGGCAAGGGAGAGCGCTGTCACCCAGACCTGCATCCACCAGCTGTTGTTCAGACTCATGACATTGTTTTGCTGGTTGGTGGCTTGTTTCTCTCTGAGGAAGGAATGAGGCCCATAAAAAAATGGTTTTCAGTCCCCACCCCCCACCCAGGAGGCACAAGGCTCTGTGGCGACCTTGCCCTTTGGGGCAGGTGTGTGTGCACCACCCAAGCGTTTCCCGTGCTCCCCAGGCACCAGGACCCTGTCCCTGGGCTCCCGACCCCTCCCAGGACCCACACTGCCCCCTCCCACTGCAGCCCTGCCACCCAGTTGCTTCCTAAACCCCGCAGAACTGAGCGCCTCATCCAATTTCACTGAGAATACAGCTCCATTTGAGCAAAGCCATCGGTAAGGAATTCATACTTTCCCCATAAACCACTGGGCCCGGGCAGATGTCAATACGGCTGGAATTGAGGTGCCATTCAGACGTCAGGTCCATTTAGATGAAAGCACCTAATCAAAGAAGTGTGGGGGCTGAGACGAGACGGACCAAACAGTTTCACAACGATTTATCTTAGAAATTAATTCTGAGGAAAAGTTTACCCAGGAGGGCTGGGGCTTAAAAGTTTTGTTTTCAATTTATTAAAACCCCAAAGCCTTGTTTTCTGCCTGAGCCAGCAGCTGTCCTGAGGCTGGGCAAAGTCAAAGCATCTCCACGCAGAAACCCTGTGTGTGGCCCCCCTCCCTGGGCAGCCCCCTTCCCCCATGTCCCAGGTGCTGATGCCCCCCTGACCCCTGTTCTTCCCTGAAGCCCTGTCACCTGCTTCCAATGGCTCAAGGACGCCACAGACTTCTCTCGCTGTTGGGTATCCACGTGGGTCCTGGGCTGTCCTAAGATTGTCCCCTGCTTAAAGCTTATGCCTGGTTCCCCTTCCTACAGGCCAGAGTTTATGAGAGCATTTGGGGTGCTCCACATCTCTGCTGCACCCCTCCCCTCGTAATCTCTGTGCTGCTCCTGGAATGGCTTCCAGCACATGGTGATAACTGGGCCTTCACCTCTGGGCAGTTCAGGGGCTGCAGACAGGCTGGTTCTTGAGCCAGATGTCTGGCCACTAAAGAGCTGTGTGTCCTTGGGCAACTCACGGACCCTCTCTGTGCTTCATTGGCATCAGTTACATTCATAACATGAGGTGATGGTCACTGGTGTCGTCAGCATTTAGTGCAAACTGCTTGTGGAAGGAATGTGGTGAAGGTACCCCCAGACACTCTCATCAGCTCCCGCCCAGTCTGGGGGGCCAAGGTGGGGTGGGGTGGGTCCCGGAGCTCAGACAGCTCTGCCTGCCCGCCTGGAGGTGGGGGCCCTGCATGGGACGTCCCAAACGGTGAGGAGACCGAAGGACCGCTGGCCCTGCAGAGGCTCCTGTCATCAGGGCGGGCCCCCCCCCACTCTTGCAGGCCAGGGTGATTTATGAAGAGAAAATAGGAGCTCGGCCTGTGATCTTGGAGCTGTGCTGGTCAGGAATTGAGTTTCTGAATAAATGGGGAAATGAAAAAAGTTTCCAACCACTCGAGACTCAGATAAATTCTCAGTAGGTAATAAATGGAGCCATTTGGAAAAATGAAGGAGAATTTGCTCCCCGACACCGATGTTGCCTCCCTTCACCTTTGAGTGTTATGTTCCCTGTTCGTGGTGTCTGAGCCCGGAGCCCCTCGCTCATCGAGCTGTTCCCCCTGCAGGGCGAGGCCCAGGATGGGGGTCAGGGCCACCGCTCCTCAGGGCTCAGCGGCCAGTCCTCAGCCAGGTGCACGTGCCCGGGGAACGCGGAGACAAAAGCGGCCGGAATCTTGCAGGGCCAGTCACCGTGTGCACTCTGAGAGATTGTAACCTGTGAGGGGTGGCTGCCCGCTTCCTGACCCAGACCAGGGCGGCTCCCACGTCCTAGGCCAGCTCGTCAAAGCTGAGACTCAGGGCAGGTTTCCTAGTGGGGACAGGAAACTCCCACAGTCAGGGTGATGGTTCCCCAAGGGACCGGACGAGTATGGGGGTGGGGACAGAAGCTGCAGGAAAGTGGGCTGGACCCTGGCGTTCACCCCAAATGCTGGCGGGGGCCCCAGAACATCAGGTTTGGAGCAACGTTGGCTGCAGGGGTGGGAAGGCAGCCAGGACGAGCCACCTCTGCTCAGCCAGGGTTTCCCCTAATCCAGTGAACCTGAAACGTGCCAGACTTGGCCAGCATAGCTTGCAGAGGTCGGAGAGGAGGCTGTGTCCGGTGGCCTGTGCAGGCCGGGCCTGCTGAGGCCACTCTCCCTTCTCCATGTGCAGCCCCCGCCCAGGCCTCCCTGTCACCCCCAGGCCTGGCTGGCCTCATCTGTTGTGCAGCCTAGTGACTGGCTGGGTCCTCCCACCACCCAGGACAGGGAGTGACAAGGGCCCCACACTGTCCCCCGCAGGCGAGAGTGGGCAGCATCCAGCCTACCCCTCCTTGCTTGTTTGGCAGAAAGTAAAGTACTGAAAGCCTGGGACGCTGGATTACACAAAGTGTAGAAGCCCGAGAAGGTCGGGGGCTGCAGGAAACATTTAAAAGTAGGGAGGGTGTGGGCTTCCTCCAGCAAAGGTCAGCTGTGTGCATGGCCTGGGCCTATGGCAGGCGGCCTAGCAGGGTGTGGGCTGTAACACCAGGGCCGCTGTTGTTCCCCTGTGGCTGGAAGCAGCAGCGTCTCTGGGGCCCCAGGGCCTTGGGGGGCTCCTGGCCCCTCTGCGAGGCCCCAAGCACAGCTGATGAGATCATGTCCAGGTCTGCAATGCCCCCCCCCCCCCAGGCATGTAGTCAGATCACCAGGCACTGTACTCAACACAGAAACACCTGTTTAGATGAAGATTTTCTCCTTAAAATTAGTTCCAGTGAATTTTATGCAGTTCATGCAAGAATTTCTTGAGTATGGCGGCGTTGTTTGCAAACAGCTCATGGATTTTTTTTGTGTGTGTGGAATTACCCGGATTTTCTAGTGTAGACGGAGGTCTGTGAGCCCGTCCTGTGGCCCTGCAGGTGGCGCCCTGCCACCGCTGGTTCACCTGCGAGGACATTTTTACTACCTTGGATTTTCCGCTTATGCAACAATTTGCAGAATCCACTGTTGATTTAGGGATCTGGGGAGCCCAAGTTAAATTTAAGTAAACATGTAAACGAGGGAGTCAGTATCTTTTGAATATGACTGTGTCTGCCGGGTTCCTTGGTAGATGCTGGCTTTTCGCTGTTTTGCATGGGACGTCCTCTGACTGCGTCTGTGCGCGGCCAAGGGGCCACAGCTGAGGCTTGCTGCTGGGCGGGTCCTAAGGAGCTGCGCAGCCCGGACATCACAGGCGCGAGAGGACTGACAAGTGAGGCCTCTCCCACGTCCCGCGTGGCTTGCTGTTTACATGTGCTGCTAGGGGAGGGACGGAATGTGCAGGTGACCCATGGGTGGCTCCACGAGGTGACGGGGTCTGGAGGCCACCTGCTCTGACCTGGGACCCTCCCACACTGTGGCTCAGGCCTGCCCCCTGCACGGGTGGAAGGAGCCCCAGCCCCAGCTCCCTTGGCTGAATGCAGGGCACGGTCTCTCACTGGAGTGGCACAGTGTCCCTCGACACCCCATGGAAATGTGTACACACCTGCCTGCTCTCAGGGAAGGAGAGCGCGCTCAGTCTAATGACACATTCACCTTGTTTATGCCTCAGAGCGGCTAGTTACAGGACACCGAGTATAGGAGCAGAGTGCCTCTCCGGTAGCGACGCCTCCATGCAGCCGTCCCTGCCAGAAGCGAGGTCTGAGACGGCCTGGGGGTCTGGTCTGAGCCCCCTTTCAGCCTCTGAGCAAGGCTGAGCCCCTTCCTCTCGGCAGCTTTTCAGGAAACAGAGATGAGGCTCTGTGCTGGCTGCCAGTGGGATGCACTCCAAGCCCGTGTCACTTCTCAGCTGTTCCCTTGTGGGTGGAGGGAGGTGGACCTGGGTCGGCAGCTCAGGTCAATCGGCAGGTCTGTCCAGATGAGGGAGGGCCATCTCTCCTGAGGGGATGGGCTCTGGAAGGAAGTGGGGGTGGGTGTCACGCATCGGCTCCTGGGTTTCTGTCTGGAAGGAGGTTGGAGGTAAGCTGTTTGGAGAGTCTTGGGGGGACCCAGGCATTGTGACCTAAAAGGTGGGTGAGCTCCTTGAAGAGGCCCCTGGGGTCCTGCCCCAGCTTTTCACTCTCCTGCCAAGACCTTGAATTCCCTGCTTCCCGAGTGCAGGTGCCCCATGCAGGAAGCCAGATCCACCCGGCTGTGACCTCGTGTCTTCTCTGGGGACTTCTGTGGGGTCTGCAGGTGTGGCGTCCCCTGTGTCCTCTCAACCAGCTCTCCACACTCACCCTCCCCAGCCTCTCTCTGGGCAGCTCGGAGGCCTGGGCCGGGTGCCCCACCTGGATGTCCCTTCCCATTGCTCCAGGTCAAAGGGCAGGTGAGTCACCCTGGGCCCTGTGTGGGTCCCAGGGCTCTGCTGTTCCTGAAGTGGCTGAAGCTGGACTCGGGCCAGCAGTGCACATGGGGCCTCCTGGTTCTCACTCAGGCCCACGTTTGTTCTGTGAGAAGAGTATGGCCCCAGACCCCCTGCCAGGGCTCCGCGGTTGGGGGTCACATGCAGTGACCTCTGGACCAGCCTGGTCCTGCTGCTTCTTGCCCAGGCGCGGCTCTTGGGGTCACTGTCCCTGCTCTGTGACCTGGGGAGCCCTCCTTGCGGCCAGGATGGTTGTCCTGTCTTAGAATTAGAATTTGGCATCAATGGAAGGAAAATGCCGCTCCCTACTGCCTGGGCCATTCTCACGCGTTGTCACGTTTTCTCACACGTTGTCACACATTATCATACATTGTGACGTATTGTCACACATTGTCATGTGTTCTCACACATTGTCACGTGTTCTCACACATTGTCACGTGTTATCACGCGTTGTCACATGGTCTCAGGATGACCGGCTGCTGCCCCTCTTCCAGTTGGGGGAATGGCCCTGTGAATCCCTTCATTAACCAAAGAGTAACTCTCAGTGCTTGACCCGTGACCTGCATCTGTGCAGAGAAAATGGGGTGTTTGGTCCCCATCAGGACAGAGCCCGACCTGGCGGGCAGCCTCTGCATGGGGGGCCCTGCGAGCTGCGCCTCCCGATGGCTTTAATCCAGTTAGGTGGTCTCCTCCCCAGAGACACTGCCCTCCAGGTGTCCAATTGGCCATTAGGCAGCTGTCACCACGGGGTGACTGCCTGCCGCAGGCTGGGTCCCAGCTGATTGCTACTGGCTGAGTGAGGGACAAGCCACGAGGCAGTGAGGACTGATGTGTAGCTGCTCCTGGGGTCGGGTCCCGCAGTGTGGCCCCCAAAAAACCTGGCCCCGTCAGGGAGCCCTGGCTGAGGGCGGACATGAGCGCCCAAGGGCAGTCTCTGCTCTTGTCTGAGAGGGGCGGGCTATCCACCCTCTGATGAGGTCCCAGCTCTGAGCCTCTGCCTGAGCTGTGCCCTCGACACAGGCCCCTGGGGGAGGGGACAGGACGGCCTGCGGGGCTGGCGCCAGGTCAGTTGGCCTCTGATGAAAGTCCAGTGGGTCAGGGTCTGCTAACTATTCTCCCCTGAGGGCAGGGATCCTTATGCAAACAGGGGCCTCTGTCCTAGTCAGGGTGGTTCCTTTCCCCTCTGGCTGTGTGTCCTGAAGCCAGGGACCTCTGCTGCCTTCAACTAGGCAGCGGCCCAGAGCATCCCCAGGAGTCTGGGCGTGTGGTTTCCTGTGCTCCTGCCCGCCCCTCCATCCCCACGGGCTTGGGAGCTGCCTCTGGGAGCTGCGATGACGGCTGAGCCAGGCTCAGCTGCCGGCAATGACCACTGCAGAGAAGCAACCTGACCTCTGCTTCCTTTTCCGTTTGGGTTAATATTTATAACCAGGGCCACCGCGCTACTCCACGAATGAGCCCATGGGGAGAGCTCGCTGGTCGGGCTGTGATGAGCCTGCACACAGACTTCTGTAAAATCCCCAAAATGGCCCAAAGCCGTCGACGTCATGCTTTCTCTCCCTGATTTTTCTCTAAACACGGGCGATTCCCATTTTCGCCAGCTCATACAACCTTCCCCATCTATCAGATGCAAATTGAGATGCAATTACTAATTTATGAATGAAATTAGAGAAGCGTATTAATAAATTATGGGAACCCATTTTTCTAAAAATATGACTGAAGAATTAGTTGACATTAGAAATGCGGTGATTTTTATATTGTGATTACGTGTTCTTTTAAAGCAGAATGCACTTTAAATAGCTCAACAAATTGTCTAATTAACCACTGTTTACATAAAAGAGCAGGCCTTGCAAGTGGGGGTTCTGCCTCCAGAATTAATGGAAGCAGTGGAAAGTTCTGGAACAGATGTCTCTCAAGGCAGCAGTTTCTGCTTCAGAATAAACCGGCTGAGATTGGATCAGGTGTGGTGTGAGTGTCCCCACCGGCACGGCGGGGCTCCGACCTGCTCCCAAGGATACTTTCCCCTCTTTGCCCCCCCACCCCCCGTTTGGGAGAAGTCCCTGAGGGCAGACTTGTCTCTCACCCCCAGTGAGCAGCGCCTGCCGGGAGCCTTTCACCTGCGCTGACCTCCTGACCTGTGTAATGCATGGCCCCTGCACCCACGGGGGATTCTGGGCACCCAGGGGGGATTCTGGGCACCCAGGGGGGATTCTGGGCGCCCAAACGGGGTCTGTGAGGAGCTGAGCAGCTGTTCTGCGGATTCAAATCAAGTGCAGCCCTGCCCACTGGGAGGAGCTCCCACTGTCCTGTTGTCGGGGTGTCTAGCCCCAGGATGCCTTCCCACGTGTGTCCTGCCTTGGTGACAGGACTGCCCATCACCTGCTTCCCCTGGTCTCCAGGTGGAGAACAAAGCTGTTGAGACAGGAACCCATCTGTCCCACAAACTGTTGTCATGTCAGTGCCCAGGTCAGTGCCCGGGAAAGTGGTAAGTGCTGGGTCAGTACTGGCTGGGAGGATGTGGGTGAGACCTCCCCAAATCGGTGCCCCCAACGCTCAGGGTCCTTCGTCCACTTTCTGGAGAAAACTCATAGCCTGCACTGTGACCCTGCTGGGGGGACTGTGTCCCCCAAGTTCAGGTGGTGAGGTGCCAGCAGCTTAGAATGTGAGTGGAGGTGGGGTCTTTCAGAGGTGATTTCGTTAATCGAAGCCAGCAGGGTAGCCCATAGGACTGGGGTCCCTGTAAGAAGAGGACATCAGGACACAACATGCACAGATGGACGACCGTGTGAGGACACGGGGGGGGGGAGGGGAAGGTGGTCGTCCGCACGCCAAGGACAGCAGCCTCCGGGGAGCCAGCCCTGCCAACGCCTTGATGTCAGACTTCCAGCCTCCAGGACTAGGGGAGAGCAAATGTCTGCTGTTGAAGCCACACCACCTGTGCTCCTTTGTCACGTGGCCCCAGCAAACCAACACACCCAGTCCTTGAACTTCCACAAGAGAAGTCCGCAACTTCTCTTCTCCAAGGGCTGGACATGGTGGACAGCCTCTGATGGACAGACATACGACATTGTGCTGAAAATCAGCGGCTTTATCTGGAAGAGCTTGGCCTCCCCTCGTCTTCCATCCTCCACCTTACGCTTCAGGGTCTCACTGTCCCTGTGTCCCGACTCTGCTGCTCAGAAACGTCCAGAATGGAGACAGCCTTCCCCTGAGGACTGATCTCCAGACTGGATACTCTCACTCACCCCACAGTCCCCGGGAAGTCCCGGCCAGCCTGGCGGACGTGTGGATGTGACCGCTGGCCCCTCTGTGTGGTCTTGGCAGCACTGACAGTGGCTTCTGTCCCTCCTCCCTCGCTGACGGGCTCACTCTGAGTGGTCCTCCCGCCTCTGTGTGTGGCTCCAGCTGAACACGGGCAGGCCCCTCTCGGTCAGTGGTCAGTGCCGTGTCGCCAGCCACGTCTGTCGGAGTCCCCGGGTTCAGGTGTGCACAGACCCAGCCCCTCGCCCAGGTCTGGGTGTGGCTGGCACCTGGATTTGTTGTTTTTATGTTTTCCTAGCACCCCACGCCCACTGGTGCTGAGTCACACCCAGGACAGGAGACTTCGGGGTCTCGTGATGCCCTGGCTCCTTGGCAGCGGCCAGCAGACCCCAAAGTACGTGCTGCCTCCTCCTGTCCCCAAAGCATGAAGCTGCTGCCTCCTGCCCTCCCCGTCCTCTGGCTCGGCCTCCAGCCCCTCAGGGCAGCGTCCTGACCCCGGGTCCTCTCCTCACTTCCTGGGAGGAGGTGAGAAGGAGAGGCAGGTGGGGGGAACTGCGGACAGTCAGGACCTAAGGACAGCCATGCTGGGCATGAACAGGGAGACCTAACGGCCCGTCCGAGGGTCCTGGGTGCACCCTGCTGGGATTCAGGGTTGGGGGGACTGGAACCTGAAAGGCCTGGAGGGGGCGTTGGCGTCAGGCCTGCGCACACACGTTACTCTTGGGGACATCCAGGACGTGGGGCTGAGCACAGTCTGATGGGAGGGGCTCAGCTACGGCTGATAGAGTGAAACGGTCAGTGCCACGCTGCCACTCACCTCAGGCGTGCTGGGGCTGCGGCCAGGCAGATGGACAGCGTCCAGCGAGCTGCTCCCGCGCTGGCCTGGCTTCTGTCCTGTGCAGTGGGTGGGATCCCGGGGGGAGGGCCTGTGTATCTGGAACCTTCTGGGCTCTAGGCCAGGCCATCAGGGGCCTGGTGTGGGTGTCACAGCCCCCGAGGCTGGGAGGGAAGCCCAGCATGTGCAGGTCAGCCCCCCACCGTGGGTCTGAGGGAAAGACGGGCTGTCCCCGCATGTCACAGCTTGTCATGGACCCATAGCAGAGCAGAGCAGGAAACGGGAGCTGGCGTGTTGGGCTTTGCTCAGAAAGGCAAGATGACCGATTTTATTCCTTAGGACTTAAATGTTTTTGAACCTTAACTTGCAAGGGAATCTAATATTTAAACTTTAATTTCTCCTTAACGTTTTAATGAAGCAGCGGGCTGACGTTCAAACTCGGGGCACCTCTGAGGCTGCCATCTCATCAGCGCAGTGTCTCCCGCATCTCTCTTGCGTGACTGCACTGCAGAGGTTCGTAGGCCGCCCTGGACCAGGTGCTGGACACAGCCTGTGCTGCGGAAAGAACTGGACGTGAGCTCTCACCATTGCGATGGCCGGAGCAGCCTCCACTGGTCACGACACTGATGCATTTCAGGCCCTTCTGGGGGCAAAGTCCACCCTGTCCTCCCGTGGCCCACAGGGTCCCAGAGCCCCAGGGGAGGGGACAGAGCCTGATGACCGACTCCCCGACGGGAACGGTGGGCTATGGGGCAGGAGGAAAGAAACCGAGTCACATGGGCGACCCCCAAGCCACCTGATATTTCCTTTTGTGGACACTCCCCTCATGACTGTCCTGAGCCCTCTGGTCACCCCCCCCAGGGTGACTGGACTCCTGTGACTGGGAAAAGCAACCCTGCAAAGGGGATGCACTTGCCCGCTTGGCCGTCCTGGGAGTAATCTCCTGCAGGACACAAACCCTCCTTCACTGTTAAGGGCCAGTGACTCTGGCTTGGTGCTAGCTGTTCTCTCCATGTTGTCCCCCCCCGGACAGCCTGTCCTGACCCAGCCAACCAGTTGTTGGAGCCAGAGGGGCAGCTCAGGGGGTGCCTGGTCTGCACCACGATGCTGGTCCTGGGAGCTGATGTCTTGAGTGGGCACCACGATGTCAGTCATTGGTGTGACAAGGAGGGCATGAGAATGGGGCATCTTGATGTCAGTTATCAGTGGGCACAATCAGAGTCTGACCTCAGCCATGATGTTGGTTGTGGGTGGTGACAGGGTATGAGCACAGGGTGGCATCAAGTGTGATGGAGAAGGAGGTCACTGAGGGAAACGTCCAGGCCCCTATACTGGGTGGTGGGTCCTGTGGATGCTCCTTCCCCAAGGTTGATGGCAGTGGGGGAGAAGCTTTCAACCAGGGTCTCCAGGTGAGGGTGACAATCCGAGGCCGTAGCCACCAGACAGTCTCAGGGCACAGATTGATGGGCAGGCATCTGAGGTGGGGAGGGAGGATACTCCCCCTGAGAGAAGGGGGCAGGAGGCTGGTGCTGCCAGAGCACTCGGGCCTCACCTGCGTAACAGGTGAAGGTGATGGGTATGTGGAAATTTGCATATAATAGACTATAGGCTCCAGTGACAGGGTGGAAGGCTTGGGGCACAGGAGGGGGTCAGGCAGGTACTAGGACACAGAGCCCTGAGGGGTGGGAAGTGCTACGCATTAAACAGGAAGGCACACCTGTCTCCTGCGGAGGTCTGTGTGTGTGAGTGTGTGTGTGCGAGTGTGTGAGTGTGAGTGTGAGTGTGTGTGTGTGGGGGGTACAGCAGGCAAGCAGGTGAAGGATGTGTCCCATGGTGGGGAAGCAGGAAGGTAGACACTGGTGGAGGGCATTGGTGGCAGGGCTGGCATGTGCTGTCCCTACCCAGAGGGGGACCATGGTGACAGAGAGAGGTGGCCTGGAGTTGGGGGGTCTGCAGGTACTGGGCTGTCTGGGTGTCTAGGCCTTTTTCCTTTTGTCTTTTGGGCGGCGCGCCTGCTGACCTCCCCGGCTCAGGCCTCTGACCATCGATGCCGCCTGTACAGGTGTTCCCACCTCAGTCTCTCGCTGTCTATCCCCCACCCCCCAGGCAGCACCCATTTCTTAGCTGCCTCTTGGTTCTTTGTCTCTTGTTGTGTTTGCTTCTATTTGTTTATCTTTTCTGCTTTATTCTAAGGTGTCTCCAACCCGTCACCGACTGGATTTTCTGCGGGTTCACTGGCCCCTTGTGTCCGGACGGACTGGAATATTTGCCAGTGTGCCCTGGTTGTAGAGATGGTCCCATCTGTGGGGAGGGGACACTGTGGTCTGCTCTGCACTTCTGTGAGGAGCTCCCATCTCAGGAAACCCACGGAGCTCCCTCCTCCCATCTCCATGGAGACGCTCCCAGGTGGGCAGCCCTCCCAGCCCCCTGGAGAGTCCAGCACGGGGAGTGGGGTGGGGGGTGAGGGGTGTTTCTGGGTCTGTCACCTCCGTCTCAGGGGGTGTCCCCGAGGCTCCGAGGAAAATGTCTCCCAGTCTCCACCACTTGGGATGACTGCGTGCACGTCTATGGGTGGAGCCCTGACTTGTCAGGAGGCCTCTTGCTGCTTGACGTTTTGTAACGAGTGCTCTGTTTGTGAAGTGGAGGAATTCTGGGAGGTTCACTTCATCTCTCTCTCCCTCCTCCTCCCCTCTGGGTGTGACAGTTCCTTCAGATTCTGACGGTGTGCTCTGTCACTCAGCTTGTCACGGAAGCATGAGCGTTCTTAGCTTGCCGCTAGTGTTTCAGTCACGTGGAGAGCCATCTTTGTACAGCTTGGTGGAAGCTGCCAGGACCCTCAGGTCTGCTGCCTGTGAGCTTGCTTCATTCTGTACGGGAGCCTCAGTCCCGGGCGTTGGCTGCCAGCTCCTCTCCAGTCAACCTGCCCCAGTCCAGGGGTAGGACCGTGTCACACGACACTTGCTCAGCCAGCCATTTCACCCAGAAGCCAAGTGCACACTGGGGCAGCACAGAGCATGGCTGTGTCCATGGGGGACGAGGCCATGTCTTCACACATGAACATCCCCACAGAGAGGCGATGAAATGCCTAACAGAGGTAGCAGGGACACTGTGTGGGGAAAGAGGCCGCAGCTCTCTGCATCAGGCCTCCCTGGCAGTGAGTGCAGGCTGTGGGCCATCTGTCAAAAAGCACCTCGAATAACCTGGTGACGTTTCAAACCACAGAGTACTGGCACCCAAAGGGACAGGGATGGAGGACGATGGTTCTCACCTGTCAGTCTGGTGGGATTCCCATGGCAGAAGCACCATAAACAGGTTGGCGGAGGAACAAGCACGTATCTCCTCCGGCTCTGGAGGCTGCATGTCCACCTCCTGGCCCCTACAGCTCCCACGACTGGTGGAGGGGACAAGGGAGCTCCCTGAGGTCTCTTTGTAAGGGATAGCAGCCCCTTTGGGGTCCGGCGCAGGGAGCAAACTCCTTGCTCAGATTCCAGACGAGCTCAGAGTCCTGAGCTGACCACATCCCTTCTGCTTTTGAAAGTTCCACGGAGAGACGTGCACATGATGCAAAGTGAGCGGCCTTCACAGAGCGTCTTTGTAATTCCTGGGCCTCAGCTTTGACGTACCCCTCACTCTAAGACAGACCTTATCATAAAACTGAAAAAAATGCTCATTATAGAGGTTTGAACGCATTGAAATACACAAAGAATAAAATTGAAAATAAATCATCCATAGCTTGGCTGCCCAGAGACAATTCCTGTTAAATTTTGTGATGTATTTCCTCCCAAAGTTATATCTTTTCAAGATTGTTGTGTAGAGAACACAGGAGCCATGTCCCATGCTGCCCCGTCCTTAAAATAGAGTCGTTGATTCCTAATTAAATGCTTTTTTTCCTCATCAGAAGTAACAAATTTTACCAGATTTGCATGTGTGGATGGTGTATTCTCTTGTTTTCTTCTCTTTTCATTTTAAATTATTGATGCCATGAATATAAATGTATCGCTCTCACTCTCCGTGGTCTCCCAGTTAAAATAAGGCACACATGGCCACACATGCTATGTGTTGGGAGGTGGGCAAGTTTACCTTTTGCAGAACGAGAGGGAGGACCCAGTGATCCCCTTGGGAAGATAAGATGGCCCAAGTGAGCACTTAGTTAGGAGGGTCCCTCTGGGCAAGTCACCATTGTCCGAAGGGTCTGAGGGATCCAGCACATGGGCTGGAAGCCTCCAGAAAAAGCTGGATGAATTATGTAAGTCAGAGTCCACTCTCTGAAGCTTACGAGCTTCCCCGGGGTAAATTGGAGCGGCCCAGCCAGCACGCAGATCTAAGACCACTTGCTGGACAGCCCCAGGAGCCAGCCCACCACAGCTTTGGGTGACATTTCAGCGTGGAGGGGTACACCATGTGCATTTAATTTTGGGCCAGCCCATAGAATGAATGGTGCTTTCCCTGTGTCTGAGGTGAGAACGTTCCCAGCCAGGGGGCTCAGACACACAGGCTCTCCCGTCACCGAAGCAGCCCCAGGTCCAGTTCTCCTTGGCCTCGCAGAGAAATGATCACTTCTACCACCTGCTCCTGGCTGACACCTGTGTGGCCATGCTGGTGGGTGAAACACTGGAAACCTCTGGTTGTAGCAATAACTAATATGCAGATTCTAACATACCGTCATTCATTCGAGCCAATTGTCGCAGGTGTCATGCTGACCACTGATCAATGGGCCTTCTGCAATGGTGTGGTTTCAGTCAGTAGTGGAATTATTAAATACATACAATTCCTGGGTAGTGTGACTAGATCAGGGAAAATTTGGAATGTAATTGTTGTTAGTTCAGGGGATGTGAGAGAGGATTTGTGCTGTGAACAGTGTCTGTGATGTGAACACACACTCTCTTCATATAAGGACCATGGTTTCTCTAGGGACACTGTCCACTAGCGTTGCTGGAGGTAGGAGGTGGGGCTTGGAGCTGAGCTGGCTGACGTGGTGTCTCTGAGCAGATGAAGGCAGTCGCTGTGTGGGCAGCTGAGGGTCACAAAGGTTGAAGTAACAGCAGGTTGCAAAGTGGGCAGTGCTTAGTGGTGGTGTTGTGGGGTCTCGAGAGAGAGGTCAAGCTCTCTGGCTCCTGGCCATGGTGGTCCTGAGGGCTCCAGGACCTGGTGACTGTCCATTCCAGGGGAAAGAGCTTGATGCAATTCACTGGGTCAAAATGTGACTCACACATGGCCATCATTTAGCTAGCAATGGCCACATCCAACAAAGGTTAGGTTAACAATTTAAAACAAAACAAAACAAAACAAAACAAAACAAAACAAAACAAAACAAAACAAAACAAAACAAAACAAAACAAAACAAAACACCACTTATAATGGTATCCAAAGTGAGAAATATATAGGAATAAAATAAACAAAATATGTGAGACATATGCGCTGACAACCGTAATGCAATGATGAGAGAAATTTAAAAGCAACGACATAGATGGGAGGATGTACAGTGTTCATGGATCAGAGGACTAATGCTACTAAGATTTACTTTTACCAACCAGTCTGGAGAGTCAGTGTAATCCTAAGATCCCAAAACACCTTTTGTAGAAACGACAAGCTGATTTTAAAATTTATGTAGCGATACAAAGGATTTAGGATAGGCAAAATAATTTTGGTAACCAAAAACAAAGTTGGAGGATTTATAACACCTGATTTCAAGATGTACGATAAAACTACAACAAGGAAGACAGTATAATATTGGCCTACGGATGGCAAGATCGATGGAACAGAACGGAGTCCAGAAACAGGTATAAAATTCATTATCTTCATGGAAACAAAATGAATTTTAACCTTTACTTCATGCCGTACGCAAACATTGACTGAAAATAGATCATAAACTTAAATGGAAAAACAAAAACTATAAAATCGCTGGAAGAAAACACATGGAAAACAACCTTTGCGACCTTAGAGTAGGCAAGTATTTCTTATATAGGACACACACACAAAACCCATAAAAATCAATAAATTGTGCTTTATAGAAACGAAAAACTCTCAGTTTGAAAGATACCGTTAAGAAAGTGACAAGGCAAGCCACAAACCAGCAGAAAACATTTCTAGTATATATGTCTGAGAGGGGACTTTTGTCCAGAATCTATAAAGAATTCTTACACCTCAAACAACTCAATTAAAAAAAAGGTTAAAACATTTTAGCAGACATTTCACAAGAGATATAAATGTTAATAAGCACAGGAAAAGATATTCAACATCATTATTCACCAGAGAAAACAAACTCACGCTGTGAAGAGATACACGACACACCTATTAAGTGGGTAGAACTTAGAAATCTGACAAAAGCAAGTGTTGGCAGGAATGTGGAGCCACTGGGACCGTCAGACGTCATTGGGAGGAGTGTGAGGTGTGCACAGTTTTCAGAAACAGTCTGGTATTTTCTTGTAAAGTAAGACACACACTTCCTATGTGAGTCAGCAATTACGTCCTGAGACGTTCACCCCAGGGGAGATGAGCTGCACCCCAAACGACCCGTCAGCAAAGCCTCGTTGTGACCTCGCCCACGCTCAGCAGCTGAAGAACGGGACTCGTGTGGTGTTTCTACAACTTGTCTGTGCATCGAACACTTGATGTGTTGGGTGCAATAGAACGTGACTCAGGAATTAAACGGAACGAGCTGCTGGTCCGTGCAGGAACACGGATGACTCGAAAGCATGCCAGACACAGAGCACATACTCTGTGATTCTAGCTACCGCAGTAGAGCCCTGGCTGACCAACACCTGCAGTCGCTCATCGCTGTCCCCTCGTGCCCCTCTTTGACGTGGTGGCTCTTGCAGCCATGTGTGTCCAGAAAACGAGGAGACACTGAGACCCTGTTGTCCAGCAGTGGAGTCTGCAGGACGCCTGAGCTCGGCCTGGGTGCTGCCCTTGGATGCTGTCCCGTGTTGCAGCGGAATGGTCCTCACAGGTTTGAGGACCAGGGGACACCTGTCCCGTTCCCATGGGCAGCAGGGCTGATGACTGGGTTCCCAGTGGGAATGCCTGGGGGTCCCGAGAGCCTGGTCTCCAGCTCCCACCGAGAGGCCCTCTTGTAGGAGGTGGCATTCGCTCTGTTTATCTAAATCCTAGATGTGTTAACAAGAAGAGAGTGTGTCCCACCATTCGCTGCTCAGATAAACCTGTTTAAAAAAAGTCACTAATTGATGAACAGGGGTAAAAAGTATAACCACAAAGAAATGTAAAATGAAATGAAAAATTGCTCATCCATGTACCTCCCCAACCCTGCTCTCTCTCCTCAGAGGATCTCGGATAATAATTTCTTATGAGAACAATTCCCTCTGTATATTTCTTTTGCACACATACACATTTCAGGTAGCCTGGGAAGGGACACGTGCTGGGAGAGGGTCCGGCCTCAGCTAAGTGGCCCGTGCAGCTGGCCGAGTGCAGACGCTGGGGGTCAGTGGCTGGTGGCCTAACCCTGAGCTGCAGGACCTGAGGGAGCATGGTTTGAGGACGTCAGAATTCACTGACAAATTTGGAGCCAGCAGGGCTGGGTGCTCGCTTGCCTGGTGCTGTCCTGCTTGTAGCAGAGGAAGCCCCACGTCCCCTAAACCCACGGTCTGGGGCTCGTCTGGTCACCCCAGCTGGGTCTCTTGAGAATGGCCTTTGGGGGGAGCTGTGTGGCAGGCATGACTGGGCTGAGCTGCAGTGGGTGCTGCCAGCAGTGCACGGAGGGACGGCAGCCGTGACCGCATTCTCGGCTCTCCCTGGTTTCGCCTGTTTGGGCACAGGTCGGGGAGTGAGCAGAGGCTCCGCACGCAGCAGCACTCCCTGGAGGACAGGCTTCCCGCTGGGCTCCTTCCTCTCCCCAGCTGTGCCAGCTTCTGATTGACAGCAGCTCCTATCGCCAGCCAACACGTGGGCACCAAGATCCGCGTGGGCAGTGCCTGGCACAGGCATGGCACCTGGTGCTGCTCTGATGGCTCCGGTGATTATTGTACGGAGGACGGAGGTCTGTTCGTGGTCAAGGGGTGAGGAGCGGCCCAGGGGTGGTGAGTCAGTGGTGACCAGGAACCACTGCTACAGGAACAAATGCGTGTGTGCCCACAGACACGCAGTTTATCTCAGTCCTTGCTCGTCACCGCTTCTCGCTTGGTGTGGTGAGAGTGAAAGGACCGGTGACAATGAGACACTGGGCTCGCGCTGCTTACCAGGCCAGTCCCTCAGCCCCTGCCACCCTCCCACCTGGGCGCCCACTCCCTCGGCTTCAAGCCCACCTCAGCGACCCCGAGTATCTTCGAGGGAGGTACCGTTGTCACCCTTCCCAGAAGGTGGACGCAGGTCCTCGTGAACGGATGCTGTTGTGACCCAGGAAAGGTGCCCGCACTGGGAATGCTGTGGGAAGGTCCTGAAAGTCCCAGTGCCCTTCCCCAGGAGACTTTGCAAAGTGACTGGAGCAAGGTCGCCTCCCACCAGCCCCGGGGAAGTTGGTCTCCACACCTGAGACTTGCGGGGCAGCTGCTGACATCTTAAATGGCTACCGGCTGATGATGGGGAAGAGGGTATCTCAGCACCAGTCTCGGCATCTCACAGGCCATGGGGTGGTGACCCCAGGGGGCCATGGGCAAAGGACCGCTGACGCATGGGGGCATGAGAACCACAGACCTCTGGGCCTGGGGATCCCTGCAAATCCTACATAAGGTGCCCGAGGTGGCAGGCTAGCTGCCACTATCGTTACTGGTTATAATCATCACTGTATCATCTCTGTGTCCAGTGACAGGAACGTCCACAGGCAAAACAAAGCTGGGTGTGTCCTGTGGGGGGTGGACGATGGGAGGCCCTGTGGGTTTGAGTCAGAAAGCCCCCTGTGGGCTGCGGTGCAGAGCGGGTCTCACATGCCAAGGACGCGTCACACCTTGCTTCTCGCTCTCATTGGACGAATCTCTGGCTCCAAAATCTCTGCCCAAGGGAGGTTTCTTGCCGCCAAAAGCAGAGACACACCTCAGCCCCGGCAGCAGAACTGGACCCAGAGGGGCTTTGGGGTAAAAGGCGGCCAGGGGTTCCCGTGAGAAGATGGGCATGAGTGCGTGTCCTCAGACTCCTTGTCACTGCCTGGCCTGGCCCGGCCCGGGTGAGGGAGACTGAAATGGATTAAGGACGCTGAGGTCTGGAATGTGTTGCGTGCTGCTAGTTTGCCTCCCAGGAGGTTCTGCATGGTTTTAAGGGTTTCTCTCTGGTGCCCGTTCCAGATGCAGCAGGGGCTGCAGCTGACAGGATTTCTTACTCAAAGCAAACAGCTCGGACATGTCAACATCCGGGGGCCAGACCTCCACTTCTCTTAAGAAATTAAAGTGTGTTTACATTTCATGAATTTCAACAAGCCTGCCCTTGTACCCTCTGGAGGCCAGTCCACTTAGCACTTCCTGGTAGAAATAGTTCTCAAACAAGCTTCTCTGGTGTCTTGCCATGGACGGCCCCGTCACTGCTGAGGACTGAACTATGAAGTGGTCCTCTGGCCGGTGACCAGGTTTCACACACAATAGCTCGCGTGACGTGTTCTTTGTAGATTTGATGGGGATTTTCAGCTGTAAGGTCCCTGTAGCAGCCAGTGTTCTGCAGAGAACAGGACCAACAGGTTTATGATGGGGAACTGGGTCACCTGATTAAGGAGGTGGAGGTCCCACAACCTGCCACCTGCAAACTGGGCACCCAGGAGAGCTGACCTCATGAGTTCCCTCCATAGATGGGTTTTCTGCGAGGGTGCGTGTACCGGTCTGCTCCGGTCCTGACCCATGTAGGGATGGAAAAGACCTCCAACGACAACAGCATCCTACCTGATGGAGCCCAGGAGGAGCCCTGTGAGGGGAAGGATAGAGAGAGAGTGACGGGACCACAGTGCCCCGCCACCAGAGTGACGGGCTGAGCTCTGTCACCAAGAGTCATGCTGAAGTTCTAAGCCCCAGGACCTCAGATGTGACGGTGCTTGGAGACGGGGTCTTTGCAGAGGTAACTAAGGAAAAATGAGGTCAGAGCGTGGCCCCAGTGTGACTGCTGTCCTTATAAGAAGAGGGGAACAGGACACAAGTAGGTATATACAGAGGGTCGACCCTGTGAGGACACAGGGGGATGGTGGCCATTCCATGCTGAGGACAGAGACCTCAGAGGAACAGTCCTGCTGGCACCTTGATGTCAGAACGTTTTCCATTCTAAGTACTCGGTCTTGTCCGGTTCTGGGCCATTTGCCGTTGTTTTGGGGTGCGTGGGGGGGACCCTTGTCTTCCAGAGTGATGACGAAATGTGGGTTCCAGCCATAGGTCAGACGAATGGTGAAAGTGAGATTTACACTCTACTCTCTGTTTCTGCAGGAGAGGGAGTCCGCTCCCTCTGGTTGGCTCTGACCAGGGAGCGAGGCCGAGGAAGGAGCCTGTGCAGTGAGGGGCCACGTCCCCGACCCCAGCCCAGGCCCCGGGCTCCCTAGGTCGGGAGGTCTGCACCTTGCAGCACCCCAGACGCTCCGCTTCCCTGCAGTGGCTGCCTGCCCGAGGGCCATGACAGGAGGCTCGTCAGAGTGTGGGTGCATGCGGGGCTGGCATCTGTCCCTGCCCAGCACGGTGTCAGGCCCCTGATGTCCCCGAACCCTGTGCCCAGGCTGACCCTTCCCTGAGTCTCCCATTGTGCCCCCCAGCCCCACCTCTGTGACGTCCCAGCCGGAAGCTGTCACATCTGTGTTCACACCTATGTGTCCCCAGAGCACTCTTGCCTGCTGGCCTCGCAGATCCCCATGGGGACATCCACCCCAAGTGTCCCCTGTCCCACACGCAACCACCTTGCCAGTTCTGCTGTTCCAGGGGGACGGCTTGTGATCCGACGGCCTGGCCCTGGTACCGCACAGATTGTGTGGGGACCTCGTGCCGGCACTGCGGCAATCCACATTCAGCAATTAACCTTCATGTCACCGCAATTACTGAGATACTTTAGCAAAATGAACTAATTTCCCCACAGGGTGTAGAACCCAAATCAACTTCCACTCTCTTTAAGATGCCAAAACCAGAAATGTTAATGGAAAATTCCGTTCAGGTGTGTAATGCTCTCCCGAGCTGGGCTCCCTGTCAATCCTGGCCCTGGGCACGCGGCGGCCTGCAGATTGGAACAGAGGAGCGACACCCAGGGCTGCTTGGGGACATGCACGTCAGGGCTACCCTGGGTCCCCTCCAAAGCTGCCATGCCCGGTTTTTGGGGTGGGAGTCTCGGGCCTCGCTTCGGCAGCAGGCAGGTGTGTTTCTGGGGCTGTGCCTGGCTCTGTGGCCACTGCTCCCGACACCCCGTCCAGACATGGCCCATTTGCGTCCCACAAACTGGGGCCCCATCCATGGTCCTGGGGTTTCAGCCTGAACCTCGGTCCTCAGGCTCTGCTGGGCACCCAAATCACAGCCCCTACACCTCGGGTCACCCAGGAGCTGTCAGCACCAGCTCTCTCTGTAAGGGCTGATCATGTCCCCGAGTCTGAGTGAGAAGGAGGCTGATCCTGGATCTGCACAAAATGTTTTGAACATTTTCTGTGTCACCTCCACTTCTGAAAAAGACAGGGGTCAGAAGAGTCTGCTGCCTCTTCTCTCTTCGAAATCTGAGACCATACTTTTAAAGGGACCTTCTGAATAATGGTCCCCTCCCAGCGGCTGTGACGTCCTCTGGACGGAGCTCCGGGCCACAGGCCCACTTCCCACGGGGCAGCAGCCTCTCCCCACTCACCTCTGTGGCCAGGAAGGTGACGGCTCACCTCGGACCTCCAGGCCACACATCAGGGACCCCATTTGGTCGGTTTCCTCTCCCTTCCACCTCCACATGAACCCTCGTCCTCGGCTCCTGCATCCCCTCATCCTGAGGGCCCAGGGGACACAAGGTGTCTGAGGGGAGGTGGGGCGTCTGAGGGGAGGCGGGGCGCTTGGGGGGAGGTGGGGCGCTTGGGGGGAGGTGGGGCACTTGGGGGGAGGTGGGGTGCCCCGGGGGAGATGGCGTGTTCCTCATGTTTCCTCTGACTCCTAGAGTTCCATCTCTGAGGTTAGAATGTGCTGGTGAGGAGAATGGGGTCTGCAGATGGACAGACTCTGGGAGCGCTGGACGGTCCAGGGTGCAGCTGTTGCCTAAAGGGGGCCTCCCCGTCCAGGGTGGAAGCTGGGTTCCCAGTGACTGTGGACGTTTCCATCCCCTCCCTCCAGAGCCAAAGTCCTTCTGACCAGGCTCATGGTCACCGTCCAGCACCAGCACTCCCACGACACGACCCTTGGGTAAACCGAGGCAGGTGTGCCAGCAGGGCGCCCAGCACCACAGCCCCAGGCCTGGGTTGTGAGTGCCTTCACGTCCACCATTGTCATCCTTGAATGACCACTGGTCAAGAAACCATGAAATGAGTAAAAGATACATTTTCATAGGAAAATGCATTTAATTTCCATCTTTGGCCAGCCTCATCCCTCGTCAGTGCTCCATCCAGGCTGGACTGATGGGAAGGGCAGCACTGAATGTTTGCACCCGTGCAAGCTGCTCGCCCCGACATCAGGGACCCTCTGACAGTCGGTTTGCATTTCAAGGTGCCTGTGTGTTTGGCCCTCCTCCGGTCCTCGCTCTCTTACTGAAGTTCCCATTTCCCCAGCCAGCGAACCAGAGGGAGGGGCTCCGGGAAGGGCCAGCCCACAGGCTGGTCCTCAGCAGCCCCATGCGACAAACCCGGAGTCACGTTCCCTTTGTCAACAGCAGCTGAAAAACAAACAGTTTAGATCTGAAAATAACTCACACTCCGGCGTCCAGCTCCTTATGTCTGTTCTAAAGGGTTGACAATTTCAGATAATGTGTTTTAAAACCGTCATTATCTTTGTAATTACGAGATGAACTGCAGAGACATTATGGCTAATTACACACTTAGTGAGCGTGCTTTTTGAACGTGGGAGGAAAGGGGCTGTGGCCGCCTTGTCAATACCCAGCGGCTTGTAGGCTGGCTCACTTCAGCTTAGACGGGACAAGTCTGGGTGGCGGGCAGGCTGGAGGAACAAGGACAGCGTGTGACAGGGCTCTGGCCTATCTCTCTTGGAAAGCTCACCTGGCACAGGCTGGCTCACCTGGAGGATGAAGCCACAGATGGTGAGGCTGGACCAGTGGAGTGCAGACCTCCTGGCTTTCATGCTCTGGGTCCCTTCTTGTCGACATGTGATTCTGATGTCTGCAACTTCTCCCCACTGGGGTTCACAAAGGCCGCTGGGATTGGACACCTATGAACCACTGCCCACTGAGCCCTCACAGAATGCGAGGTGGACAGAACATGCTGCATGTCCCCAGCAACCAGTGGTCCCTCCTCTGCTCCATCCCTCAGTTGAAGCTCTGCTAGAGTCCCGGAGGGGCAGCTCTTCCCACCACAGCCATAGGAGCTGTTCACTTCCATCCTGCCCCAGGCCTGGCACTGTCCTCACTGGACCTCCACAGTCAGACACCGTGGGAGGGAAGCAGGCACGGAGGGAGCACACAAGTACTCCCATCACCACATCTCTCACACTGACCCCTTCACGCTGCTATGAGGACCCCTGTGATGACCCTGGGCCCAGCCAGGTAACCCAGGATCTCTCCCATCTCAGGTCCTTAACCAAACCCATCTGCAAAGTCCCTTCTGCTGTGTTAGTAACACACCTGCTCGATCTGGGCTCAAGAGTGGACGCCTTGGGGCTGGTATTCAGCCTGCCCCACGTACTCATTGTCCCCATCGTGTGGCTGCACTGGATTAAGGGGTTTGCCTAGACCACCAGCCTGAGAATGGCTGAGCATCACCCCCACCAGAAGGAAGCTCGTGAGAGGTGGGCCCCACCCCTCATGCCCATGACACACCACTGCGACTGCCCACACCTGTGGAGGGCAGGGCTGGCCTCAGCATGGTCCAGCTTCCAGACTCGCTGGTCACTCTGGTCCCGGACAACGTGTTTATGTGAATATTCCAGCTGTTGACTGCACATTTCCTGGGACTGGTCCCTCACCGTCCTATTGGGGGCATTGAGCGTTTGCTGAGGGATGTCCTTCCCCACCCCCTTTCTCGGGATTGTCACTGTACTGATGAAGATGCTGGGAGATGGCAGGGGTGAGTCGGTGCCCAGCCACCACCTGTGTGCAGCCTGCTCCAGTCCCAGTGCTGGGGCCCAGTCCGGTGTCACAAACCAGGATCACTGAGCCTGGGAAGGAAAGGAGAGCTGAGTGTGGCCAGTGAGGGGCAGGGGACAATAAGTGGGCTGGGCTTCAGGAAGTGGGGTGTTGGTCCCTGAGTCAGGGTGGGGGCTGAATGAAGCCTAAACAGACGTAGGGCCCCCGGGCACTGCGGCTGTCTGGCTTCTCCCACGCTGCTCTCTTGAGGTCGTTAAATTTTCATGCAGAGATGTCTTGTCTCACCAACTGCATTATAAAGTCCCGCAGGCCAGGACTGTGGCTGGTGTATTTCCCTTTCATCTCTGACAACCTGGCATGCACACTGCTCTCGGGGGCGCCACTAACCTGTCGGGCTGAGTCAAAGAGATACAATATGTAAGAGTCCTGTGAGGGTGCCGAGACCCCAAGGGCACTTTGCAGAGGTGGCCAGGGCGGGTGCACACAGACGGGGGTTCACTAGCTCTGCATGCTGGGCTATGGTCTGCCAGAGGCTCCTCGTTTTGGCGGTGACACTTGAGCTGGAGAGCTGGGCTTTAAGATACTTGCATGTGTGCTAGGGGACTTCCTGGCTGGTGTGAGCTGAGGCACGAGTCAGGCAGTGGGCCGAATGTCCCTGGCACTTAGTAATTGCTCCGCCAGTGTCTGCTGAATAAATTAGTAGACAGTCAGAGGAACAGTGTGCGCTTTAAATGAGGGGAAATGATGAAGGTAAACTGGTTTCTTTCATAACTTTAGCTTGCAAGTACCCTTAGGCTTGAGGGATGTAGCCTGACAAAAGCTTTGCAACTGAGCCTGTGCAGACCAGGCCCCTCAGTAACAGCAGGTTATCTTGTTAATCCCCATTTCCCATCATGGTAAGAATTTCTGTGTGAGCTTAAGTGGTGACATCATGTGAGAACGCGCCCAACGACACCTCCAGGAAGATGAACCAGAGCCACTATTATTCCCAAATGGTGGTGAGGAGGACAGTGGTGAGGGCATTGTGGGTGATGACAGTGATGATGATGGTGATGGTGGAGGTCATAGTGATGGACAGTAATTGTGTGATGGTGATGATCCTAGTGGTGATGAAGCTGATGGTGATGATAGTGATGATGGTGATGATGGTGATGGTGGTGATGGTGGTGATGGTGGTGATGGTGATGGTGGTGATGGTGGTGATGGTGATGGTGATGATGGTGGTGATGGTGGTGATGGTGGTGATGGTGATGATGGTGATGGTGGTGATGGTGGTGATGGTGGTGATGGTGGTGATGGTGACGGTGATGGTGGTGATGGGGGTGATGGTGATGGTGGTGATGGTGGTGATGGTGATGGTGATGGTGGTGATGGTGGTGATGGTGATGATGGTGGTGATGGTGATGATGGTGATGGTGGTGATGGTGGTGATGGTGGTGATGATGGTGATGGTGGTGATGATGGTGATGGTGGTGATGGTGGTGATGATGGTGATGGTGGTGATGATGGTGATGGTGGTGATGGTGGTGATGGTGATGGTGGTGATGGTGGTGATGGTGATGGTGATGATGATGGTGATGGTGGTGATGGTGGTGATGGTGATGATGGTGATGGTGGTGATGGTGGTGATGGTGGTGATGGTGGTGATGGTGATGGTGATGGTGGTGATGGTGGTGATGGTGATGGTGGTGATGGTGGTGATGGTGATGGTGATGGTGGTGATGGTGGTGATGGTGATGATGGTGGTGATGGTGATGGTGGTGATGGTGGTGATGGTGATGGTGGTGATGGTGGTGATGGTGATGTTGGTGGTGATGGTGATGGTGGTGGTGATGGTGGTGATGGTGGTGATGGTGGTGATGGTGATGGTGGTGATGATGGTGATGGTGGTGATGGTGGTGATGGTGGTGATGGTGATGGTGGTGATGATGGTGGTGATGGTGGTGATGGTGATGGTGGTGATGATGGTGATCATTTATGATGGGAATGGTGATAGTGGTGACAATGATGATGGTGATGGCAGTGACTATGACGATGATAGGGATGGTGACAATGGAAACTGGTGATGATCGTAGTTATGATGGAGATGACGGCGATGACATAATGTCAGTGATGCCAGGAGTGTGTATTTTGGGCTGTAGGAAATAGCTCTCCCTGAGGGACCAGGAGGGGCCAAATAAATACTTCTCAAACCTATAGCAGTGACGGGCTCCCAATTCTACACTAATGAGACCCAATAAATGTCAAATTCCTTTTGTGATCAGGTCAGTCATTTTCAGTTCTTATAGGAGGTTGAGAAAGCATTTAATTCCTTTCACCGGGTCCAGGCACACCTTTTAACAGCGCACTTTCCCTTTATGGACATGTCACCCCGAGATGTCCTCTTTTCTGAGCACAGGAGCACCACCGAAGTACAACTGGATGGTATTAGCAGGCAGGATAAGCATGAACACAGGGTCAGAGTCATTTGTCCTGACCTGGCAGTGACCTGCCTCCCCAACCTGTGTCCTGTTTTCTCTGGTGTATCTTCTGTAGCTAAAAGCGTGAACATTTGTGTGGGAAATGGCTTCACGAGATACATAAACATTTATTTAAAGAGAAATGAAAATAGCGACATAGAACATAAATGCGTCCTGACTTTAAAATACCCTCCCCTGTCATCTCTGGGAGCATAATTACGCTTGTACAAATTTTGTAGCTTCTGTCAAGTACATGTATAAAAAACACTATTTTTGAAGACTTATAATGCAGTAATAAAATTTCTGCTCCAGGCTAAAATATCACGGATCAAGGTGTCAGCCAGGAGCTAATAATGTTATAGCCTTTACTTCATGTCTCGAGATTTAGGTTGTAAAGGGAAAATTAATATCGAGGTAAGCATTTTCAGCAACTGCAAATTTTTCTGTTCCCAAACTTGCTGTTATGTAAATGAAGAAATTTAAAAGTGTGTCAGATGTTACCTCTGCCCTGACTGGAGCATTTCCTTTGCAGACACTGTGCCCACTGCGTCTCCCCACTCTACCTCTCATGTCATTGGTGGAGTCCTAACTCTTGCTGGCCCTGTTCCAGCCAAGCTGACCTTCTTATAAGAAAAAATAAAAATAAAAAATTTAAATAGCCCTGTACCAATGAAAGAAATTGAACTTGTAAAATTCAAAGAAACAAAAAAAAATCTACCCACAAAGAAAAATCCAGTCCCAGATGGCTTTGCTGGAGAATTCTATCAAATACTTTCAGGACAATTAACGTTAAAAGTACACAATGTCTTTTCAGAAAATGGAGGAGGGAACACTTCTCGACTCATTCTGAGGCCAGTATCAGACAGATACGAAAACATGGGACGCGTTTAACAAGAGAAGCAAATTGGAGAACGGTGTCTGCATGGGCACAGAAGCACACGCTTCGTGAGATAGAAGGCGCTCAGGTCCAACTCCAGTGATGCAGGAAACACTGCTATGGCCAGATGGAGTATATCCCAGAAAGGAAGCCTGCCTACGTCCAAAACCAACCAGTGCCACTCGCCACATTAACAGAACAAAGGGGAAAAACCATGATGACCTCAGCAGATGCAGAGAAAAGAATTTGACACCAATTCATGATAAAAACCCTCAGAAAGCTGGGGATAATGGTGAATTTTCTAAACCCCACAGAGGGCATCTGTGAAAATCTGCAGCCAATGTCTTAGTTAATGTAAAACCCTGAGCACATCCCCTCCAAGACTGGGGATGAAGCCAGGATTTCTGCTTTTACCACTTCTGGTCAACATTCTGCTGGAAGTTGTAGCCAGCACACAAGGCCGGTGCAGAGATGGAAAATGTACAGTCGGTCGCCCGGGGTTTGGGTCAGGCGGGAGGGAGAGCGCGGGCAGGTGGCACCGTGCCAGGCCTGTTCTAAGCAGTTTCCTGGGGTGGCGGCCACATTCAGGCATTTGGTCTCCTCACAGGTCCAGCTAGTCTGCCTCCCATGAAAGAGATAGACCACAAACAGACTCACCTGCAGCGAGGTCAGGAGTGACCCTGAGGGACCTGCCTGTGGGGCCTGTGCCCAGGCGGGGGGAGGGGTGGGCAGGCCGGGGGCCACCCGCCCTGTGGAGGAACTGCTGTCTGCTACCTTCGAGGGACGTTCTGGGGCGTAAAGCAAATGAAGGACAGAAAGCACTCAGAGATAATGGTGACAGATCTGGGGCCTTGTTGTCCTTATGGAGTAATATGCGTTCAAGGCAGATGTGCTAGAATAAACAATTAAAAGGAAGGCCCCAGGTGCAGCCTGGAGCGTGAACTCTGCTGACAGGAGAAGTGAGTGACAGGGAAAGAGGTGCTGACACAGCCAGCTGGACTTGCCTGAGACGAAGGTGGGGACAGAGCCAGGCGTGGGCACGGGTCATGTGATATGACATGTATGGTCACCCGGAAGGAGGCGGCGGATCCTGGGCTCGCAGCTCAGGCCTGCACACAGGGGACCCAGGAATGTGGACTCGGCACTCAGCGGAGGCCACCTCTGTCTCGGGGACCTGGCTATGTCAGGTGTCAGGTAATTACCAAGCACCCATTGCGCCTGGCACTGCTGGACACTTGGGCCACGTCAGTGTCCAATGAGGGAAGATTCTTGCCTGGGTGGGACTCACAGACTAGGGGGGGACACAGTGGACAGCAAACCTAACGCACAAGGTACACGGTCACTGGGGAGGGGACGTGTGCTTGAACATAGAGCAGGGGCCCGGCTGTCAGGGCTTTGGCGTCAAGGGACACACAGAGGTGAATTGGGGTTAGGTTGGGCTTCGCTGAAAAGGTGAGAGTAGAACCAGAGTCTCACCAGTTAGCTGCTGCTGTGTAACAAGCTACACCAAAGTTAGAGGCTCAAAGCAGCACATGTCTGTCACCCACAGTCTCTGTGGGTCACGCGTCTGCATGGCTTAGCTGAGTCTCCTGCTCGGGGTATTGACGGCTGCAGTCAGAGGTGCGACTGCAGGACGTGACTCCGTTGCTGCAGGCGCTGGTGGAATTCAGTGCCTGTGGTCACAGGACTGAGGCCCTCAAGCTCCTCGCTGGCTGTTGGCCAGAGGCTGCCGTCGGGTCCTAGAGGCCTCCCTCAGCTCTCACCACATGGGGCTCTCCAACACGGCCAGTTGCTTTCCTAGACCCAGCCAAAGAATGTGTGCACACACGTGTGTGCACGTATGTGTGTGCATGTGTGCGCGTGCATGCATGCGTGTGTGTGTGTAAGAGCCATGGAAGCTGCAGTTCTGTGTAACACGATCACTTAACCACATAGATAATCACGGCCCTTGCTGTCAGCTATTGTTGGTCTAAGTCAAGGGGCCCGCCCCCACTTACGGGTGGGCTTCCCGAGGGGGCGGACAGCAGGAGGTGGGGATACAGGACCCCTGGGTCCCTCCCACTGTGCCGATGCTGCACCACAGTTTCCTGACGAGCACTGTACTCTGGGCAGCAAAGTGATGTCGTCTGCCTTGGGCTGAGTGAAGCCAGTGGTCCCGGCAGCCTGCCTCCACAAGTCTCCCCTTGGTCCTCCGACGTCTTCCGAAAGTGGGGACCACAGAAATACAAGCAGGAAGGTCCATGTTTGTCCACCACAAGGACAAGGCCCTGATCCTCGTGGAGACTGGACAACGGGTCTCATGGGAAAGGTCAGCAGGACGCACCTGGCAGGAGCCCCGTGGCCACCTTGGGCTGACACTGCGAAGGGACGGGGAGACCAGGGCTGCCCAGCCCTCGAGGTGCTGAGGTGGTGCAGCGAAGCGTGGCTGCCCAGCTGTCCTTGCGGTGCCCCAGAGCTGGGCAGTGGTGGGGGTTTGCTGGAGAACAAAGCAGCCCGCAGTGGACACTGTGCACTCGCGAACCAGCCTGCAGTAACGAGGAGCGAAGCTTGGTTTCCTGCAGCAGCTTCATGAGACGTCATCCTCCTGCACGTCAGTGGTTTTCTGTGTCCACAGAACACATGACATCACCAGTCCGTTTATGAACGCTGCCATCACCCCCAAGAATCTCCGTACTCTTTAGCTACCCCCCCGCCCCCAGGTTCCTCCTCTCGGTGCCAGGAAAACACTAATCTGCTTCCTCTGTCCATAAATTCCTCTGTCTGGACATTTCATATTAACGGAGTCACGCGCAACGTGGCTGTTTGCTGTCCGGCTTCTCTCACTGAGCACATTTTCCAGGTTGCAGCCCTGTTGTCGTGAGCGTAGTGTGTGGCTCCTTTTGAGGGCTGTGTGACAGTCCGCGGCGGGCGTGGACCACCGCTGCTTACCCGTCATCTGTTGATGGACACCAGGTCTGTTCCCACCGCTTGGCGGATGTGGCTCTGCTCCTGTGACAGTCACACACACGTTTCTCTGTGGACAGGCTTTCAACTGTTTGGCCCATCCTGTCTGCCGACGCTTGTGGGTGCCTCCCCAAAGTCGAGTGGCCCCAGAATTTGAAAGCAAATCTCCTCGATTACATTATTTCAACGTGCTTTCTTGCTGATGCGCTCACTTCCTGTGGCGACTGAGCTGGGGCGAGCAGACGCACGGCTGCAGCATTCTGACGTAGGCCCCACAGGCAGTGATGGGGGCCAAAGCAACGCCAGCCCCAACGCTGCAGTGACTTGCTCTGTGGGGTCAGTGTGACCCGGGAGATAGTCAGCTCAGCATCCATCACGGGCAACGTAGGAAGGCAGGCTGGTGTCTGGGGGCCTCCTTGGAGCGGGAGACAGTACGGCTGTCAGATTAAATTAAGTTTTACAACTCTGGAAGCTAAATGGGGACCTTTGTGGGAAAACTGCACCTTTCCACCTCGGATAAGGCATTTATCTGGGAGACGACAACGTCCAGCAGATTCTAACCACGCCCACAGACCTGGTCCTCTGCCTGCAGAGCGATCGCCGAAGCCTGCGGCGTGGCTGTGACCATGACAGGGTAAACGAGAACTCCCAGTGGAGGCTGACAGGAGGGCACCGATGGGTGACCCTCCTTTCCAGTGGCCCTGGCCTTGTCGGGAGAGCCACCCTCTCCCCTGGCTGCAGTGACAGGCCTAATGCGTCCTGTGGCTCTGACCCTTACCAGGGCCTTTGAGAAGAGAGTGTGCCCCAGCTCTGGCCAAGGGCATGAGAGGAAGTCAACTCTAGGACTCTGGGGCACTTCCCTCCCTTCCAGCAGAGACCTTGGGTAGAGACAGGCCCTCCTGAGTCACCTGGAGGAGACGTCTGGGATGGCCACAGCCATCTTCCTCCCCGGTTGGGGTGACACACATGGAGGCCGCAGAGTGGAGAGGAGGAAGGACCACGGCTGTTGTTGGCATCCTTGAGTTGGCCCCTGAGTCGGCCACTTGAAGTCCACTGACCTCTGCACGTCCCGTCCTGTGAGATGCGGGCTTTCTGGGTAGACTGACTACGCTCACCAATTCTTGTAGGTCCTCCCAGCATGCACTGAGGGCTGCACCCAGCCTCGGATCTCAGCCAGCCCATCATGTGCTTTCACCGGAGGCGACCACAGTGGAAGGACCTCTGCAGGTTTCTGATCACAGCCTGAGACCTCCTAGTTTAGTATATGAGCTGCTGAAGCGAGCACAGCCTGACACCTCCTAATCCTCCTAGTTCTGCTCTTGCCCTCTCAGAGGCCATGTGCAAACAGGCCCTGTCTGGCCTCCATGAGAGCCAGAGAGAGAGGTCAGCTGCCGAGCCAGGAAAGGTCAGCAGAAGATCCAACCAGAAAAGCCCTGGACTCGTGAGAATACACTGTGGTCATTGTAAACCCCTGCGTTTGGGGTGGGTGTCCCACAGCGGTTGCTAAGGGACGTGTCTCCTTATGGTTCAGGCTATGGTGCCTCAGGCTTGTCTGTTTCCGATGCTGTAAGCATCTACGGAGAGAGCTGCCCGTCCAGTCTCTGAACTGCGGCCGGACTCCCTCCTACAGAACCAGGTTTCTGCCAGTGCTTTTGTTGGTGGACAGCAGACGCAACCCAGCGTGGACTGTGCCGTCGCCAGACTGCATCCGTTGTTA